>NC_141065.1:26507569-26917569 GCF_041138505.1 Cibotium barometz | reverse complement strand
TATCCCTTGATTATGGAGTGGACGGTTCTACTTGGTTTTTTTTTTCCAAGTTTGCTAAGTATTTTAAATATTTTTTTGGTTTTCATGTGGAAAGCAACCGTTTATTTGGGTCCATCGTGCCACCTGCTTTCTTCGGAGTGGTGTATCCAATTTCTACTCCAACGCCCATCCAATCCTCTAGGTCTAGCCTGCTATCCTGTGTGAAATCACTCCCCCATAATTGATATCCCTCATTCATTTTTAGTCTTTCAAATAAATCTTCAAGGTTCTCATTCTTTCTTTAAGACCTTTCGCTTTGCATTATTTAGTATTCCTTAAATTAAGGAGAGAATCCATCAAGAGATAAGCTCTCCTCATTTACTAGGGAGGACAACATGAATTAATTTATAAACGGCTCTGTATAAATACTCTAATATTCTCTCTAATGCCTTAACAAATGTTTGGGTTAGTCCCTATTCTTCCTTTAAGGTCTTTAATCCTTTTATTTCTCCTAATTTTGAACCTCTACTAATCTTGGTTCCACGAAATCTTAATTGTTACAACTTGACTTTCTATTAGTGTTTTTATAGCATTCCAAATGAAAGAATTACATATGTATTTCAAAATTAAAAGTTTCTTCCAAATGATTTTATTCTCCTTATTTTCACATAAGTATGCTTGAAAATACTTCATGCATGTGTGAAGATTCCTCCATTGTCTTAGTAAAATGAGTAACAAGGTCTTGGTAAAGTGTGGTAGTAACATGAAGAGTGAAGTTCAAAACTAAAGCCTCCTAAGGGCCATTTGCAAATAGAATGTAGCAGTGTCATGATGAAGATGGTGAGGCATGCTAGTGAGGTTTCCCTAGCGGGGGATGTGAGGGATCCCAAAGGGGGACTCGACACAAGATAGTACATTCTGAGTCTTTCTCTCCCTCACATAGGAGCTTATCATTATCAGGAAAGGGTTAAAGCATGGTTAGGTGGTACCACTTTTCGGCTTTCAAGTAGAAAAAAGATGACTGATTTTAGGGTTCCTATTGTGCTTTCGAGTTCTAAATAATATTCTTCAAAGTAATTTTATGGACCAGAATCTTAAAAAGTACTACTAGTGTTTTTTAAAATTTACCTAAAACTCTCTAAAACAAAATAAAAGCAGTTCAAAGACACTGCTTTTTGCGCCACCTATCCATGCTAGAAACTTCAAAAATGGTGTTTTATAGAAACTCAAAAAGGTCATCTCGTTCACAGACTTCAACATGTAACACTCTATCCCTTTGTCTCTCTCCCTCTCCCTCCTGGCTCCCCCCCCCCCTCTCTCTCTCTCTCTCTCTCTCTCTCTCTCTCTCTCTCTCTCTCTCCTCCTTCCTATGTATACAAGTGTGTGTGTGTGTGTGTGTGTGTGTGTGTGTGTGTGTTCATCTGCGTGTTTTTGTTGACGAACAATGCAATGGAGGTCTGCATGTTGCTTCATCCAGGTTTTGCCCAAAATTACTCACTCTAATATTTTCCCTATATGATTTTTGTGCTTGTCTCTCTCCCTCCCCCTCCCTTCCCCCCCCCTCTCTCCCTCTCTCTCTCTCTCTCTCTCTCTCTCTCTCTCATGTGTGTTTTTGTTTAAAGACAACACAATCTGCAATGTAGAGACCAACTCTTGCAATGTAGTACAACATGATACCTAGATTTCCTTATGGTTGGCTCAACATCAAATTGATTAGCCTTTTTTTATCTTCATGTGCAGGGTGGTGGAGGGCCCCTAAGATGAATTCGCACACCAAGAAGTGTTCGATTCAATGCAAAAGAGGGGACTTGATTGAAGTTACAAACTCAAAGGTGCTTAAGGACTCTTATGTGCCAGGGGAGGAGTGGCTATCTTTAGTCTACCATCCTAGGGATCCCTCAAAGTATCGCATTAAGTGCAGTGGTATTCGTCGAGAGATGTATTTGGATCTTGCACTCTAGAAGGTATACTGAAAGAAGCCAAAAAAACAATTAGGTCAACGTCACATTCGCTAGGGGCTACATGCTCAAATTTAGTCTGGGGGTCGTTTAGGAAGGGTAAACAATGAAGTTTGCACGGGATAAATTTGCAGAAGAGTATATTAACGAAATGCAGAAGAGGGCTGTTTTGTTAGACACTACACAATATGGTGCAGCTTTTGAATCAACCATATTGCCCTAGTGAGTCCTTGAAAAAGGAGGAAAAAAAGGTGGTGAACAAATGGGCCTCTCACTCACGATCTCTACAAAGTAGTAAATCTATAGCAACCCCAGTGTTGAGCAAAGATTCTTTACCTGGTGACACAACCCCCGACTCACCAGCAAAACTTTCTTTGTATGTGTAAATAGCCAACCATTAGTCAACCATACAGTTGATCACTCTAAGAATCGTTGATGTGACGAGCCTGCGAATCTCTTGGGATTGGAGGTGATGGGTTAAACTCTTTATTTTTCTATTGTGATGTGGCCACATGCTATAATCTTTCATTTTAGTAAGTGGCTTATGTACATGTGTTTACTCTTGTAGGTTGACATGCAGATCCAAGCTCAGTTTGTTAAGGAGTTGGAAGGTGAATATAAATTGGTGTCATAGATGCATCAGCGTAAGCACACGCTGGGTACAAATTATGGTTTCATCTCCCCTCACCTATCATCTACACCTCTCTCTATTATCGAGAAGGTGAAAGTAAAGGGAAAATGTGTTGCATGCGGTTTACTTGTTCTTAAACAGGAGGTACATATGCTTGTGGTTCTGCCTTGCAAACATTCCTACCACTCCCTATGTTTTGCAACTGCATGCCAACTTGGCAAAAAATGTAGAGCGACAAATTATAATATGTAGATACCTTCCAAGTGCCATGTCTTGTGTGGGCTTCCAAGGGTTTGATGGAGGTAAGTTAATTTTAGATGTGTGGTTAAGCTAGTTTTCATGTCAATAGGTGCTAATTAGCACTCTGCAGTGTGTCTACAAGTGCTAATTAGCACTCTTTAGTATGTCTATAGGTGACAAAATTACCACCCTATAGTATATCTATAGGTGCTAATTAGCACATTGTAGTATGTCTACAGGTGCTAATTAGCATTCTGTAGTATGTCAACAATAGCACTTTGTAGTATGTCTACAAGCGTGCATCTTTAGATATATTATAGAGTGCTAATTAGACATACTGCAGAGTGCTAATGACACATGTTGACATACCACAGAGTGCTAATTAGCACCAATTAGGAGAGGGAGGTGCTGTTATGAACTATGCAGAATGTGAGCTGGTGTTAATTAGCACTATGAACTATGCAGAATGTGAACTGGTGTTAATTAGCACTATGTTGCAGATGTGAGCAAGTCCTACTTAGCATGTTTGGATGTACTAATCAGTACTTTGTTAAATAGCACTCTGTTGTAGTTCAAGATAGTAACTACTCACATTAACAGTGCCCAATGACACCAACTGCTATTTAGCATTTTGGCTTAGGTAGTAGGTGCTAAGTCCCACTTTACCTAATGTCAGCAAAGCAACTGTTAAATAGCATCTTGCTACATGAGCCAAAATGCTCAATAGAAGCCGATAACATTAGGCACTGTTAATTAGTAGTTTCCTACCTGCTAAATAACATTGTCTAAGGTCACCAGCCCATATATTTTAGCATTCTAGCTCATGTAGCAAGTGCTAAGTACCACTTTACCTAATGTTAGCAAGTGCTACTTAGAACTTTGCCTAATGTAGCTATGCTTAACATTATGGTTAAGATAAATTATGGACTAGCTATCACCCACCTTGTGTTATGAGCTAGTTGTGAGCATACCTCTGTGTATGAAAGATCCCTGCCCCCTCCGCGCAACGAATTCGGGGATGCTAGCAGCAGAAGTAGCACTTCCTTGTGCAGGGCAGGGCCTCTCACTCGAGGCCTCACCACGGATGTCCGGATAAGAGACTATTCCCTCGGTTTGTTCCAAAACCAAACCCAAAAAAACTTCCCTTGCCCAGAAAGCACGGGCAATTTCTCCAAGATATTTTTATTCTAACGTAGTCAAGAGCCTTAACTAACCGAACTGATCCGACTGAACCCATAAGTCACATGGTCAGATCAAGGAAAAGACTTGCACTTGGATCATAGAGACCAACGCTTTTTTCCTCATCGAGAGAGGCACAGCCGTTGATTCTTTTCCATAGAACAAGGACTATCCAGGATTTACTTCATCTATCGTACCATAATAG
This sequence comes from Cibotium barometz, assembly GCF_041138505.1. Classification (NCBI taxonomy): domain Eukaryota; kingdom Viridiplantae; phylum Streptophyta; class Polypodiopsida; order Cyatheales; family Cibotiaceae; genus Cibotium; species Cibotium barometz. The sequence goes on along the minus strand of NC_141065.1, from coordinate 26,913,377 downwards.
AATTGAGTTTCATTTTAGGGATCCATCAGTCCAGCCTAACCCCATCCAGCAGTCCCATGGGTTAGCCAACCGCCCACAACCACTGTAGTGATAGAATTCGTTTAGGAATTTGGTTATGTTTTGTCCCGGGTACCAAGGAAAAGAGTTCCCAGGTCCCCTAGCTGCTTCATGCAAACTTCAAGGTAGTCACACCACTTACACACCCAATATGAAATTGCCTGTTTCACAGATTTCAACTGACTTTAAAACAATATTTTAATGAAACCATAGTATCACTGATCATAATCCTCCAAAATATCCGGTTGAATTTTAATTTCCAATCATTCCTTCATCGAAGTACCTATGGCATCATTGGCAACCAGAACGCTCACCACCTATCCACTCAATAGTTCCTAGCTCATAGTACCCGGAAATATATTCACTTATAAAAATCCAGATAGACTCTCCGTTGAAGATCAGCAAGATCAACCAACAGATCCATATAAAAGAGCCATGGACTCATTCGTTGAGGACCAGCAAGGTCAATCAACCAGATCCATGCCCGAATTCAAAAAACAACTCTTACTCCTTGTTCCAATATCTTCCTCGACACATGCGTGGGTATCTTCGGCGACCCAGAGCCCGAGCACCGTATGGTCAGCACCCTCTAGGATCCTTTGCAGGTCACCTAGCGCTTTACTCATAGGCCGCTTCCTTGGTCCCTCATCCACCGTATCGAAAGCTCACCATTTAAATCAAACCGAGGCTGGTCAAGACCTTGGCCAACCTTGCTATATGCGAGATGTCCTCTATTGACTCTCCGTCCAGTTGTTGCAACTTTATCACTTAGGTCTCCACGACCTCATTCACAAAGACGGTCAAAATGCTTCCCCAACATTCTTGACATAAAACAATCATTTAAAAACAGGTCATAAATATTTCTATAACGAACTCTCGTCTTTCCACATTGTTCCACATCAATCCACATTACTTAATCCAAGTCCAATCATTTGTATTCCCATCCATTCATCCATTCTCATCCAATCACATCATTTTCCATCTCATCTCATATCTTTCCACATTTATGCTCATTGCGTCTCATCCACTCGCATCTACCCATATCCACATCACATTCATTCACATCTCGTCCATTCATATCTACCCCGATCCACATCACATGACATCCATTTCACCTCACATCCCATTCATTCACATCTATCCCGATTCACATCCCATCACATCTCATCCATTCACATCACATCTCATTCATTCACATCTATCTCAATTCACATCACATATCGTCCATTCACATCTATCCCCATTTACATCACATCACATCACATCCATTTCACATCACATCTCATTCATTCACATCTCGATTCACATCACATCACATCTCATCCATTCACATCTATCCCAATTTACATCATATCACATCACATCCATTTCACATCACATCTCACCCATTCATACTTATCTGACTCACATCACATCACATCCATTCACATTCATCACATTCATTGTATCCCCATTCCATCACATACATTCTATCCACATTACATCACATCCACATCATATCTCATTCATACACATCTCATCTCATTCATCCATATCCATCCAATCATTTACATCCATCTCATTCATCCACATCCCATCTCATTCATCCACATCCATCCAATCATTCATCCACATCCATCCAATCATTCACATGCACGACCATCCACATCATATCTCATTCATCCACATCCATCCAATCATTCACATGCAGCACGACTATCCACATCTATCCATACATTCATATCTATCACTTCACATCCACATATATTCACATCACATCTCATCTCTTTACATCACATCCACATCTCTTTACATTACATCACATCTCATCCACATCCACAGCACATTCACATCCACATCTCTTTTTATCTCATCACATCTCATCCACATCCGCATCACTTTCACATCCACATCCCTTTACATTACATCACATCCTTTCACATCCACATCCATATCCCTTTACATTACATCACATCCTTTCACATCCCTTTACATTACATCACATCCTTTCACATCCACATCCACATTTATTTACATCAAATTCTTTCACATACACATCCACATTCATTTACATCACATTCTTTCACATACACATCCACATCTATTTGCATCATATTCTTTCATATACACATCCACGTCCATTTATTTCCCATCTCATCCTTTCCCATATCCTCTCATCTCATTCTCATCTCATCATTCACATCCACATCCATTTACTCCATATCTCATCCTTTCACATATCCTCTCATCATTCACATTCACATCCACATCCATTTACTTCACATCTCATCCTCGTTCATTTTCATCACACCACATCCCATTCACATCTTATCGCATCCCATTTACATCTTATCGCATCCCATTCACATCCTATCACATCCCATTTATATCTTATCACATCCTATCTCGCATCCCATTTACATCTTATCACATCCATTCACATCCTATCACATCCCATTTACATCTTATCACATCCATTCACATCCTATCACATCCCATTTACATCTTATCACATCCATTCACATCCTATCGCATCCCATTTACATCTTATCATATCCATTCACATCCCATTTACATCTTATCACATCCCATTTAGTAGCTTTTTCTACCTTGATACCTCGATACCGATAATAGGATTTTTTCTAAATTTCTGCCAATTGCTTGGCCTAGATAAAGGTTCTTTTTCTCGACGACTATTTTCATATTCTTTCTCAATTTCTCAAATGAATTATATTCAATATTCCTCTTTTGAATAAAAGAATTCATGGGATTCCCATATTTTCTCTTTTGATAAATAATCATAAATTGAATTTTACTAAAAAATCCTCTTTTTTCATTTAATTTCTTGGACCTCAAATATCATGGAAATTCCTCTTTTTGCATTTAGTTATTTGCATTCCAATGTCATGGGAATTCCTCTTTTATCATAAATAAATCTATCTAAAATTTATCTTTTCTTTAATAAAATATCCATTAATTCAATATGCCAAGAATTTCACTTTTACTATTTAAATGATTGAATTCCAAATGTCATGGGAATTCCTCTTTTATCATTTAAATATTTCTCATACATAAAATAAATTTATCTAAAATTCATCTTTGAATTTAAATAAAATACCCATTAATTCTAATATGCTAAGAATTCCACTTTTCCTATTTAAATGATTGAATTCCAAATGTCATGGGAATTTTTCTTTTATCATTTAAATATTTCTCATGCATAAAATAATTTTATCTAAAATTCATCTTTGAATTTAAATAAAATATCCATTAATTCCAATATGCTAGGAATTTCACTCTTCTTATTTAAATGATTGAATTCTAAATGCCATGGAATTTTCTCCTTTATCATTTAAATAAAATTACCATGATTTTCTATTTTCTTAATTATTTAATTATACATAAACCTTAAAAATTAGTTTTCCATTTAATGTGATGAAAATCATTCTTTTAACCTAGGATATTCAATCCTAGAATATGGTAGGAAGTCCTCTTTTCACATTATGCATAAGAATGAATTATGTATCAATTTCTTAAAAATTTTACCATAGCTTCGCTACTATTATTGATAATTTTTAATATTTTTGAAAGAAATAAGACTTACTAATGTAATTATGATAGTATAACTATCTTTTAACCTTAAATCTAATTTATGGATTTAACTCATAAGATTACCGTAATTTACTAGCATATAAGTATAAAAAAACATTTTCTTAACCTCTAGCTTCACAAGCCTAGAGTTTGATTTGTGAATTGAGAATTTCTCCATGAGAAGCATCAATTGAATAGAGAATTGGTCATAGGAATGACCATTCTTTGGGGGAGAGAGAGATAAACATAAAAAGCATCCTAAATTAAGCACATAAATGTAAACTTTTCTTAATTATTCATTACAACTCTTAAGAAAAGCTTGATCTGCATTATAAACACTTAATTAAAAACTTCTCAAGCTTGAGAGGGGTTGAGAAGTGAGAAACATTAAGAATACTAGAGAAAAACCATAAAATTACACTTTACCTCTTGTTTTTGCTTGCTTCTCTATCATAGAAGAAGTCCCCAACCAATCAATTGGTTAGTGTGTTGAAAGGAAAGCTTCAAGGATTATTAAAGAGAGAGAGAGAGAGAGAGAGAGAGAGAGAGAGAGAGAGAGAGAGAGAGAGAAGCTCCACTCTCTCCAAAAGTAGAGGATTTTTAAGAGATAATAAAAAATATCATTATTTTAATACAATACTGGCATGGTATAGTTTACAGATTTTTTTACAAAAGACTAAGGATCTATTTATAGGTGAGGGAGGCCTCTAACCAAGTCCAACTAGGTTCTAGAATTTTTCAAGTTCAATTTGGTTGAATTTGGACAAGATTTGGACCTAGTTTGGCTCCCTTTTGATTTGGTTTGATCCAGGAGAGAGGAGAGATAAAAATATCACAACTTTTTTTGAGTTAAAAACTCCACCACATGTGTGAATTAGGCGCCTCATTGAAGTCCCCCCTTTTCCTTACCAAGGTGTCAAAAATGTATCATTATACCAAAATATCTCATTTTTTTAGTAATATCTCATAGTTTTTAACTAATAAACCTTGTACTCAGTCAACTCTTCATCTTATGTGGGCATTTACTCATTTTTGGGTTTTTTTTAATTCATTGGATTTATCTCCTCCCCACACTTGGATTCATCCTATTGGCCCATAGGAACCTTAATTGAACCATAATCCAATAATTTTTGAAAATCTAGACCCTTAGACTAAGGTCCTTTATACACATTTTTAATTAATTCCAATTGCACATTAGAAAGTTCTTTTTGAATTTCTGTTTCAAGGGAATCCATTTTAGACACTAGGAAGATTTTTATATCCAAAAATATCTTAATTTTGGATTACCTATCTCTAGACATTTTCTCTCTCCATGCCAAAACAGGGTAAAACAAGATCTATTACAAGATCAGAAGGGGGGGTTCTTACACGTGTACACCTCAAAAGCTGGAGGGAGGAATCTTACAATGTATGCCTAGTAGAAGTATATAAGATCTCTCTCTGAATGGTAAGTTGCAATATATATTAGTTAGCACTATTCCTCTTTTGGTGATAATTAGCATCTTCTTGTTGTATATGCTACTTAACAAGGTCCCCTTGTGTTTCTAAAAAGCAATGCTCTAATGTGTTTTATGTTTGCATGTGTGACTGTGTAGGTCATCATCCTTGCTCATTTACAAAACATACAACAACAAACAAGAGTACTCAAAGAACAAGGCGTCAAGAGACTGTATCTTGTAGACAAAAAAGACAAGGCAAGCTCAAAGCTGGTTAAGGATGATGCGGGTGGTAGAATGGTCAAGGATGATGTGGGGATTCACTCCTTAAATGAGCATCCACCTAAGGGGAACACTATCAAGTCTAAAGACCTTCATGTTCCACCACCAATCAATAATCAAGCTGATAGTAGCAGTGATGGCCTAGAGGATACCAATAGTGAAGAGGATAGCTCTAACAATAATTATGATAACAAATGGGAGATGAAAAATGCAGGAAAGGAACTGGAGGAGAGCACATGCATAGACGAGAGCACAGGGGAGGGTCAGAGTACATATAGTGAGAGAGCAGTGGGAGCAAAGGCCAGGGTGTAAATAAGGGGAATTTGCAGGATGGAGCAAAGCCACAGGGTAATGTTGAGGAAAAAGATGCTAATAAGTCTATGGTAGCTATTGTATCAGAAGTGCAAATAGGTATGGAAGAAGTAGCAAAAAGAGGTGAGCTAAATAAGGAACTTGTAGCAGAAGTGATCAAATACATATCAAAAAGAGAAGAAAACATTGTGTTGAACAAGGGGTAGGTAGTAAGAGCCGGGAGGTTGAGATGTAGAAGGAGGTGGCAAAAATAAAAGGAGAAAAACTTATAGATGAAGGGCATAGCACTAAAGGAGGGGGAAAAATGAAGGGTGAACTAACCAAGCACCGAGACACTTTACTGCCAAAACCTAAGGTACTTCACTTTGCCATTCTGCTGCATAGACAATGGCACATCTCCAACATGGGCAATTGGATGAGCAGTGTCATTCTCTATTTCCACAAAACCTGGTCTTTCAAGGTTCTTCATCTCCTTGAACTACTCCCCATGACTTGTCATGTGGTTTGAAGCACCTGAATCAACATACCATACATCATCTTTATGTGCTACTTCAACATTTTCAGACATGGCATTAACGACATGCTGCATAACAAACAATCTTTCATTATCCTCATTGTTTTTGCTCGAGGATGCATAGTTGTTTTGCTGCAATTTTCCATTTTGCATGTCAACCTGCTTCTTATAACAATTTGCATGCACATGTCCAGGCTTACCACAATAAAAGCATCCACGTGTATCATTATACTGCCTTTGCTAATTTCCACGACCTCTTTGACTCCCCCTGCCTCTTCCACCTACGTGTTGTTGTTGTTGTTGTTGTTGTGAATTCTGGGACTGTTCTTATTGCTATTGCTGGCCATAATTTTGATTACCTGTTCGGCCACCTCCTTGACCGCATCCATGGCCTCCTCTACCTCGTCCTCTTCCTGAACTTGTGTAGAAGGCCTGTTGCTCTAAACTGTTTTTGTTTTGTGTGAAGACTGTTGGTCTTCACCCAAGCTCTTCTCTTCTATAATCAACATAGACACCAAATCTGTGAAATTGGAAATGTTTTCCCAAGTCTGAATAGACGTCTTGAACGCCTTGTATTGTTGCCCGAGACCACATAGACAGACTTCCACCTTATCATCATCTACTGAAGCACTAATAGATGCAAGGGATTCCACAATACCCTTTATCTTCAATACATAGTCATTCACAGACATACTCTTTTTCTCCACAGTATGAAGTTCATTCTTCAACTGTATCTTGCGTGCCTTGGTATTTGTTTCATAGAGTTTTACTAAGGTGTCCCATGCCTCCTTGGGGGACTTGGCATCCTGTATGTGCCCAATCATGGTGTCCTGTATACTGATAGAGAGCCAATACATAACTTTTCTGGCTCCTTGGTTCCAATCTTTAAACTCTTTCACATCTGCAAGCAGTCGGATTGATCTCCGGTATGTCCGGTGCCTCTTCATGCTCACCTTCTATGTAGTCCCAATAACCCTTTCCCATCAAGAAATTCGTCAACTTGAATCTCCAAGCATGGAAGTTGTTCTTATCAAGCTTCTCAGCAACAATATGGTTTATGCCATCATTTGACATCTTGCCAAACACACAAATTTACCAGAAACAGCACTCTGGTTTGTCCTGCACAAACTGCTGTATTTTCTGTAGTGGTACTGTAGTACACTCAAATGTCACAACCAGTGACCTCAATGTGCATACATACACCCAATGGCAACTGTTGACCTCCTTGCAGCACACACAGTGTCTGCACAGCCAATCTATCTTCCTGCAATTCTTAAAATAAAGTTCTGCAGAGAATTGATGACTTATCCGCAATGTTCGAAATCGACTGCTTTCTGAAAAACGGAGGTCGTAACGCGCTCGAAATGCATTTTCGGCTCAAAAAAAATTAATATAGTTGCCCTATAGCTTTACTCTCGCAAAAAAAGCTCCTCAATCAGAGATCGTTTGGCCGATGCCTCCCCGTAGAGCTCCCGACAATCACCAACACAAAATATGGAAGAATAGTTGAAGCTCTTACCCTCGTACCGCTTCCTATACTTCTCTTGCTTGCAGCTCAGCCCTTAGCATGAACCAGGCTCTAATACCATGAAAAGATGAAGGGGAGAAGAAAGCTTGAGCTCTTGCAACAAGCACACACACACTCACAAAACCCTAAAAGAGAGCACACAAGGTGAGAGGCTGAAAATCTTCTTCTCCTTTAACACTCAACACACCCTATACAACAAAGATAAGAATACACAAGGTGAGAGGCTGAAAATCTTCTTCTCCTTCACTCAACACTCAACACACCATATACAAAGATAAGAGTACACACCATATGAAAGGTACTCAACCAAATACATACTAGGGTTCTCTATAGTGTGAACCCAACTAAAATGAGCTGGCGCTATAACTATGCTAGTCTTTAGAATGGCTGTCACACAACCTGTCATCCCACTAGCCGCATATCACCCATGATCTCACCAACCATGCCAGTGGTATAAGTGTGGGGCCTATCCCCCAGGCGGGTCATCAGTGTCCACCGCCTCACTAGATGAGCTCGATATCTCAACATTATCTACCCCTCTCCCCATCTTGGGGCCTCTTGTATACAAGTAAAAAAAAGAAAAAAACAACAAAAGTAGAAGAGTTCTTGATCCATACCTGGAAGTGAAGAGCTTGCAAAAAGATAGGCAAACCTGCAAATACACACAACATAAGCAAAGCAACAAGTAAATCAAACCATTAATAGAGCTTGGAAAGGCATGCAAAAAAAGTGAAATAAGAAAGGGATGGGGAAAGGGAGAGGACACAATTAGAGACACACATTCCCTAAAACTGAAACAAAAAGGGATGGGGGAAGAGAGAGAGAGATAAGAGAACCTTCAATTTTTTGAAGAGGGCAAATAGCTGCAGGTTTTTGAAAATGCTACTAGTGAGGTGCCACCACGATTCTGTTAAAAATCCCCAATGTCGAAATAGACGTCAGAATATGCATCGAAATAAGTGTCGATATACACGTGGATATAACTATCAAAACAACAGTCGTGACACGCATCGATATAATTGTTAGAATGCGCGTCGATAAAAACTTTTTCGACATTAATATCGACGGTTCTATCGACGCCTATTTTGACAGCTGTGCTTAAGTTCATTTTAAATTCCTTTTCACATTCAAATTTTGACTTTTTTGGCAGCCCAACACCTTTTCATAAAAAAACAAGAATATATCGACTAGGCCATACATGAATTATAAAAGAAACTCCACCTCCACCTTATTTGGATCCAAATTCACATGCATATTCAAGATACATGCCCATGAGTGCTATGAACCTTTCAAATTTTATCAATTTAGAGGAGAAAACGTTGTTTCCATCATGTAGTCGTTCAAGTACCAAGTCACCCGACGTCGAAGAATTTGCAGCAAAAAAAAATGAAGCGTATTTCCAGTAGAGCACTTGCAACATCTATTTACTCGCGTCAATGTTCAACCCAACAACAATGAACCTGTAGATATCCAACCTAAGCGGAGCAAAAGAGAAAGGGAATAGCAACCTCGATGGGATTGGGACACGAGCAAGTTGTTATTACGGACTTAGATCAAGTTCTAAAACATGACATGGCCAACATGATAGATGCCCTACACGACACAAGCCACGGAGTAGACAATGGCCAACATGACATGGCCAACATGATAGATGCCCTACATGACACAAGCCACGGAGTAGACCATCATGAAGTAGAACACATTAGATGACGTGTGGAGCATGCTTCTCAAGAGTTGAAAGAGCTACATAGACTTGCTCGTCTACCACCTTACCGTGGAGCACATGTTTCAGTTCTCTGTACTTGCCTCTCCATATTGAACTTTCAATCAATATATGGGTGGTCTGATATGAGCGTTTCAAAACTTATGGGGTATGTGTCCCTTTCCCTCTCTATGTTTCACATGTTTGCATGAATGTCTTGTCTTTCTCTTTTACTATTTGTTCTGTTATATGTAACAAGTTATTGAAGGATCAAATTCTACGAGAAGACAATGAGATGCCTTCAGACCATGCATAAGCAAAAGAAATGTTGCACTCTCCATAGGGATGGACTATAACACACCATGCTTGCCCGAATAATTGTATTCTCTTTTGGCATGAGTATGCCACTTTTCACAAGTGTCCACAGTGTGGTTCATCGAGATATAGGCAAGATGTCCAAGGATAAAGAGTCCCTACTGCTGCTAAAGTCTTAGGACACTTCCTCATCGTTCCACGTATTCAAACAATGTTCAGATGCAAATCCATTGCATCTTTAATGACTTGCCATCAAAACATCAGATCCACAGATGACTTTATGCGTGTGCCCCCGCCGGTGCTTCTCCAGCATGGAGCCATATCGAAGAGAAGTGGGTGGACTTTGGGGAAGAGCCTCGTCATATTCATCTCGGAATAGTCAATCCATTTGGCTTACAAAGTTCATCGTACATGGCTCGTTTTCCAGCATGGAGCCATATCGAAGAGAAGTGGGTGGACTTTGAGGAAGAGCCTTGTCATATTCATCTCGAAATAGTAATGGATGGAGTCAATCCATTTGGCTTACGAAATTCATCATGGAGTACATGGCCCATTTTTTCTTAGTGAATTATAACCTACCACCATGGTTAGCAATAAAGAAGGGGCACCTTTTACTTTCCATGATAAGTACAAGGTTAAGAACATGGACATCTACTTGGCTCCATTAGTTAACAAGCTATGTACATTTTGGGATGGTATCCAAGTTCATGATGCATCTAAGCGATTTGGAGAAAGGGTTTTAACAGTACAAGAAAGGCCCGGTACTCAACAACTTTGAAGAAGTTGTCTACGAGAGCCACAAAGTATCTCCACGAGAACCATGAGTTGCGAGAGATTTCTAGGAAAGCCTCCTCATGTGCTAAAGACAAATGATTGGAGAAGGACATACATATTTTCAAGAACATAGCCGATATGCTTTGGAAAACCATCACAGGTGCTAAAGAGAGCAAGCCACAAAGGGATGATCTACAAGAGGTGGATCTCATGCAGCACTTAATGGGCCCAGAGTAGACTTGATAGGAAGGTGATTCTCCCTGGAGCACCTTGGGTCTTAACCAAAGAAGAGGAGCGGGGTGTAAAGAAGTCGATCAATGAGTTTCCTACTCCCATTGGTTGTATGCATTGTTTAAAGGAAGCATTCACAAAGGATGAAGAGCTCAGTGGCTTGAAGTCTCATGAAAATCTTACAGTTTGTGCTGCCAATAGCCATTAAGGATTGCCTTAGCAAAGATATAAGAGCAACAATATACAAGATTAGTGCAATGGTATGATGGATATCAAAGAAGAAGATTAGAAGAAATACATTAGAAGTAGCTCGCCTAAACTCCATTGAAGCAGTTACAATGGGCAGAGAAATTCTTTCCACAACAAGTTTCTTGACCATTCAATTGCACCTACTTGTTCATGTGGTTGATGAGGTTTCTATAGCAAGTGTTGTTCATAGTCAATGGATATTTTTCCTCGAGAGATTTATGACGACACTGAAAGGTTTTGTTCGTCAAAAAGCTCGCCTTGAGGGCTGTATGGCAATGGGATGGCTTATTCAAGAATCTCTTGTATACATAATTTCTTAGTACATCAAACCCAAATATGACACGATTGTGGACACAAGAAGAGGATGATCGGCTCATTTTGGGGAAGAGCCTCAAGGAAAAGAGCTTCAAAGAACAATGGATATGGCATTGCAAGAAAAGATTAATAAATTTTACATCCTCAACTCAAGTGCTATGGAAAAATGGATCGAGAGGTATAACCTAGCAAAGAGGAAAAGAGACCGAGATCGTTTGAATTTTAGAAAGATTCAAACAACTACAGCATTACCATACCCAAATTCACTTGCCACAAAGCACAATAACTATTTTTGTATTACCATGAACTATCTATGTTAGCCTCCTAGGATGACCCATTTTAGGTGATCATCACTAATGTGAGTAATACCACTGTTAGAGTGGTCTTGCAACAGAATGGGCATCCAATAGCTTACATGTCCCATAAGTTGATCCCTGCAGGAGAAAAACTAATCGATTTTTATGACCAGGAACACCTTGCAGTGATACATGCCTTGAAGCATTGGAAACATTTTCTTTATAGACGCGTCTTTGAGATTTGCATAGATCACCAAGCTTTGTGTTAGCTTCATACAATGCCAAGCACAATTTGGAGTGACTGTCTCAGCACTGCTGGAGCTAGATTTTCTAGTAGTTTAATGGAATGATCAAGTATCTTTCAAGAAAGGCCAACCAAGTGGGTAGCCGACACCTTGAGCAGGAAAGGAACTATGTCCCACATCCAATCCACTCGGCTTGAATTTGCTGGTATGGGAATTCAGTATACTCAGTGGGAACATGCATTGGATGCCACAACAGGACCATGCCATTTCTTGATACGTGATGGTTGGCTTTTCTACAAAGGTCAACAGTGCATGAACTTGACTCTGGAGAAGTTATAGTGGCACTTTTATTGGCCAAGAATGAGGCGAGACATGTTCACTTATGTGCAACAATGTTTGGTTTATCATGGACTTTCTTCACCTTATCTTGGTCTTCTCAGGTACAATATTGAATGATGATATGACCTAAATATAGATGCTTTGATTTGAAAAAATCACATTTAGACTTTTTGGCGTGCAACTTCTCCTATCTCAATATCTGTAAGACACTCCTGAGATGTTGTATGTGCTCATGCAATGACTTACAATAAATAAGTATGTCATACAAAATGACCATGACAAACTTTACCAGATACGGCCAAAGCACATTGTTCATCATCTATTGCTACTGGAAAGTTACTAGAGCATTGGTTAATCTAAATGATAAAACCAAAAACTCATAATGCCCATACCTTGTCTGAAAGCCATATTTTGACATATCCTCAGATCTAATCTTGATCTACTGTGATGACCCAACCTGTTCATCCATCCAAAGATGTTATTTGATCATTCACATCAATTGCTGATGAGGATATCCTCTCCCAATGTGGGTAAAACAAGATTGGTATCCTTAAGTGCAACTGAATAGTCCTCATGGTGGGACAAAAGTGATTAGATAGGTTTAATAGTCTATATGGAGGGTATCATTTTTAGATTTGAACCAAGAAATTCCCAAAATTACATCTGGCGATCAAGGGTCATGATGTGGAAGTCGAGATTCTCATGATAGTCTCCAATTTGTGATTCCAAATTTGGAAGTGTCTTGTCCCAAACTTGCAAGACTATGCTTGGCGCAAAATTCACCTCATAGTGGTGGTCACTTGCCGTTGTTGGCAGCCACAATTTCTGCACCAACTAAGAACCCAAAAAGTTATCAATACTGCCATTGTCAACCATTACCCTATGGCCCTTGATCCTACCCTTCATCTAGATTACATCCTTCTTGCAATCAACTAATCCCCCCATAAATCCACCAAAAAGGTATGGCTCTTAGCTTCATCTTGTTAATGGATTAATCTATACTGTTTTGTTACGAACATTACACACACATGACTTGATTTCTAATATGATTTTCATTATCTCTAAACAATTTATAGTTTATCAAAATAATGAATTTAAATGTATATCAACAATGTGGTTTGCAATCACCACAGTGATGGATTGGGTAGTTGAAGATGAGGATAGTGATATGTTTAAAGAATTGACAATCCAAAGGTCTTACCTAATCCAATTGGCCATTTTTCTCATAAATATTCCTCTTTTTTGTAGTAAGGAATTATATAAATTAATGATGAGAGTTCTACAAGACGATATGCCGATAACCTTGGAAATGCAAAAAAGTCATGATAATAGAGGAATACTTGATTTGAAGAAGTGGAAAAAAATGAAAGATGATCTTTGCTTATTGGGAGAGAGGGAGGATGGTTCTCTTTGTATTTATTTGAAGGTGGCACCAAAGTTAAGGATTGCATCTATTGAGGATTGGGAGAGCATTGTGAAAGCTGAGCACTATGGCAAAGATGCAAGAGAACAAAAAAGTGTGAATGCCGTGCTTGAAGCAATCAAGTCAACATGGTGCTTGCATTCCTATGTCGTAGAGTTGTATGGTTGATTTCTATCTTCATTTACCTTGTTTGATGGTTGATATGTTTTAATGCAGCTTTCAAAAGCTTGGTTTTCACATGCAGATGTGGAGAATATGAAGGTAGATCTTCAAAGTTTGATCCATGATTGCATGTATGAGAGTGTCATGCAAACATAGATGATGTTTTAAATTTTGGTATAACACACTTTTTGCATGGTTTTAGACATTTATAGGCAATGGACACCTCGGTACATTGGTTTAGAGAGTTTTTGGCTATGATGTCTTGTAATCTTGTCAAACTATGGTTTTGGATGAATTTTTTGGGTTTTATATTCTTCCACAAGCTTGCGCGTAAGCAAAAACGTGTAATTTTTAGTGGATATGTAATCTTTTTGGTCTCCATATAGACTCCAAATTTAATGGAAATACCCAAATGTTGGTCGGTATCCAAAGTTTTGAAAGCCATTCTACATTGCATCTACATTGGTTAAGAATTGGTTTGGCCATGAAGGCTTATAATCTTGTGGACTCCTATTGCATGTAATCTTTTGATCATGATATAGACTCTTCTAGCATGAAATAGTTAAAACCTTGGTCTTGTACATTTGCAGGCTTTGGATACATTGGTTGTGTATGGTTATTCATATTTGTAAACTTTGGATACAATGGCTTGGTTATGATGAATAGATTTTTGGCTTATAGTCTTGTTAATAATTGGTTATGAATTGGTTAAGAGTGGGTTTTTTGCATTAAAGGATCATCAAAGAAGCAGACATTAAAGGATCATCAAAGAAGCAGACATTAAAGGATCATCAAAGAAGCAGACATTAAAATTGTTTGAAGGAGAGAAGATCCTAAAATGATATGAGCTCGACCCATCTTCTATGCAGATTGTGAATGAAATGACAATGTTGTTTAAGATACAAAGTAGCTTTACACCAAACCAACGGTAGCACGTCAACATGCAAAGTAACTATTGTGATTGACCAGATTGCATTAGTGAATGCAAGCACTTTTATGGCATCTGATTGACAGTTATACGTCATTTTTTACATTTGAATGTTATTCTTCCCATAATAGATAATGCCCATCCAATGACACGTGATAAGATAACTCTCAAAGAGGAGGTATTCCGATGTATACAAGAGCTTAAAGATACCTTGTCATCAATTCAACAAGGAAGAGGTCCCAAAGAAGTGGAGATTGTCTTAAATTGAAGCTGTCTAGAGACACTCTTGCATCATTGGTGTCAAGCCAGATCAACATGCCAGCGCAAGGGAGTGTGTAGCAAAATTCAATCCCATGTAACCCAAACTCGATTAGGACATGGGTGGCAAACCCAAATTTGGTACACAGGGCTCATCAAGCAAACTGGTTAAACCAACATATCATATGGGCGATCTTAGGAAGAAGCAACAACGTGGTAGACATCATGTATGCTTTGATAAAATGCCTCGAATTTGGTGTCCACATTGTTGTGCTAAAACCTTGTTGGTAGATCCCGCAAGCACGATGTTATGTCATCACACTTGTCATGCCTTGCTACCTTTTGAGCAAGAAACATGTCTCTACTACTACAGTACAAGTGAGTCTTATTGGCAAGGAGGTCAAAGTTTGTAATGATGCAAATAGTTTTTTAGGAAAAATCTCTTCTTGTATGGTAACTTGCAAGATGAAGAGAAGTCATTCTCTTTGACTCTTTCAAATGAAAAAGACATTCATAACATATTTGCATCTTAAGTAAGGATCTTATGTATACACATCATATATCTACCAAATTATTGTTACGTCGCTAACTCCCTTCTGACTTCACATCTATGAAATGAGAGATAGCTTCAAAGTTGCCTATGGCTTTTTTTTTTGTTATTGTTTATCGGCCTTTGCATCATACATTTTTAGCTTTTATGTTGTTGATTTGATAGTTTGTGGACACCCGATTTGAACTCAAGTTGTAGTGTTTTAAAGAAGAGTTTATGAGTAATCACTCCTTTGCTAGGAAAGAAATCACACATGATTTCATTCAAGCCCCTAAAAATAATTGCGGGATGTGTAAGTAATCCCGGGCACCAGAGATTACTTTCACAGTCTGAGATTACTTTTACAGCAGAGAGCTACATAATCTTAGCCTAGGCAAGTAATCGTAATCTCGGGCACCTGCTCATTCAGGGGCCTTTTCAATACTTCCTAGCTCATAGTACCGGGGAATATAATCACGTAAAAATCTAGATAGACTCTTCGTTGAAGATCAGCTAGATCAATCAACAAGATCCATGTAAAAGGGTCATGAACTCATCCGTTGAAGACCAGCAAGGCCAATCAACCAAATCCATGCCCGTGTTTAGAAAACAACTCTAACTCATTTTCTTCCCCGACGCACGCGTGGGTATCTTCAGAGCCCAAGCACCGTATGGTCAATACCCTCTAGGCTCCTTCACAAGACACCTAGCACTTCACTCATAGGCCGCTTCCTTGGTCCCTCATCCACCGTACCAAAAGCTCACCATTTTAATCGAACCGAGGCTGGTCAAGACCTTGACCGACCTTGCTATGCAAGATGTCCTTCATTGACTCTCCGTCAGTTGTTATAACCTTCTCACTTAGGTCCTCATGACCTTAGTCGACAAGATAGTCAAAATGCTTCCCCAGCATTCTTGACATAAAAGAGTCTTTTAAAAACAGGTTTCATATACAAATACAGTTTCCAACGAACTCCCATTTTTCCACATCATTCCACGTCATTTCTGATTATTCCACATTCTTCTACATTGTATCCATTGTATCCATTTACATCCATTCAGATCCACATTACATCACATCACATCCATTCACATCCATTCACATCCATTCACATCACATCACATCCATTCACATCCATTCACATCACATCACATCCATTCAAATCCATTCACATCACATCCATTCAGATCCATTCACATCACATCCATTCAGATCCATTCACATCACATCACATCCATTCAGATCCATTCACATCACATCTCATTCATTTAGATCCATTCACATCAGTTTGAGAGTACGGTTACTCTACTTTTGATACTGATAGAACTTTTCTAGGTCTCTGCCAATTACTTGGCTTAGTTAAAAAGGTAACTTTTTCTCGATTCCATTAAATCTAAGTATCAGAGGTGTTGTTGAAGGCTTAAAAAGGAAAAATGAATTTTATCAAAAATTTATAGTAAAAAACTCAGGAAGAGCATTTGCGTATTGTGTTTTCATTCCTTAAGCTTCATTAATGAAGACTTTTGATGGATGAATTGGATTCTATAGATGGACATCCCATGTTTAAATCTAAATTTCCATTAAATCTAAATTTCCATTCACTTTTTGGATCCTTGATCCTCTCAGGGATTCCAGATTCCTTTTTTAAGGAAACTAGGAATAAATTAGTCATACGTTCATTCAACTAAGTGTGTTTCTAGTCTTTTTCTAGGAAGTCCTTTTCCCATTCAGAAAGTACTCCAAGATTCTATCTTCCAAGAATCTAGACGTATACTTTAAATTTCCAAAGGTCAAAAGTATTCAAAATTCCTTTTCTGATTAAGAATTATCCAAGTTTTCTCAAATAATATTTTCACATTATTTCTCAAATTTCTCAAAATAAGATATACTCAATATTCTTCTTTTTTGAATAAAAGATTCATGGGATTTACAAAATCAATTATACCCATATTGCTTCTTTCAGTATAAACACTAATTTAAATGAATCATTTTCATAATTCTCGTAAATTGAATGATTCTAGGAAAAAAAAAATGTGCATAACCTTCTTTATTTTTCTGTCAATTGGATAATGCTCAAAACTCCTCTTTTTGCATAAAATTTATTACATAAATTCATTCCCATATTTTTTAAGAAAATGATAATACTCAAAATTTTGCTTTTGATAAATAAATAAGAATACTCATATTTTGAAATATGCCAAAAATTCCTCTTATAACATTTAAATGTTTGAATCTAGAATATCATGGGGATTCCTCTTTTAAATAAATATATCAAAAATCTCTCTTTTCTCTAATTAAATAAATATGCATAAAAAGTATTTTTCATAAATAAGAAAAAATTAATTCTTTAGCATAAAAATATCTATGCCTAGAATATGATAGGAATTCCTCTTTTTGCTTTATTAAAATCATGCATAAAAATAAGATTTATATATTTTTCTAAAAAATTTTACCATAGCTTCGCTGCAATTACAAAGAATATTCAATTTTCTATTTTAAAATGAATACTTGTAATGAAAATATGATAGGAACTCCTCTTTTAGACTAAAATTAAATTATGCATACATAGCATAATTATAACCATAATTATGATTAATTCTTTTGATTAATCTAAAATAACCATTCCTCATTTCTAAAAATGTTAACATAACCCTCTTTCAATTTAGAATGAGTTAATATGATTTCTTTATATAATAAACAAGTTTAAAAGAATTAATCATCCTTTTTTTAGATTAAAAATCATAAAAATAACTAATCTCTTTCTCTAGCTTGTCAAGCTTAGAGTTTGGATTAAGATAAAGAGATTATCATCAAGAATTATCCTTCTACCAAGGATCTAGCCATAAAGATGATTAATCTTTTCAAGAGAGAGATTTTCTTAAAGAAAACATTATAATTAAGCATAAAGATTAACATTAATCTAATTAGACATTATAAATCTTCGAAAAGCTTGATTTGAAGAAAAAAAACCATTGCTTTGAAAGCTTCTCAAGCTTTAGAGGGATTGAGAAGAAGAAAATCATTGAGAGAATTGAAAAAAAACCATTAAATTAGGTTTACCTTTGAATTTGTCTTGATTCTTTGGGTAGAAGTGAAGTCCCCCAAGCTATTCCTTGGCCACCAAGAGGGGGAGGGTAATCTCCAAGAGAGGATAGAGAATAGAGAAGCTCCAAAGCTCTCAAGAGAAGAGGCAAATTAGAGGGATAATAGAAATATACTAATTTAGAGATAATACTGGCATGGTATTGCTCAAAGATTAAAAAACAAAGGAATGAGGATCTATGTATAGGTGAGGGAGGCCACTAACCAAGTCCAACTGGGTTCTAGAGCCTTCTAGCTTTAGTTTGACCCAATTTGGACAAGATTTGGATCAGTTTGGCCCCTTTTTTATCCAGTTTGCACTAGGAGAGAGGAGAGATAAAATATCTTGATTTTTTGAATTAAAAAAGCCAAGTAATGATGATAAAAAAGGTGCCTATCTCAAGTGGCTTTCCCTCCTTACTGAGGTGTCAAAAATGCATCATTTTACCGTAATATTCCTTTTTTTACTAATATACCTTAATTTTTAACTAATAAACCCTGTACTCAGTCAACTCTTCATCTTATGTGAGCATTTACTCATTTTTGGGATATTTTCTTTTATTTTTTGCATTTTTGTGATCCCAACACTTGGATTAATCTTATTGGCCCTTTGGAACCTTATTTGGACCTTAATCCAAAACTTTCTGAAAATGTGGACCCTTAGGCTAAGGTCTCTTATACACATATTCAATTAATTCCTAATGCACATTGGAAAGTTCATTTTGAACTTCTGTTTCAGGGGAATTCATTTTAGATATCAAGAGAATTTTTGTATCCAAAAACATCTCAATTTTAAATTACCTCTCTCTAGGCCAAAAATGGGTAAAACAATATCTTTTTCCATTTCTGAGGGGGGATGATTACAAGAAACAGAAGGGGAAGTTCTTACACCTTTACATCTCAAAAGCTGGATGGAGGAATCTTACATTTACCTATTCACACTAGACATTATCTTCTTTTCTTTTCACATTTTCCACCCCATTATCTCCTTGCCCACATTCTTCACCATTAACCCATTTCAATTTCTTCTTGTTTCCACACCTTCCTTACACTAACCTTGAAGAATATTGTTTTCACACATGGTGTTTAATGAGGTGTATTCACACGTGTCTTTGTGGTGATTTTTCATGCGTGCAAGGTGTGCCACACATGTCAATGCATTATTTGGGCTTGTATATGCACGATGTGTGTTTTGTACGTAGTTAGCCTTGATTCACACACACACTTTGACATTGCTAGAATTTGCTCACACTATTTGTGCTTTTATAGCCTTGATAATGCAAGTCAGCATATTGTGGGCTTGTGTCACACATTTGGGGATTTGGTGAGTTTGTTCACACGTACCTCGCACTTTGAGCATTTGGATGCTCGTAATAAGGTGCCGAGGTGAAACATGGTGTATGGCTCAGGAACACCTCTGCCTCAGTAAATGTGGAGGCAAGAAATGGCAAGCTTAACATAGTTCTCAGCAAACAATTTCGTGTGTCTCCTACATAATTTTTAGCAGTGCGACACAACAACACAAATAAAAAGAAGGTGGTTTATTGCCCATTACCCATTCACACTAGGGCCGTCTTTTACCTATTCATACGAGACATTATCTTCTTTTCCTTTCACATTTTCGTGTGTCTCCTACATAATTTTTAGCAGTGCGACACAACAACACAAATAAAAAGAAGGTGGTTTATTGCCCATTACCCATTCACACTAGGGCCGTCTTTTACCTATTCATACTAGACATTATCTTCTTTTCCTTTCACATTTTCCACCCCATTATCTCCTTGCCCACATTCTTCACCACCATTAACCCATTCCAATTTCTTCTTGTTTCCACACCTTCCTTACACTAACCTTGAAGAAGATTGTTTTCACGCGTGGTGTTTAATGAGGTGTGTTCACACGCTATGAGTGTCCTTGTGGTGATTTTTCATGCGTGTGAGGTGTGCCACACATGTTGATGCATTATTTGGGCTTGTTTACGCACGATGTGGGTTTCGTATGTAGTTAGCCTTGATTCACACACACTTTGACGTTGCTAGCATTTTCTCACACTATTTGTGCTTTTATAGCCTTGATCACGCACGTCAGCATATTGTGGTATTGTGTCACACATTTGGGGATTCAATGAGTTTGTTCACATGTACCTCACACTTTGAGCATTTGGATGCTCATATGGTGCCGAGGTGCAACATGGTGTATGGCGTAGGAACACCTCCGCCTCAACAAACGTGGAGGCAAGCAATTGCAAGCTTAACATAGTTCTTAGCAAACGATTTCGTGTGTCTCCTACATAATTTTTAGCAGTGTGACACAGCAACACAAATAAAAAGAAAGGTGGTTTATTGCCCATTACCCATTCACACTAGGGTCATCTTTTACCTATTCACACTGGACATTATCTTCTTTTCCTTTCATATTTTCCACCCCATTATCTCCTTGCCCACATTCTTCACCATTAACCCATTCCAATTTCTTCTTGTTTCCACACCTTCCTTACACTAACCTGGAAGAAGATTGTTTTCACGCATGGTGTTTAATGAGGTGTGTTCACACGCTGTGAGTGTCCTTGTGGTGATTTTTCATGCGTGCGAGGTGTGCCACACATGTTGATGCATTATTTGGGCTTGTTTATGCACGATGTGCATTTTGTATGTAGTTAGCCTTGATTTCACACACACTTTAACATTGCTAGCATTAGTTCACAATATTTGTGCTTTTATAGCCTTGATGACGCACGTCAGCAAATTTTGGGCTTGTGTCACACATTTGGAGATTTGGTGAGTTTTTTCACACGTACCTCACACTTCAGCATTTGGATGCTCGTATGGTGCCAAGGTGCAACATGGTGTATGTATGCCATGCATGCAAGCTATA
The DNA here is from genome assembly GCF_041138505.1 of Cibotium barometz. Classification (NCBI taxonomy): domain Eukaryota; kingdom Viridiplantae; phylum Streptophyta; class Polypodiopsida; order Cyatheales; family Cibotiaceae; genus Cibotium; species Cibotium barometz. Next base: position 26,891,956 of record NC_141065.1, on the reverse strand, counting down.
TGCATATCATGATTATTAGATGTCTAGTTTGATAAGCAACCAACACTATCATGCTATTTTGATGAGCGTAGGGCTATGTACATGTGTGCATCTTTACATCCCTTTGTATGGGATCAGATGAGGAGCTATGGTGCCTACTTGGATTTCATTGGTCGATTTGAGACCTTTTGCACATACCAGCACTTTTGGGAGCAGTGGTGCACGTGCAAGTATGGGTTTGATCCATATCATTCTGCTAAGGATGATGACGATGTTCATGATGCGACTATGGATGATTATAGGGGTGATGATGATTATGATGGTCATTCACAGGATGCATTTGGTGAGTTATGACATGACATGTTTGGATCCTTGGAGGACACTATCGAGCTTGCTTACACTTTTGCAGTTATCGTAATGGTGTTTGCATAGGCCTCGATAGCTTCTACGACTCACCCACGACATAGACTAGCCATCGTCTCATTGGTTCTCATTTACCTAGACCAATTCATTCATTGTATTATGGTCTAGCACATGTAAAGTATTAAAGTTAATAGCCCGAGGTATTGAAGCTTCCGAGATTGATCATTTGGGATGAGGCTCCAATGATGCATCCGTAATGCATATGAAGCATTGGACAAGACATAAAGATAACTACAAGTTTGGTAAACTTTTTAGTTTCTTTGTGTTTCCTTTCATGAGGTTAACAACAAAGGCTCTAGATGCCACATCAACCTTCATGCTACTCCAATGCTAAAGTTCTCTTTTAATGCGCTCATGACCACAAGCGTAAATTGTTGTGATGGGGGGAGATGTCAATGCCAACTTGGCATCCAAGATACTTGGTAATGCATCCTCTTTGAATCCAAGTAAACCCTACATCCAAGCCCCAATCTACCTATGGAGAATCATTGATCCAAAATACCACTAACTTTTGCCAATTAATAGTGACTCCTATTTCTAAACAAAACATCTCCCAGGCTATCCTAAATGCATAGAGACATGCATGTGAGGCATCCAAAAACATTGTGTTATCCTCTGCTAACTCCAAGTCCAAATACTCTTTCTCTTTATGTAGATGCAATCTAAGGGCTGGAGACTCCTGGGGGGTAGCCCAAATGAACCTGCTCATAGCCTCCACTACTACGAGGTACATTAAGGCAGCTTCCTACCACACCAAGTGGGAAATCGAAAGCACTCTCACCATGTCCCCCATACGCCAAAACTATGTTATGGCCCTCCCTCCCTATACAAACATGAAACCCCTCTGATCCAGTCATGGAAAATTGTTGAAAATGTAGTGCCGGATATGTTATCATGTATGTGTCAATGTATGGGAGTGTGTGAACCTTAGGGAAAAGGTTGTCAAAGGTTAGAATGATGTGTGAAGTGTAAATGGCAAAGAAGAGTCTAGAAGTAGGTCAAAAAGATGGAATCTTAGTGATGTAGGGGGTGATGTATGTCATGCGGATGAGGGCAATTGGAGGATATATATCAAGTGGCTACAAATGGTTGTATGATGCTTATTTTCATTAGTACAAGTCATGAGTTCTTGATTAGTGCTAATTCACATCTTAATCATTACAATTAGATTTAATACTATGCTCTAACTATGTCTTTCTTCATCTTTAATGCACCATAGTCATGAGTTCTTGAATAGTGCTAATTCACAACTTAATCATTGTAGTTAGGGTTAATACTATGCTCTAACTATGTATTTCGTCATCTTTAATGCACCATAGCCTTCATTTGAAACCTTCATATACTCCATATCCAACATTCTCTTGCATTTTTTTCTTGGTATTAGAGCCTACTAAGGCAACTTGTTCTCATCCTCAAAATTCAGCATTAGCAAAATTTAATGAGATTGTTACTGCTAATCCTAAATTAATCAAGCATATTCAACCTTGTCCACAACCTTAAACTAGCAACTGCTAGTTGAGAGCTTGGTTCTCCTAATTGAAGCACCCATTGCCCAAGCCCTACTACGAGCTTCTAGAGCACCCTAGGGTGACCTCAAATGTAGGAGGAATTGAAGCAAATTGGCCTAAATCATGCACAAGATAGACTATAGGCTCTATCAAATTTAGAAAAAATCGATAGCTTGTCTCATGTGCGTAGTTTCTCTGTCATTCAAGGCGGTGTCAAGGGTTTTCAAGCATGCTAAACATGGTGGTAAAGTCAACATTTGGATTGGTGAAGTGGTTTGTGAGATCTGGATCTACACTTCTTTCTATTAGTTTTTTATTAACCTTTATTAATCCTTATTAATTAAGTGAGCTAATCTAAGTCATTAGTGGGTTAATCTCCTCTTCACTTGTTGTTGCTATTTCACTCCGTGAAACCACTTGGTTCTTCAGTTTATGAATGCAACTATCTCAATTGCCTACCCAAAAGTTGCCTACATTTCTTGTGTTTAGTGAGTGATTAGTGGTCTTAATCATGGTTAGCACCCAAACCTGAGCCAAAGTGTTCAAATCAGTGTTAGGGGAGTAAACAGTGCTAAGATACATTTATAAATCTTGGTAAGACCCTCCACATTATCCATAACAAGCCAAGTTCTAGTTGGGGAAGGCTTTCACACATGGTAAACAAGGTTGTGGGGGGTTGTAAATGGAGGTGAGATCATGGAAGGGAGTGATGCTCAAGTCAAAGCATGGGTAAATAAGGACATTTCCATCATTGGGTTAAGCCTTGGGGATAACATTATCCATTACATTAGCAAAACAAAGAACATGCTAAAGAGGCCTGGGATGAACGAGAGAAAGTCTTTGGTGCGAGGGCCAAATTTTTAAAAATAAATCTAAAAATTCAATTCTATGGGCTTGATATGGAGTTCAAGGAATCATTTGTGGAGAGTTTTTTATAAGATGAAGAGTATTATAAAATGTAGCTTATATCAACAAGAGGCACCCATGAATAAGAAGGATGCAATAGGTCTTAATCAAAAGCATGCCTCAAGAGTTTTCTTTGATGGTATCAACAAGGCACCCATGCAATAAGTCTTAATCAAAAGCATGCCTCAAGAGTTTTCTTCAATGGCAACAATTTTTACTAATCTTACTCTTGAAAGTGCTGAATCCTCTTTGTTTGATGAGGATAAGTAGCTAAAAGGTGCACACAACAAAGATCAGCAAGCAACAAGGAGACTACTTTCTTTAACAAGTCCAATGTCAAAGTAACCATTGTGGAAGGATGGGGCATGTAATGGCTCAACGTCATCATCAAAACAAGCCCAAGCTTGTGTGTGATGCATGTGGCAAGGTACGCCACCTCAAGAAGAATTGTTGATCAAAGGAGAAGCAACAATCAAATGTAATGGTGGAAGAAACTCTTGATGATGCTCCAAAAGAACATCTTTTCTAGATACGATGATATTTATATTTACATTCTATGTCTATGTTTATGTTATGTCTCATGTCATGCTGATATAATCATCTTTAGCCACCACACCGATGATGTAGGCTAAACAATGTATATGTGTCGGGGAGGTAAAGATGTTATTCTTTAGCCACACCGATGATGTAGGCTAAACGATGTATATATGTCTCCATGAAGGGGGGGTAAAGATGTTATGTGATGTTATGATTATGTATATTACATACTTTATCTTAGGATGAGACCCATTTGGGCACCAAGGGGAGTTGCTAAAAATGTGGTGCAAAACTTCGTGCTAGATATGTTATCATGTATATGCTAATGCATGGGAGTGTATGAACCTTAGGAAAAAGGTTCTCAAAGGCTAGAATGATGTGTGAAGTGTAAATGGTGAAGAAGAGTCTAGAAGCAAGTCAAAAAGGTGGAATCTTGATGATGTAAGGGATGATGTATGCCAAGTGGATGAGGGCAAGTGGAGGATATTTATCAAGCTCAATTGTATAAAGCTCATTTTCATTAATGCAAGTCATGAGTTATTGATTAGTGCTAGCTTACATCTTAATCATTATAATTAGGATTAAAACTATGGTCTAACTATGTCTTTCTTCATTTTCAATTGTATAAAGCTCATTTTCAATTGTATAAAGCTCATTTTCATTAATGCAAGTCATGAGTTACTGATTAGTGCTAGCTTACATCTTAATCATTATAATTAGGATTAAAACTATGGTCTAACTATGTCTTTATTCATTTTCAATCCACCATAGCCTTCATTTGCAACCTTCATACACTCCATAGCCATCATTCTCTTGCATTTTTATCTAAAACCCCATACAAGCCATTGTGCCTTCCAAGAAGGCTCAATCCACTTTGTCACTTGCTTTTTCAAGGTCTAATAGGAGGATGGTAAGGGGTGGTTGGCTAGATTTAGCCCAATCTATAGCTTCCCAAAATGAGGAGATGTTATCAAATATACCCCTTCCTTGGAGGAACCCATTCTCTGTGTCATGAATAATCTTTTGAAAATTGGTTTGTAACCTTATACTCAATGTCTTAGTTAAAATTTTAAAAGCAAATCCATTTAAAGTGATGGGCCTCCACTGCTTGAAGTTTTTCTTATCCCCACCTTTTGGGATAATGTGGATAAGACTCTCTATGAGAAAGGGGGGCATCATACATGTGTGTTTTACATGTATCCCACATCTCCTATAAAGCAGCAGAATGATCACATCCCTAAGGTGGTCCCAAAACTATATAAAGAAGGATAGGGAGAGACCATCATCCCTTGGGTATTTTTTTCCTTTTGAAAGAGCCTACAATGCATGTTTCAACTTATCCTTGGAGAAGGGGGAATCCAATGAAGAACACATCTCATATGTGAGCATGTACTACCAAACTTTCTAATGTGAAACATTTCTCTGCAGGATAGGAGGTATGGGCCTTTATAGAAAGCAATATCCGATAAAAATATGATGCAATAATCCTCAACTTATCTATCTCAGTATGAATGTCTCCTTGTGAGTCCTACAAGTATCTCATACAACCCTTACTATGGGTAGGGTCATCATGTGCTGAGAAGAAGTGTTGCCACTCATCTATACCCAAAAGGCCTTGTTAGCATGAAACAAGAGTTAAAATTGCCTATCCATGGCCACCATCTACAACTCTTCTCTTTTTGTAAACAATAGATCTGGGATCGACGAGTTCATTTCTCATGTTCCCTCTAAAGGAGCATAGTAATTATACCGACATCAAGCAGTGGAGGCCCATCATCACTTTTCTCTTGCATAAAAATTTTAGCTAAGGCATTTAGTATGAGGTTATAGCTAGTTCTTAAAATGATTTTTAATGACACACAAAAGGGATTCCTCCAAGGAAGGAGTATATTTGATAACATATTCTCATTTTGGGAAGTTGTAGAGTGAGATATATCTAGCCAACAACCCCTTACCATCCTCTCTATTGGACTTTGAAAAAGCGTATGATAGAGTGAATTGGGAATCATTGGAAGGCACAATGGCACGTATGAGATTTTCACAAAATTAGAAAAGGGGGTTTCATACCTATAAAGGGATCCCATAACATAATTTTTGCATGTGGGGGGGGACATGGTGAGTGCTTTCACATTTCTCGCTTGGTGCGGCAGGGATCCCCCTAGCTTACATAATGTTCCTCATAGAAGTGGAGGCTGTGAGCAAGTTCATTTGGGTGACCCGAGGAGTCTCAGGCCTCAGATTTACTCTTCCTCTATGTATAGAGGAAGAGTTATTGGACTTGGAGTTAGCACATGATACAATGATGCTTTTGGAGGCCTCACATACATGTTTGTGCCTTTTGAATAGCCTTAGAGATGCTTTGTTGAGAAGTAGGAGAGCCACCATTAATTGGCACAAGACAATGGACAATGTTTCTCCATAGGTGGAATAGGGCTTTTATGTGGGGTCTACTTGGATTAAGAGAGGATACACTACTAGATACCTTGTTTGCATTGAGACATCTCCCTAGCATAACAATAGCTTGTGCATGTGCTCATGAGCATAAAAAACAAACCTATCCATTGGAGTAGCATGAACCTTGATTTGGCATCTAAAGCCTTGGTGATTAACAAAGTGTTGATGGTGGCATTGCTTGGTTTATCAATTCTTGTTGGGTTTTTCATAGGAGATGCATTGGCCCCAGTTTATGCCACCTAGTTCAAAGCCTAATTTGCAACTTCCATGGCACTTTCACAACTAATGATTTACCTCACTTGATTAGCTTAATTCTCACACTTAATCAACTTAACACTTAGCAAATATGTTGGGAAAACAATTGGGTATGGGTAAATCTTATCTTCACTTCATTTTGTATAATGAAATCTCCTAATTATCTCTCTAATCAAAAAAAATTTCTCTATCTTCTAGCTCCCACTACAAGCTCCCATTCACATGTGGCTTCACACCTACTGGTGCATTCACTTTCTGGACATGTGATGACTATTTATAGCTTCTACATGCATGAATATCTACCAAACATCTATCAATGCCTCATGGTGGTGCCATGGCATTGCCCATCATCCCAACCATGATCCGTTCAGCTTACATTCTCAACATGCCCCCTCAAGCTCAACTACATCTCAAGCTCCTTCCTAAACTTGCATTCTTAATGCTCCCCCTCAAGCTCAACTCTATCTCAAGCTCCTTTTTGAACTTCAAAAACTTCTCAAACCCCAATGGCTTTGTAAATATGTTGGCCACTTACTCATCTATGCCAACATACACCAAGTCAATGCCACCTACTTTGCTAGAACTCTCTCCCTAATGTAATGCTAATCCATTTCTCTATGTGGTTTGTTCTAGAATGAATTACCAAATTGGTGGCAAGTTGTATATTGCTCATATTGTCACAATAGATAGTGACCACATCATCCATAAGCTGATCCACATTATCAAGTAGCTTTCTCAACAACCAAGCTACCTCACATGTGTAGCCATAATAGCACCTCTATATAGTGCTAGAAGGAGAAAAAGTTTATTGCCTCTTTGAACTCCATGAAATAGCTACACTCCCAAAACTAAATACATAGCCACTACACTGGTAGACATCTTGTCAATGCACTACTCGCCCAATCTACATTTGTAAATCCATACACATCAACCTACTTGCCAGCCTCATAAAACAATCTATAATGCAAAGTACCCTTCACATATCTCATAATCCTCCTTATAGCATCCAAGTGAGGCTTCCATGGCACTTGCATAAACTGATTCACGAGTCATCCCACTGCATAATTGAGGTTGAGCCTCATAATGGTCATATAAATCAAGCTTCCACCATCTGTCTATACATGATAGGATCCTTAAGAAGCTCTCCCTCATCGACTCTAAGCTTACCATTATGTTCCAAGGGTGTCGCCAATAGGTTTACACAATGGCATCCTATAATTGGATAGCATATCCAAGCCACACTATCGCTGCACCTGCCTTTGTTTTCAACACCTTGATGCCAAGGAAATACCTCAGTTCTCCCAAATCTTTTATCTCAAATTTGCTCATCGACATGTGCTTCACACATGAGCAACGTTATCCTCATATGACTATCAAGTTATCCACATACATGATAATGACAATGATCCCTAGTCTATCTTCCTCAAATAAAGTGAGTGATCTACATTGGCTCATGTGCTTCACACATGAGCAACGTTATCCTCATATGACTATCAAGTTATCCACATACATGATAATGACAATGATCCCTAGTCTATCTTCCTCAAATAAAGTGAGTGATCTACATTGGCAATATAAAACCTAATAGTAATTGATCTCATTAGTCCATGTCTGAGGTGCTAGTGTAAAAATGTATAAGGCTTTCTTTATTTGCAAACATAACCTCGGTGTCTCACATGCTCATAACCTAGTGGTTACACCATGTAGACTTCCTTCTACAAGTTACCATTCAAGAATGCATTCTTGACATCCATTTGATGTAGATAGATGAGGGCAATGCAACCACACATCTAACTAGATTCGATCATCTAGATGCTGCCACAATGTAACCACACATCTAACTATTACTATCTTGGAAATGGGGTTGAATGCATTCTTGACATCCATTTAATGTAGATTTCATCATCTAGATGCTACCAATGCAACCACACATCTAACTATTGCTATCTTGGCAATGTGATTGAATGTCTCCTCATAATCTATCCCATATGTTTGAGCAAACCCTTTGGCAACAGCCTTGCCTTATACTTGCTTATTGACCCATCCAAATTATATTTCATTTTGTACACCCATTTGTAACCAATAGCTTTCTTCCTCTCAAGAAATATAGATAAGTCCTGAGTCCCATTATCATCATAATGCATTCATTTCTTCATCCATGGCTTCCTACCAATGCTCATGTTCTATAGTCTCTTTCGCACATGTGAGCTCAACTTATTGTATAGCCTGCATCATATACGCATATTGCATAGCACTTATACCATTATAAGTGAGTCTCTAAACTAGATACCTTACCCTTGAGATAATGTCCTCGCACCTTTTAATCACTCCTTGGAGTGATCATTGACCTTGTCTTCCTTACACCTGATACACACAAGGTATCCCAAACTCTTCATCCAAATCCTAATCGGACCCACTAACGATGCCACCAATATTAACACTTAAACCTATCACATAATTTGAGCACCTATGGGGGTTGAACATCAATCTTCTCTTTTCCTTTCCTTGATGCATGCACAACATGTGTTTTTTTCACATCAACCATGCCTCTACTATCACCAGGCATCACATACGAGATAGACAGTCAAAGCCTACTTGTCCATGATAACGTGAAGTTGGTACACTGAGTTTTGTGGTTCTGAAAAAGTACCTATACTTTGTGCATCTCTATGACTAGCCACTTTTACATCCAGATTAACATGTGCATCATCATTCTTAGGTGCATACAAACCACTCATTTCATCAAATACTACATCCATTATTATTAAGAAGTTCTTTGTGATTGGATTATAGCATCTATAGCCCTTCCTTTGAACTGAAGTAACCAATGAACACACATTTCTCATTCTCAAATTTAAGTTCAAGCTTTGATCTCTTCTCATCTAGAACATGTACATAAGCCACATATCTAAACGCTTTCAAGTGACTTGCATCTGACTTATAACCCATAAAACTCTCCTCAACGAGTGTCATACCATGAATAACTGTTGTAGGCATCCTGTTCATGATGTAAGTTATTGTGTTCACTACCTTAGCCCAATAATCATGAGGTAAGTTCTTCTCATTCATCATAGCCCTAGAATTTTCAATGATGTGCATGTTCTTCCGCTCAACCACTCCATTCTATTGAGGGGTATATCTATATATAAGCTATCTCGCTACCCCATGAGCTCATAGAAATGCATAGAACTCATTTGAAATATATTCACCATGCCATTAGAACTTAGCCTAGTTTATGTACATACACTTTTGCTTTTCCACAAGAGCTTTAAAGTGTTGAAAATGACCAAAAACCTCACTCTTCTCTTTTATAAAGTAGACCTATACTTCCTAGTATGGTCATCAATGAATGAGACATAATAATGGCATCCATTAAGCGATGGTGTATGTGTTGGTCCTTATACATCTGTGTTGTGTATAACCTCAAGTAGATTTTTGCTCACATTTCCTTGACTTAGGAAAGGGTTCCTTGCTTGCTTACCAAACTGGCAAGCCCCACATACACCATGAGTGCCATCCACTCTAAACTTAGGCAACCCTGTCACTATGCCCTTTGCCTACATAGTTTTTAACCTATCACTATGCCCTTTGCCTATATATATTTCAACCTTTCACAATAAAAGAATCCAAAATTTTATTGGTTGTGCCAAGAACCTCTTCCTCTCTAGAGGTACCTCTGCCTCTAGAAACATAGCCGCTGCCACCTCTATCGCCTCATGTAGAATGCTAATGTTGGGGTTATTGTTGTTTTGTTATTAACCTCTAGCTCTACATGTTCCTTGTCCATAAGAAGAGGCTTTCCCCATGCTTCTTCTACCTTTATCAGTATAGACTCGGCATGTTCACCTAAACCTACATGACTAGGTCCTCCTCCCAACTTCATCTCCTCACTAATGAGAAGAGCCACCAGCTCACCAAAGTCTAGAAAATTCCCTCAAACACTAATGTAAGTAACAAAAGGATTATACTTCTTCCCAAGACCTACTAATGTAGCTACAACCAAGTCATCATCATCCACTAGAGAAACTATAGTACTCAAATCATCCACCACACTTTTGATCGTTAAACATAATCATTTATCGACATAGAGTTCTTATTAATCCCATGCAATTCTTGCTTTAACTACATCTTCATGTCTTTTGTATTTGTCTCATAGGAGACCCATAAGAGTATCCCATGCAGTTCTTGCTTTAACTATATCTTCATGTCTTTTGATTTGTCTCATAGGAGACCCATAAGAGTATCCCATGCAGTTCTTACTTTAAGTACATCTTCATAGGAAACCCATAAGAGTCATAGGAGACCCATAAGAGTATCCCATGCAATTCTTACTTTAAGTAAATCTTCATGTCTTTTGTACTTGTCTCATAGAACCCATAAGAGTATCCCCCAATGCTACCTTTGGGATCTTACAATTTCTATACAGGTTTAAATCATGGTGCCTTTTTAAATCCGGGCGGTGTCGTGCTGTGACACGTCCATGTAGGGAAAATCTTCTCTGTGATCAATTCACATGAATTCAGAGACAATGTTGAAATTCTGGAAGCACAGGCTCGTCCGAAACGAAGCTGCTGAAGGTGGTGTTGATATGTGTGGGCACGAAAAAATACAATGGGTAGAAAAAGGTAATGAGGGGCCAAAGTTGCCTTGGGCATTTGGTGTGAAAAGAAATAATTGGTGGCTTTAATAAATAAAATAATGAATAGGTGGCTAGCTACGTGGAGATTGGAAGGAGTGCCAGCGCACAGTTCTGGAGGTTTGGCGATGCACGTGAAGCGGCGAGCTGGCGCAAAGGCTTGTGTGTGGGGAGCCTTGTGACAGATGGGGGGGGCGGGTGAATGTGAAGGACGGGGAATTCTGCAGGGACAGTGATGTTGACATAGCAGGTTGCCGCCTGGAGCAGAGCTCGGGGTGATTCGACTGGGAGACGCCGTGTGTAGTGAGTGGGGGGGTCGTTTGGGCAGAGATGCCGCTCTGGTGATCAGGAGCCACAGGCGTGCAGAGAAGGGAGCCAGTGGGTTGACGGTGACCGGAAGGCACAAAGAGCATTGGATTGTCCTTGTGTTGCTGAGCTACGAGAGGGCCCATGTGGAAAGGCCTTCTCAGATGCCTTGGCATGGGAAAGCTAATGTAGAAGAAGATAATGCTGAGCCTGCAAAAGATGAAGTTTCCAAGCACTAATAAGCCGGGTATCATCCTGTATGTTTCATCCTCTGGCTGGTTACAGAAAACTGGGAGTGTAGGTTGCGGCCTTGTAAAAACGACGCCTCTCTGGTGAAGGACGCCTGGCAGGCAAAGAGAAAACTGGTGTAGGCCTTGGTGATCGTGGGGAGCCAACGGAGAAGGAGACCTCCTAGCAACAAACCTGGCGCTAAAGCCAGCGGCGGACTGGCTTCGAAGTGATGGGCTGGCGGCGCTGTGAAGACTTTAATAGATGGCTTTTGTGATTTGAAGGGAGCCGGCACCAGCCTTGATGCTGAGTTCACAAGCTTCCCTCACTGTAGCTGATGCAAAAGCTTTCCGCCAGTGGTGTGAGTACCAGATAAAATCAGCTTGCAGGTAAAAATGAAGCAGCTGAGTATCTTGGAGATGGGCCAACCATTGAAGTGTTCAAGGCTGAGTTCCTTCGCCATAAGGAGTGGATGCCTGCAAATATGGTGCATGCAGCTTTTCCTGTGAGTGATGCAGTGATTAGGGATGGTACAGATTTCCTGAATGTGGGCAATGAGAAGAGGTAAACTTGGAGATTATGGGCCAAATATTTTACACGAGATGAAGATGCTGCTGCTGATCATGAGGTCATAATGTTATGGTTTTTCTTGGGTTTTGGAACCATAAGATGGTTGGTTTGGTCATGTATATGAGGTGTCTATGTTTGCCTTGATTTTATAGTTTGTTTGATGTTGAGCCTCTGATGCTCCATGATGGCCATGTATATCTTCCATGTGAATACTATGAGGTGATTTTTCAGGAATGCAAAGCCATATGAGATGAGACATGCCAAGTTAATGTCAGTTTTTTATATGCATCATGTGTTCAATATTGGCTTTGAGGATGCACATGTATAGTTGGGTACTCAACCTTTGATGGTACCAGCTTCTGTTGGTGGTGCTTCTTGAAGAGCTATCTGTTTGGTTTTTTTTGCTGGGATTTTGGAAGTTACTCTCACAGCCAGAAGCCGCGCGCTTTCCCAGCGACACCGCCCACGTCACGACAGCTTTGGTGAACCCGACGTGAAACCGCTGGGGTGAGAGTACGTAGAGATGGCTAGCAAAATGGAGCATTTATATGCAGAGATGAAAGAGCTTGAAGAGCGGTTCAGGAAGATTGAAGAAGAAAAGCAAATTCAGGAAGCAGTGGAAATTGCGGTGCAATTGGTATATGACAGGGTCAATATATTTGATGGTTACGATCCAGAAAGCTATCTAAGGTGTTATGAGACAGAGATGAAGAATCAAGGGGTTCCAGAAAACATGATGATTGCATCTTTTGCATACCTTATAAGTCCTGATTTAAAGGATGAAGTGCTGGAACTAGCAGAGTATCACTCCAAACGATGGAGTGATTTTGCAGATGCACTTATTTATGCGAGTTCCAGGTATAATGTGAGCTGTGATAGTGTTCCAGCAACAATCCGAGCCAATTTAGAAGCGGTTGTCGATGCATGTCTTATGGAGGACAATCAATTGCTATTCAAGGCTGATACAGAGATTGTGGAGGCTGTTTATGCTAAATTGGGACTGCAAAAAGCCATTAGTGAGCAACAAGGCCTTCACAGTGCAAAAAGGGATGCCTTGCTACAGCCTCATAAAGATGCAATGGGTGAACTTTGCAAGTATAATCTGTCTTCCTTGTTTGAGGGTGCAGACATACAGGGTCCTATGATCATACCAAATGATGTGTGTATGCCTATGCTTGAGGAGACACTTGATTCAGAGAGCTTCAGGACAGGTGCTCAAGACCCAGTATACGAGGAAGAGGACTGTGAAGCATGTAAGCTGTGTAAACTTGAGGATTCTCATGACGAAAGTGCTCATTTGAAGGGTATTCCTCAGGTGTCGTATCATATGTGTGAAGAACAGCAGGAACCAATGCTTCTTGCTGAAAGCATGATTGCAGAGTTTGAAGATCTAAGACAAGAAGAAGATGCTATCATTACTGCATTCTTATCTAGTTATGATGCTTATAAGCAGGATGATGTACATGAATATGCAGACGGGCCACAAGTATGTGTGATTGATTTAGAGGGGGTGAGTGATATGGGTGATTCCAACAGTGATGTTGTTTCTGAAGCTGGTTGCCAAGGTTCTTTGGATTTGGGTTATTCTGGAATGCTAACAGGGTGTTCCAACAATAAACAGGGTGATGCTATGTCATCAGTGTCAGGGTTACCTTGCAGCCACATTTGTGAGCAACAATCTCGAGCTTGGAAGCCTGTTTATGATGATGATTTGGAGAGGGAAATTGAATCTGTCTTTTTGGATCATGCAGGGTTCAATGACATACAGATTCAAGGGTACTTGGGTGAGGGACCCATAAATCTAAGCCCATCTGCAGACAGGTATCAAGAAATACTGGGAGATAACATGGTCACAGAGCCTCATGAGGCTGCACATGAGCAACCAAATGGATATAGCTATGGGGGTATGAATGTTCATGATAATCAACATGTGGGATTGCAAGATAATAATGGCTTCAATGTGATTGATCCTGGATTGGATGCTATCCTAGATGATGCATTGGATGATTTCATGGTATATAATAGATCCCCATCAGCTTTGAGCTCTTCTATGCTTGATGCTAGTCAACTGTTGGTTGCAAGTGAGGATGTGCAGGTGTTATGTGAGCCAAATGATTGTGATGAGATTGATTCAGAGCTGGAGGCTATTCTCGATGATGCCTTGTTGGACTTTGTATGTGTTGATGCTTTTCCGTCATTGGATGAGAAGAATGAATGTTTGTCAGTGGTGGGTGAGCTGGATCCGAGCACGATAGATTTGGATGGGATGTTACCAAGTGTGTATTCCATGCTGTTAATGCAGTTGTTATTTGGTGTGGCCATACAATATGTGGTGCAAAGGCTTCAAACATGGCCTGAGGAAAATTTTGAAGCAAATCATTTTGAAGAGCATCCCACTTTGAATGATGAGGGTAATTATGCATATGCAGGGAATCTAAGTGAGGATAGGGCTTCATATGAGCAAAGGATATGCCACATATGCCAAAAGCGATTGGTATTTGATCCAGGTGGGAAAGCAGAACCATTCAGATGTGATTGCTAAGATATAAATATCTTGCAGGCTAGGGGGGGTAGGCTAATGGATGCTTGTACATATACCAATGTTGGTGTGCAAATAATACATGGACACTGAATTCCAGGACCTGTGTGGCACATACCAGAGGATGTGCAGGTTTAGAGGGGGTGCATGTCGTGCTGTGACACGTCCATGTAGGGAAAATCTTCTCTGTGATCAATTCACATGAATTCAGAGACAATGTTGAAATTCTGGAAGCACAGGCTCGTCCGAAACGAAGCTGCTGAAGGTGGTGTTGATATGTGTGGGCACGAAAAAATACAATGGGTAGAAAAAGGTAATGAGGGGCCAAAGTTGCCTTGGGCATTTGGTGTGAAAAGAAATAATTGGTGGCTTTAATAAATAAAATAATGAATAGGTGGCTAGCTACGTGGAGATTGGAAGGAGTGCCAGCGCACAGTTCTGGAGGTTTGGCGATGCACGTGAAGCGGCGAGCTGGCGCAGAGGCTTGTGTGTGGGGAGCCTTGTGACAGATGGGGGGGCGGGTGAATGTGAAGGACGGGGAATTCTGCAGGGACAGTGATGTTGACGTAGCAGGTTGCCGCCTGGAGCAGAGCTCGGGGTGATTCGACTGGGAGACGCCGTGTGTAGTGAGTGGGGGGGTCGTTTGGGCAGAGACGCCGCTCTGGTGATCAGGAGCCACAGGCGTGCAGAGAAGGGAGCCAGTGGGTTGACGGTGACCGGAAGGCGCAAAGAGCATTGGATTGTCCTTGTGTTGCTGAGCTACGAGAGGGCCCATGTGGAAAGGCCTTCTCAGATGCCTTGGCATGGGAAAGCTAATGTAGAAGAAGATAATGCTGAGCCTGCAAAAGATGAAGTTTCCAAGCACTAATAAGCCGGGTATCATCCTGTATGTTTCATCCTCTGGCTGGTTACAGAAAACTGGGAGTGTAGGTTGCGGCCTTGTAAAAACGACGCCTCTCTGGTGAAGGACGCCTGGCAGGCAAAGAGAAAACTGGTGTAGGCCTTGGTGATCGTGGGGAGCCAACGGAGAAGGAGACCCCTAGCAACAAACCTGGCGCTAAAGCCAGCCGGCGGACTGGCTTCGAAGTGATGGGCTGGCGGCGTTGTGAAGACTTTAATAGATGGCTTTTGTGATTTGAAGGGAGCCGGCACCAGCCTTGATGCTGAGTTCACAAGCTTCCCTCACTGTAGCTGATGCAAAAGCTTTCCGCCAGTGGTGTGAGTACCAGATAAAATCAGCTTGCAGGTAAAAATGAAGCAGCTGAGTATCTTGGAGATGGGCCAACCATTGAAGTGTTCAAGGCTGAGTTCCTTCGCCATAAGGAGTGGATGCCTGCAAATATGGTGCATGCAGCTTTTCCTGTGAGTGATGCAGTGATTAGGGATGGTACAGATTTCCTGAATGTGGGCAATGAGAAGAGGTAAACTTGGAGATTATGGGCCAAATATTTTACACGAGATGAAGATGCTGCTGCTGATCATGAGGTCATAATGTTATGGTTTTTCTTGGGTTTTGGAACCATAAGATGGTTGGTTTTGTCATGTATATGAGGTGTCTATGTTTGCCTTGATTTTATAGTTTGTTTGATGTTGAGCCTCTGATGCTCCATGATGGCCATGTATATCTTCCATGTGAATACTATGAGGTGATTTTTCAGGAATGCAAAGCCATATGAGATGAGACATGCCAAGTTAATGTCAGTTTTTTATATGCATCATGTGTTCAATATTGGCTTTGAGGATGCACATGTATAGTTGGGTACTCAACCTTTGATGGTACCAGCTTCTGTTGGTGGTGCTTCTTGAAGAGCTATCTGTTTGGTTTTTTTTGCTGGGATTTTGGAAGTTACTCTCACAGCCAGAAGCCGCGCGCTTTCCCAGCGACACCGCCCACGTCACGACAGCTTTGGTGAACCCGACGTGAAACCGCTGGGGTGAGAGTACGTAGAGATGGCTAGCAAAATGGAGCATTTATATGCAGAGATGAAAGAGCTTGAAGAGCGGTTCAGGAAGATTGAAGAAGAAAAGCAAATTCAGGAAGCAGTGGAAATTGCGGTGCAATTGGTATATGACAGGGTCAATATATTTGATGGTTACGATCCAGAAAGCTATCTAAGGTGTTATGAGACAGAGATGAAGAATCAAGGGGTTCCAGAAAACATGATGATTGCATCTTTTGCATACCTTATAAGTCCTGATTTAAAGGATGAAGTGCTGGAACTAGCAGAGTATCACTCCAAACGATGGAGTGATTTTGCAGATGCACTTATTTATGCGAGTTCCAGGTATAATGTGAGCTGTGATAGTGTTCCAGCAACAATCCGAGCCAATTTAGAAGCGGTTGTCGATGCATGTCTTATGGAGGACAATCAATTGCTATTCAAGGCTGATACAGAGATTGTGGAGGCTGTTTATGCTAAATTGGGACTGCAAAAAGCCATTAGTGAGCAACAAGGCCTTCACAGTGCAAAAAGGGATGCCTTGCTACAGCCTCATAAAGATGCAATGGGTGAACTTTGCAAGTATAATCTGTCTTCCTTGTTTGAGGGTGCAGACATACAGGGTCCTATGATCATACCAAATGATGTGTGTATGCCTATGCTTGAGGAGACACTTGATTCAGAGAGCTTCAGGACAGGTGCTCAAGACCCAGTATACGAGGAAGAGGACTGTGAAGCATGTAAGCTGTGTAAACTTGAGGATTCTCATGACGAAAGTGCTCATTTGAAGGGTATTCCTCAGGTGTCGTATCATATGTGTGAAGAACAGCAGGAACCAATGCTTCTTGCTGAAAGCATGATTGCAGAGTTTGAAGATCTAAGACAAGAAGAAGATGCTATCATTACTGCATTCTTATCTAGTTATGATGCTTATAAGCAGGATGATGTACATGAATATGCAGACGGGCCACAAGTATGTGTGATTGATTTAGAGGGGGTGAGTGATATGGGTGATTCCAACAGTGATGTTGTTTCTGAAGCTGGTTGCCAAGGTTCTTTGGATTTGGGTTATTCTGGAATGCTAACAGGGTGTTCCAACAATAAACAGGGTGATGCTATGTCATCAGTGTCAGGGTTACCTTGCAGCCACATTTGTGAGCAACAATCTCGAGCTTGGAAGCCTGTTTATGATGATGATTTGGAGAGGGAAATTGAATCTGTCTTTTTGGATCATGCAGGGTTCAATGACATACAGATTCAAGGGTACTTGGGTGAGGGACCCATAAATCTAAGCCCATCTGCAGACAGGTATCAAGAAATACTGGGAGATAACATGGTCACAGAGCCTCATGAGGCTGCACATGAGCAACCAAATGGATATAGCTATGGGGGTATGAATGTTCATGATAATCAACATGTGGGATTGCAAGATAATAATGGCTTCAATGTGATTGATCCTGGATTGGATGCTATCCTAGATGATGCATTGGATGATTTCATGGTATATAATAGATCCCCATCAGCTTTGAGCTCTTCTATGCTTGATGCTAGTCAACTGTTGGTTGCAAGTGAGGATGTGCAGGTGTTATGTGAGCCAAATGATTGTGATGAGATTGATTCAGAGCTGGAGGCTATTCTCGATGATGCCTTGTTGGACTTTGTATGTGTTGATGCTTTTCCGTCATTGGATGAGAAGAATGAATGTTTGTCAGTGGTGGGTGAGCTGGATCCGAGCACGATAGATTTGGATGGGATGTTACCAAGTGTGTATTCCATGCTGTTAATGCAGTTGTTATTTGGTGTGGCCATACAATATGTGGTGCAAAGGCTTCAAACATGGCCTGAGGAAAATTTTGAAGCAAATCATTTTGAAGAGCATCCCACTTTGAATGATGAGGGTAATTATGCATATGCAGGGAATCTAAGTGAGGATAGGGCTTCATATGAGCAAAGGATATGCCACATATGCCAAAAGCGATTGGTATTTGATCCAGGTGGGAAAGCAGAACCATTCAGATGTGATTGCTAAGATATAAATATCTTGCAGGCTAGGGGGGGTAGGCTAATGGATGCTTGTACATATACCAATGTTGGTGTGCAAATAATACATGGACACTGAATTCCAGGACCTGTGTGGCACATACCAGAGGATGTGCAGGTTTAGAGGGGGTGCATGTCGTGCTGTGACACGTCCATGTAGGGAAAATCTTCTCTGTGATCAATTCACATGAATTCAGAGACAATGTTGAAATTCTGGAAGCACAGGCTCGTCCGAAACGAAGCTGCTGAAGGTGGTGTTGATATGTGTGGGCACGAAAAAATACAATGGGTAGAAAAAGGTAATGAGGGGCCAAAGTTGCCTTGGGCATTTGGTGTGAAAAGAAATAATTGGTGGCTTTAATAAATAAAATAATGAATAGGTGGCTAGCTACGTGGAGATTGGAAGGAGTGCCAGCGCACAGTTCTGGAGGTTTGGCGATGCACGTGAAGCGGCGAGCTGGCGCAGAGGCTTGTGTGTGGGGAGCCTTGTGACAGATGGGGGGGGCGGGTGAATGTGAAGGACGGGGAATTCTGCAGGGACAGTGATGTTGACGTAGCAGGTTGCCGCCTGGAGCAGAGCT
The DNA here is from genome assembly GCF_041138505.1 of Cibotium barometz. Classification (NCBI taxonomy): domain Eukaryota; kingdom Viridiplantae; phylum Streptophyta; class Polypodiopsida; order Cyatheales; family Cibotiaceae; genus Cibotium; species Cibotium barometz. The sequence continues at coordinate 26,873,054 of NC_141065.1, read as the reverse complement.
CGGGGTGATTCGACTGGGAGACGCCGTGTGTAGTGAGTGGGGGGGTCGTTTGGGCAGAGACGCCGCTCTGGTGATCAGGAGCCACAGGCGTGCAGAGAAGGGAGCCAGTGGGTTGACGGTGACCGGAAGGCGCAAAGAGCATTGGATTGTCCTTGTGTTGCTGAGCTACGAGAGGGCCCATGTGGAAAGGCCTTCTCAGATGCCTTGGCATGGGAAAGCTAATGTAGAAGAAGATAATGCTGAGCCTGCAAAAGATGAAGTTTCCAAGCACTAATAAGCCGGGTATCATCCTGTATGTTTCATCCTCTGGCTGGTTACAGAAAACTGGGAGTGTAGGTTGCGGCCTTGTAAAAACAACGCCTCTGTGGTGAAGGACGCCTGGCAGGCAAAGAGAAAACTGGTGTAGGCCTTGGTGATCGTGGGGAGCCAACGGAGAAGGAGACCTCCTAGCAACAAACCTGGCGCTAAAGCCAGCGGCGGACTGGCTTCGAAGTGATGGGCTGGCGGCACTGTGAAGACTTTAATAGATGGCTTTTGTGATTTGAAGGGAGCCGGCACCAGCCTTGATGCTGAGTTCACAAGCTTCCCTCACTGTAGCTGATGCAAAAGCTTTCCGCCAGTGGTGTGAGTACCAGATAAAATCAGCTTGCAGGTAAAAATGAAGCAGCTGAGTATCTTGGAGATGGGCCAACCATTGAAGTGTTCAAGGCTGAGTTCCTTCGCCATAAGGAGTGGATGCCTGCAAATATGGTGCATGCAGCTTTTCCTGTGAGTGATGCAGTGATTAGGGATGGTACAGATTTCCTGAATGTGGGCAATGAGAAGAGGTAAACTTGGAGATTATGGGCCAAATATTTTACACGAGATGAAGATGCTGCTGCTGATCATGAGGTCATAATGTTATGGTTTTTCTTGGGTTTTGGAACCATAAGATGGTTGGTTTTGTCATGTATATGAGGTGTCTATGTTTGCCTTGATTTTATAGTTTGTTTGATGTTGAGCCTCTGATGCTCCATGATGGCCATGTATATCTTCCATGTGAATACTATGAGGTGATTTTTCTGGAATGCAAAGCCATATGAGATAAGACATGCCAAGTTAATGTCAGTTTTTTATATGCATCATGTGTTCAATATTGGCTTTGAGGATGCACATGTATAGTTGGGTACTCAACCTTTGATGGTACCAGCTTCTGTTGGTGGTGCTTCTTGAAGAGCTATCTGTTTGGTTTTTTTTGCTGGGATTTTGGAAGTTACTCTCACAGCCAGAAGCCGCGCGCTTTCCCAGCGACACCGCCCACGTCACGACAGCTTTGGTGAACCCGACGTGAAACCGCTGGGGTGAGAGTACGTAGAGATGGCTAGCAAAATGGAGCATTTATATGCAGAGATGAAAGAGCTTGAAGAGCGGTTCAGGAAGATTGAAGAAGAAAAGCAAATTCAGGAAGCAGTGGAAATTGCGGTGCAATTGGTATATGACAGGGTCAATATATTTGATGGTTACGATCCAGAAAGCTATCTAAGGTGTTATGAGACAGAGATGAAGAATCAAGGGGTTCCAGAAAACATGATGATTGCATCTTTTGCATACCTTATAAGTCCTGATTTAAAGGATGAAGTGCTGGAACTAGCAGAGTATCACTCCAAACGATGGAGTGATTTTGCAGATGCACTTATTTATGCGAGTTCCAGGTATAATGTGAGCTGTGATAGTGTTCCAGCAACAATCCGAGCCAATTTAGAAGCGGTTGTCGATGCATGTCTTATGGAGGACAATCAATTGCTATTCAAGGCTGATACAGAGATTGTGGAGGCTGTTTATGCTAAATTGGGACTGCAAAAAGCCATTAGTGAGCAACAAGGCCTTCACAGTGCAAAAAGGGATGCCTTGCTACAGCCTCATAAAGATGCAATGGGTGAACTTTGCAAGTATAATCTGTCTTCCTTGTTTGAGGGTGCAGACATACAGGGTCCTATGATCATACCAAATGATGTGTGTATGCCTATGCTTGAGGAGACACTTGATTCAGAGAGCTTCAGGACAGGTGCTCAAGACCCAGTATACGAGGAAGAGGACTGTGAAGCATGTAAGCTGTGTAAACTTGAGGATTCTCATGACGAAAGTGCTCATTTGAAGGGTATTCCTCAGGTGTCGTATCATATGTGTGAAGAACAGCAGGAACCAATGCTTCTTGCTGAAAGCATGATTGCAGAGTTTGAAGATCTAAGACAAGAAGAAGATGCTATCATTACTGCATTCTTATCTAGTTATGATGCTTATAAGCAGGATGATGTACATGAATATGCAGACGGGCCACAAGTATGTGTGATTGATTTAGAGGGGGTGAGTGATATGGGTGATTCCAACAGTGATGTTGTTTCTGAAGCTGGTTGCCAAGGTTCTTTGGATTTGGGTTATTCTGGAATGCTAACAGGGTGTTCCAATAATAAACAGGGTGATGCTATGTCATCAGTGTCAGGGTTACCTTGCAGCCACATTTGTGAGCAACAATCTCGAGCTTGGAAGCCTGTTTATGATGATGATTTGGAGAGGGAAATTGAATCTGTCTTTTTGGATCATGCAGGGTTCAATGACATACAGATTCAAGGGTACTTGGGTGAGGGACCCATAAATCTAAGCCCATCTGCAGACAGGTATCAAGAAATACTGGGAGATAACATGGTCACAGAGCCTCATGAGGCTGCACATGAGCAACCAAATGGATATAGCTATGGGGGTATGAATGTTCATGATAATCAACATGTGGGATTGCAAGATAATAATGGCTTCAATGTGATTGATCCTGGATTGGATGCTATCCTAGATGATGCATTGGATGATTTCATGGTATATAATAGATCCCCATCAGCTTTGAGCTCTTCTATGCTTGATGCTAGTCAACTGTTGGTTGCAAGTGAGGATGTGCAGGTGTTATGTGAGCCAAATGATTGTGATGAGATTGATTCAGAGCTGGAGGCTATTCTCGATGATGCCTTGTTGGACTTTGTATGTGTTGATGCTTTTCCGTCATTGGATGAGAAGAATGAATGTTTGTCAGTGGTGGGTGAGCTGGATCCGAGCACGATAGATTTGGATGGGATGTTACCAAGTGTGTATTCCATGCTGTTAATGCAGTTGTTATTTGGTGTGGCCATACAATATGTGGTGCAAAGGCTTCAAACATGGCCTGAGGAAAATTTTGAAGCAAATCATTTTGAAGAGCATCCCACTTTGAATGATGAGGGTAATTATGCATATGCAGGGAATCTAAGTGAGGATAGGGCTTCATATGAGCAAAGGATATGCCACATATGCCAAAAGCGATTGGTATTTGATCCAGGTGGGAAAGCAGAACCATTCAGATGTGATTGCTAAGATATAAATATCTTGCAGGCTAGGGGGGGTAGGCTAATGGATGCTTGTACATATACCAATGTTGGTGTGCAAATAATACATGGACACTGAATTCCAGGACCTGTGTGGCACATACCAGAGGATGTGCAGGTTTAGAGGGGGTGCATGTCGTGCTGTGACACGTCCATGTAGGGAAAATCTTCTCTGTGATCAATTCACATGAATTCAGAGACAATGTTGAAATTCTGGAAGCACAGGCTCGTCCGAAACGAAGCTGCTGAAGGTGGTGTTGATATGTGTGGGCACGAAAAAATACAATGGGTAGAAAAAGGTAATGAGGGGCCAAAGTTGCCTTGGGCATTTGGTGTGAAAAGAAATAATTGGTGGCTTTAATAAATAAAATAATGAATAGGTGGCTAGCTACGTGGAGATTGGAAGGAGTGCCAGCGCACAGTTCTGGAGGTTTGGCGATGCACGTGAAGCGGCGAGCTGGCGCAGAGGCTTGTGTGTGGGGAGCCTTGTGACAGATGGGGGGGGCGGGTGAATGTGAAGGACGGGGAATTCTGCAGGGACAGTGATGTTGACGTAGCAGGTTGCCGCCTGGAGCAGAGCTCGGGGTGATTCGACTGGGAGACGCCGTGTGTAGTGAGTGGGGGGGTCGTTTGGGCAGAGACGCCGCTCTGGTGATCAGGAGCCACAGGCGTGCAGAGAAGGGAGCCAGTGGGTTGACGGTGACCGGAAGGCGCAAAGAGCATTGGATTGTCCTTGTGTTGCTGAGCTACGAGAGGGCCCATGTGGAAAGGCCTTCTCAGATGCCTTGGCATGGGAAAGCTAATGTAGAAGAAGATAATGCTGAGCCTGCAAAAGATGAAGTTTCCAAGCACTAATAAGCCGGGTATCATCCTGTATGTTTCATCCTCTGGCTGGTTACAGAAAACTGGGAGTGTAGGTTGCGGCCTTGTAAAAACGACGCCTCTCTGGTGAAGGACGCCTGGCAGGCAAAGAGAAAACTGGTGTAGGCCTTGGTGATCGTGGGGAGCCAACGGAGAAGGAGACCTCCTAGCAACAAACCTGGCGCTAAAGCCAGCGGCGGACTGGCTTCGAAGTGATGGGCTGGCGGCGCTGTGAAGACTTTAATAGATGGCTTTTGTGATTTGAAGGGAGCCCGCACCAGCCTTGATGCTGAGTTCACAAGCTTCCCTCACTGTAGCTGATGCAAAAGCTTTCCGCCAGTGGTGTGAGTACCAGATAAAATCAGCTTGCATGTAAAAATGAAGCAGCTGAGTATCTTGGAGATGGGCCAACCATTGAAGTGTTCAAGGCTGAGTTCCTTCGCCATAAGGAGTGGATTCCTGCAAATATGGTGCATGCAGCTTTTCCTGTGAGTGATGCAGTGATTAGGGATGGTACAGATTTCCTGAATGTGGGCAATGAGAAGAGGTAGACTTGGAGATTATGGGCCAAATATTTTACACGAGATGAAGATGCTGCTGCTGATCATGAGGTCATAATGTTATGGTTTTTCTTGGGTTTTGGAACCATAAGATGGTTGGTTTGGTCATGTATATGAGGTGTCTATGTTTGCCTTGATTTTATAGTTTGTTTGATGTTGAGCCTCTGATGCTCCATGATGGCCATGTATATCTTCCATGTGAATACTATGAGGTGATTTTTCTGGAATGCAAAGCCATATGAGATGAGACATGCCAAGTTAATGTCAGTTTTTTATATGCATCATGTGTTCAATATTGGCTTTGAGGATGCACATGTATAGTTGGGTACTCAACCTTTGATGGTACCAGCTTCTGTTGGTGGTGCTTCTTGAAGAGCTATCTGTTTGGTTTTTTTTTTGCTGGGATTTTGGAAGTTACTCTCACAGCCAGAAGCCCCGCGCTTTCCCAGCGACACCGCCCACGTCACGACAGCTTTGGTGATGTCGTGCTGTGACACGTCCATGTAGGGAAAATCTTCTCTGTGATCAATTCACATGAATTCAGAGACAATGTTGAAATTCTGGAAGCACAGCCTCATCCGAAACGAAGCTGCTGAAGGTGGTGTTGATATGTGTGGGCACGAAAAAATACAATGGGTAGAAAAAGGTAATGAGGGGCCAAAGTTGCCTTGGGCATTTGGTGTGAAAAGAAATAACTGGTGGCTTTAATAAATAAAATAATGAATAGGTGGCTAGCTACGTGGAGATTGGAAGGAGTGCCAGCGCACAGTTCTGGAGGTTTGGCGATGCACGTGAAGCGGGGAGCTGGCGCAGAGGCTTGTGTGTGGGGAGCCTTGTGACAGATGGGGGGGGCGGGTGAATGTGAAGGACGGGGAATTCTGCAGGGACAGTGATGTTGACGTAGCAGGTTGCCGCCTGGAGCAGAGCTCGGGGTGATTCGACTGGGAGACGCCGTGTGTAGTGAGTGGGGGGGTCGTTTGGGCAGAGACGCCGCTCTGGTGATCAGGAGCCACAGGCGTGCAGAGAAGGGAGCCAGTGGGTTGACGGTGACCGGAAGGCGCAAAGAGCATTGGATTGTCCTTGTGTTGCTGAGCTACGAGAGGGCCCATGTGGAAAGGCCTTCTCAGATGCCTTGGCATGGGAAAGCTAATGTAGAAGAAGATAATGCTGAGCCTGCAAAAGATGAAGTTTCCAAGCACTAATAAGCTGGGTATCATCCTGTATGTTTCATCCTCTGGCTGGTTACAGAAAACTGGGAGTGTAGGTTGCGGCCTTGTAAAAACGACGCCTCTCTGGTGAAGGACGCCTGGCAGGCAAAGAGAAAACTGGTGTAGGCCTTGGTGATCGTGGGGAGCCAACGGAGAAGGAGACCCCTAGCAACAAACCTGGCGCTAAAGCCAGCCGGCGGACTGGCTTCGAAGTGATGGGCTGGCGGCGTTGTGAAGACTTTAATAGATGGCTTTTGTGATTTGAAGGGAGCCGGCACCAGCCTTGATGCTGAGTTCACAAGCTTCCCTCACTGTAGCTGATGCAAAAGCTTTCCGCCAGTGGTGTGAGTACCAGATAAAATCAGCTTGCAGGTAAAAATGAAGCAGCTGAGTATCTTGGAGATGGGCCAACCATTGAAGTGTTCAAGGCTGAGTTCCTTCGCCATAAGGAGTGGATGCCTGCAAATATGGTGCATGCAGCTTTTCCTGTGAGTGATGCAGTGATTAGGGATGGTACAGATTTCCTGAATGTGGGCAATGAGAAGAGGTAAACTTGGAGATTATGGGCCAAATATTTTACACGAGATGAAGATGCTGCTGCTGATCATGAGGTCATAATGTTATGGTTTTTCTTGGGTTTTGGAACCATAAGATGGTTGGTTTGGTCATGTATATGAGGTGTCTATGTTTGCCTTGATTTTATAGTTTGTTTGATGTTGAGCCTCTGATGCTCCATGATGGCCATGTATATCTTCCATGTGAATACTATGAGGTGATTTTTCTGGAATGCAAAGCCATATGAGATGAGACATGCCAAGTTAATGTCAGTTTTTTATATGCATCATGTGTTCAATATTGGCTTTGAGGATGCACATGTATAGTTGGGTACTCAACCTTTGATGGTACCAGCTTCTGTTGGTGGTGCTTCTTGAAGAGCTATCTGTTTGGTTTTTTTTGCTGGGATTTTGGAAGTTACTCTCACAGCCAGAAGCCGCGCGCTTTCCCAGCGACACCGCCCACGTCACGACAGCTTTGGTGAACCCGACGTGAAACCGCTGGGGTGAGAGTACGTAGAGATGGCTAGCAAAATGGAGCATTTATATGCAGAGATGAAAGAGCTTGAAGAGCAGTTCAGGAAGATTGAAGAAGAAAAGCAAATTCAGGAAGCAGTGGAAATTGCGGTGCAATTGGTATATGACAGGGTCAATATATTTGATGGTTACGATCTAGAAAGCTATCTAAGGTGTTATGAGACAGAGATGAAGAATCAAGGGGTTCCAGAAAACATGATGATTGCATCTTTTGCATACCTTATAAGTCCTGATTTAAAGGATGAAGTGCTGGAACTAGCAGAGTATCACTCCAAACGATGGAGTGATTTTGCAGATGCACTTATTTATGCGAGTTCCAGGTATAATGTGAGCTGTGATAGTGTTCCAGCAACAATCCGAGCCAATTTAGAAGCGGTTGTCGATGCATGTCTTATGGAGGACAATCAATTGCTATTCAAGGCTGATACAGAGATTGTGGAGGCTGTTTATGCTAAATTGGGACTGCAAAAAGCCATTAGTGAGCAACAAGGCCTTCACAGTGCAAAAAGGGATGCCTTGCTACAGCCTCATAAAGATGCAATGGGTGAACTTTGCAAGTATAATCTGTCTTCCTTGTTTGAGGGTGCAGACATACAGGGTCCTATGATCATACCAAATGATGTGTGTATGCCTATGCTTGAGGAGACACTTGATTTAGAGAGCTTCAGGACAGGTGCTCAAGACCCAGTATACGAGGAAGAGGACTGTGAAGCATGTAAGCTGTGTAAACTTGAGGATTCTCATGACGAAAGTGCTCATTTGAAGGGTATTCCTCAGGTGTCGTATCATATGTGTGAAGAACAGCAGGAACCAATGCTTCTTGCTGAAAGCATGATTGCAGAGTTTGAAGATCTAAGACAAGAAGAAGATGCTATCATTACTGCATTCTTATCTAGTTATGATGCTTATAAGCAGGATGATGTACATGAATATGCAGACGGGCCACAAGTATGTGTGATTGATTTAGAGGGGGTGAGTGATATGGGTGATTCCAACAGTGATGTTGTTTCTGAAGCTGGTTGCCAAGGTTCTTTGGATTTGGGTTATTCTGGAATGCTAACAGGGTGTTCCAACAATAAACAGGGTGATGCTATGTCATCAGTGTCAGGGTTACCTTGCAGCCACATTTGTGAGCAACAATCTCGAGCTTGGAAGCCTGTTTATGATGATGATTTGGAGAGGGAAATTGAATCTGTCTTTTTGGATCATGCAGGGTTCAATGACATACAGATTCAAGGGTACTTGGGTGAGGGACCCATAAATCTAAGCCCATCTGCAGACAGGTATCAAGAAATACTGGGAGATAACATGGTCACAGAGCCTCATGAGGCTGCACATGAGCAACCAAATGGATATAGCTATGGGGGTATGAATGTTCATGATAATCAACATGTGGGATTGCAAGATAATAATGGCTTCAATGTGATTGATCCTGGATTGGATGCTATCCTAGATGATGCATTGGATGATTTCATGGTATATAATAGATCCCCATCAGCTTTGAGCTCTTCTATGCTTGATGCTAGTCAACTGTTGGTTGCAAGTGAGGATGTGCAGGTGTTATGTGAGCCAAATGATTGTGATGAGATTGATTCAGAGCTGGAGGCTATTCTCGATGATGCCTTGTTGGACTTTGTATGTGTTGATGCTTTTCCGTCATTGGATGAGAAGAATGAATGTTTGTCAGTGGTGGGTGAGCTGGATCCGAGCACGATAGATTTGGATGGGATGTTACCAAGTGTGTATTCCATGCTGTTAATGCAGTTGTTATTTGGTGTGGCCATACAATATGTGGTGCAAAGGCTTCAAACATGGCCTGAGGAAAATTTTGAAGCAAATCATTTTGAAGAGCATCCCACTTTGAATGATGAGGGTAATTATGCATATGCAGGGAATCTAAGTGAGGATAGGGCTTCATATGAGCAAAGGATATGCCACATATGCCAAAAGCGATTGGTATTTGATCCAGGTGGGAAAGCAGAACCATTCAGATGTGATTGCTAAGATATAAATATCTTGCAGGCTAGGGGGGGTAGGCTAATGGATGCTTGTACATATACCAATGTTGGTGTGCAAATAATACATGGACACTGAATTCCAGGACCTGTGTGGCACATACCAGAGGATGTGCAGGTTTAGAGGGGGTGCATGTCGTGCTGTGACACGTCCATGTAGGGAAAATCTTCTCTGTGATCAATTCACATGAATTCAGAGACAATGTTGAAATTCTGGAAGCACAGGCTCGTCCGAAACGAAGCTGCTGAAGGTGGTGTTGATATGTGTGGGCACGAAAAAATACAATGGGTAGAAAAAGGTAATGAGGGGCCAAAGTTGCCTTGGGCATTTGGTGTGAAAAGAAATAATTGGTGGCTTTAATAAATAAAATAATGAATAGGTGGCTAGCTACGTGGAGATTGGAAGGAGTGCCAGCGCACAGTTCTGGAGGTTTGGCGATGCACGTGAAGCGGCGAGCTGGCGCAGAGGCTTGTGTGTGGGGAGCCTTGTGACAGATGGGGGGGCGGGTGAATGTGAAGGACGGGGAATTCTGCAGGGACAGTGATGTTGACGTAGCAGGTTGCCGCCTGGAGCAGAGCTCGGGGTGATTCGACTGGGAGACGCCGTGTGTAGTGAGTGGGGGGGTCGTTTGGGCAGAGACACCGCTCTGGTGATCAGGAGCCACAGGCGTGCAGAGAAGGGAGCCAGTGGGTTGACGGTGACCGGAAGGCGCAAAGAGCATTGGATTGTCCTTGTGTTGCTGAGCTACGAGAGGGCCCATGTGGAAAGGCCTTCTCAGATGCCTTGGCATGGGAAAGCTAATGTAGAAGAAGATAATGCTGAGCCTGCAAAAGATGAAGTTTCCAAGCACTAATAAGCCGGGTATCATCCTGTATGTTTCATCCTCTGGCTGGTTACAGAAAACTGGGAGTGTAGGTTGCGGCCTTGTAAAAACGACGCCTCTCTGGTGAAGGACGCCTGGCAGGCAAAGAGAAAACTGGTGTAGGCCTTGGTGATCGTGGGGAGCCAACGGAGAAGGAGACCCCTAGCAACAAACCTGGCGCTAAAGCCAGCCGGCGGACTGGCTTCGAAGTGATGGGCTGGCGGCGTTGTGAAGACTTTAATAGATGGCTTTTGTGATTTGAAGGGAGCCGGCACCAGCCTTGATGCTGAGTTCACAAGCTTCCCTCACTGTAGCTGATGCAAAAGCTTTCCGCCAGTGGTGTGAGTACCAGATAAAATCAGCTTGCAGGTAAAAATGAAGCAGCTGAGTATCTTGGAGATGGGCCAACCATTGAAGTGTTCAAGGCTGAGTTCCTTCGCCATAAGGAGTGGATGCCTGCAAATATGGTGCATGCAGCTTTTCCTGTGAGTGATGCAGTGATTAGGGATGGTACAGATTTCCTGAATGTGGGCAATGAGAAGAGGTAAACTTGGAGATTATGGGCCAAATATTTTACACGAGATGAAGATGCTGCTGCTGATCATGAGGTCATAATGTTATGGTTTTTCTTGGGTTTTGGAACCATAAGATGGTTGGTTTGGTCATGTATATGAGGTGTCTATGTTTGCCTTGATTTTATAGTTTGTTTGATGTTGAGCCTCTGATGCTCCATGATGGCCATGTATATCTTCCATGTGAATACTATGAGGTGATTTTTCTGGAATGCAAAGCCATATGAGATGAGACATGCCAAGTTAATGTCAGTTTTTTATATGCATCATGTGTTCAATATTGGCTTTGAGGATGCACATGTATAGTTGGGTACTCAACCTTTGATGGTACCAGCTTCTGTTGGTGGTGCTTCTTGAAGAGCTATCTGTTTGGTTTTTTTTGCTGGGATTTTGGAAGTTACTCTCACAGCCAGAAGCCGCGCGCTTTCCCAGCGACACCGCCCACGTCACGACAGCTTTGGTGAACCCGACGTGAAACCGCTGGGGTGAGAGTACGTAGAGATGGCTAGCAAAATGGAGCATTTATATGCAGAGATGAAAGAGCTTGAAGAGCAGTTCAGGAAGATTGAAGAAGAAAAGCAAATTCAGGAAGCAGTGGAAATTGCGGTGCAATTGGTATATGACAGGGTCAATATATTTGATGGTTACGATCCAGAAAGCTATCTAAGGTGTTATGAGACAGAGATGAAGAATCAAGGGGTTCCAGAAAACATGATGATTGCATCTTTTGCATACCTTATAAGTCCTGATTTAAAGGATGAAGTGCTGGAACTAGCAGAGTATCACTCCAAACGATGGAGTGATTTTGCAGATGCACTTATTTATGCGAGTTCCAGGTATAATGTGAGCTGTGATAGTGTTCCAGCAACAATCCGAGCCAATTTAGAAGCGGTTGTCGATGCATGTCTTATGGAGGACAATCAATTGCTATTCAAGGCTGATACAGAGATTGTGGAGGCTGTTTATGCTAAATTGGGACTGCAAAAAGCCATTAGTGAGCAACAAGGCCTTCACAGTGCAAAAAGGGATGCCTTGCTACAGCCTCATAAAGATGCAATGGGTGAACTTTGCAAGTATAATCTGTCTTCCTTGTTTGAGGGTGCAGACATACAGGGTCCTATGATCATACCAAATGATGTGTGTATGCCTATGCTTGAGGAGACACTTGATTTAGAGAGCTTCAGGACAGGTGCTCAAGACCCAGTATACGAGGAAGAGGACTGTGAAGCATGTAAGCTGTGTAAACTTGAGGATTCTCATGACGAAAGTGCTCATTTGAAGGGTATTCCTCAGGTGTCGTATCATATGTGTGAAGAACAGCAGGAACCAATGCTTCTTGCTGAAAGCATGATTGCAGAGTTTGAAGATCTAAGACAAGAAGAAGATGCTATCATTACTGCATTCTTATCTAGTTATGATGCTTATAAGCAGGATGATGTACATGAATATGCAGACGGGCCACAAGTATGTGTGATTGATTTAGAGGGGGTGAGTGATATGGGTGATTCCAACAGTGATGTTGTTTCTGAAGCTGGTTGCCAAGGTTCTTTGGATTTGGGTTATTCTGGAATGCTAACAGGGTGTTCCAACAATAAACAGGGTGATGCTATGTCATCAGTGTCAGGGTTACCTTGCAGCCACATTTGTGAGCAACAATCTCGAGCTTGGAAGCCTGTTTATGATGATGATTTGGAGAGGGAAATTGAATCTGTCTTTTTGGATCATGCAGGGTTCAATGACATACAGATTCAAGGGTACTTGGGTGAGGGACCCATAAATCTAAGCCCATCTGCAGACAGGTATCAAGAAATACTGGGAGATAACATGGTCACAGAGCCTCATGAGGCTGCACATGAGCAACCAAATGGATATAGCTATGGGGGTATGAATGTTCATGATAATCAACATGTGGGATTGCAAGATAATAATGGCTTCAATGTGATTGATCCTGGATTGGATGCTATCCTAGATGATGCATTGGATGATTTCATGGTATATAATAGATCCCCATCAGCTTTGAGCTCTTCTATGCTTGATGCTAGTCAACTGTTGGTTGCAAGTGAGGATGTGCAGGTGTTATGTGAGCCAAATGATTGTGATGAGATTGATTCAGAGCTGGAGGCTATTCTCGATGATGCCTTGTTGGACTTTGTATGTGTTGATGCTTTTCCGTCATTGGATGAGAAGAATGAATGTTTGTCAGTGGTGGGTGAGCTGGATCCGAGCACGATAGATTTGGATGGGATGTTACCAAGTGTGTATTCCATGCTGTTAATGCAGTTGTTATTTGGTGTGGCCATACAATATGTGGTGCAAAGGCTTCAAACATGGCCTGAGGAAAATTTTGAAGCAAATCATTTTGAAGAGCATCCCACTTTGAATGATGAGGGTAATTATGCATATGCAGGGAATCTAAGTGAGGATAGGGCTTCATATGAGCAAAGGATATGCCACATATGCCAAAAGCGATTGGTATTTGATCCAGGTGGGAAAGCAGAACCATTCAGATGTGATTGCTAAGATATAAATATCTTGCAGGCTAGGGGGGGTAGGCTAATGGATGCTTGTACATATACCAATGTTGGTGTGCAAATAATACATGGACACTGAATTCCAGGACCTGTGTGGCACATACCAGAGGATGTGCAGGTTTAGAGGGGGTGCATGTCGTGCTGTGACACGTCCATGTAGGGAAAATCTTCTCTGTGATCAATTCACATGAATTCAGAGACAATGTTGAAATTCTGGAAGCACAGGCTCGTCCGAAACGAAGCTGCTGAAGGTGGTGTTGATATGTGTGGGCACGAAAAAATACAATGGGTAGAAAAAGGTAATGAGGGGCCAAAGTTGCCTTGGGCATTTGGTGTGAAAAGAAATAATTGGTGGCTTTAATAAATAAAATAATGAATAGGTGGCTAGCTACGTGGAGATTGGAAGGAGTGCCAGCGCACAGTTCTGGAGGTTTGGCGATGCACGTGAAGCGGCGAGCTGGCGCAGAGGCTTGTGTGTGGGGAGCCTTGTGACAGATGGGGGGGCGGGTGAATGTGAAGGACGGGGAATTCTGCAGGGACAGTGATGTTGACGTAGCAGGTTGCCGCCTGGAGCAGAGCTCGGGGTGATTCGACTGGGAGACGCCGTGTGTAGTGAGTGGGGGGGTCGTTTGGGCAGAGACGCCGCTCTGGTGATCAGGAGCCACAGGCGTGCAGAGAAGGGAGCCAGTGGGTTGACGGTGACCGGAAGGCGCAAAGAGCATTGGATTGTCCTTGTGTTGCTGAGCTACGAGAGGGCCCATGTGGAAAGGCCTTCTCAGATGCCTTGGCATGGGAAAGCTAATGTAGAAGAAGATAATGCTGAGCCTGCAAAAGATGAAGTTTCCAAGCACTAATAAGCCGGGTATCATCCTGTATGTTTCATCCTCTGGCTGGTTACAGAAAACTGGGAGTGTAGGTTGCGGCCTTGTAAAAACGACGCCTCTCTGGTGAAGGACGCCTGGCAGGCAAAGAGAAAACTGGTGTAGGCCTTGGTGATCGTGGGGAGCCAACGGAGAAGGAGACCTCCTAGCAACAAACCTGGCGCTAAAGCCAGCGGCGGACTGGCTTCGAAGTGATGGGCTGGCGGCGCTGTGAAGACTTTAATAGATGGCTTTTGTGATTTGAAGGGAGCCCGCACCAGCCTTGATGCTGAGTTCACAAGCTTCCCTCACTGTAGCTGATGCAAAAGCTTTCCGCCAGTGGTGTGAGTACCAGATAAAATCAGCTTGCATGTAAAAATGAAGCAGCTGAGTATCTTGGAGATGGGCCAACCATTGAAGTGTTCAAGGCTGAGTTCCTTCGCCATAAGGAGTGGATTCCTGCAAATATGGTGCATGCAGCTTTTCCTGTGAGTGATGCAGTGATTAGGGATGGTACAGATTTCCTGAATGTGGGCAATGAGAAGAGGTAGACTTGGAGATTATGGGCCAAATATTTTACACGAGATGAAGATGCTGCTGCTGATCATGAGGTCATAATGTTATGGTTTTTCTTGGGTTTTGGAACCATAAGATGGTTGGTTTGGTCATGTATATGAGGTGTCTATGTTTGCCTTGATTTTATAGTTTGTTTGATGTTGAGCCTCTGATGCTCCATGATGGCCATGTATATCTTCCATGTGAATACTATGAGGTGATTTTTCTGGAATGCAAAGCCATATGAGATGAGACATGCCAAGTTAATGTCAGTTTTTTATATGCATCATGTGTTCAATATTGGCTTTGAGGATGCACATGTATAGTTGGGTACTCAACCTTTGATGGTACCAGCTTCTGTTGGTGGTGCTTCTTGAAGAGCTATCTGTTTGGTTTTTTTTTTGCTGGGATTTTGGAAGTTACTCTCACAGCCAGAAGCCCCGCGCTTTCCCAGCGACACCGCCCACGTCACGACAGCTTTGGTGATGTCGTGCTGTGACACGCCCATGTAGGGAAAATCTTCTCTGTGATCAATTCACATGAATTCAGAGACAATGTTGAAATTCTGGAAGCACAGCCTCATCCGAAACGAAGCTGCTGAAGGTGGTGTTGATATGTGTGGGCACGAAAAAATACAATGGGTAGAAAAAGGTAATGAGGGGCCAAAGTTGCCTTGGGCATTTGGTGTGAAAAGAAATAACTGGTGGCTTTAATAAATAAAATAATGAATAGGTGGCTAGCTACGTGGAGATTGGAAGGAGTGCCAGCGCACAGTTCTGGAGGTTTGGCGATGCACGTGAAGCGGCGAGCTGGCGCAGAGGCTTGTGTGTGGGGAGCCTTGTGACAGATGGGGGGGGCGGGTGAATGTGAAGGACGGGGAATTCTGCAGGGACAGTGATGTTGACGTAGCAGGTTGCCGCCTGGAGCAGAGCTCGGGGTGATTCGACTGGGAGACGCCGTGTGTAGTGAGTGGGGGGGTCGTTTGGGCAGAGACGCCGCTCTGGTGATCAGGAGCCACAGGCGTGCAGAGAAGGGAGCCAGTGGGTTGACGGTGACCGGAAGGCGCAAAGAGCATTGGATTGTCCTTGTGTTGCTGAGCTACGAGAGGGCCCATGTGGAAAGGCCTTCTCAGATGCCTTGGCATGGGAAAGCTAATGTAGAAGAAGATAATGCTGAGCCTGCAAAAGATGAAGTTTCCAAGCACTAATAAGCCGGGTATCATCCTGTATGTTTCATCCTCTGGCTGGTTACAGAAAACTGGGAGTGTAGGTTGCGGCCTTGTAAAAACGACGCCTCTCTGGTGAAGGACGCCTGGCAGGCAAAGAGAAAACTGGTGTAGGCCTTGGTGATCGTGGGGAGCCAACGGAGAAGGAGACCCCTAGCAACAAACCTGGCGCTAAAGCCAGCCGGCGGACTGGCTTCGAAGTGATGGGCTGGCGGCGTTGTGAAGACTTTAATAGATGGCTTTTGTGATTTGAAGGGAGCCGGCACCAGCCTTGATGCTGAGTTCACAAGCTTCCCTCACTGTAGCTGATGCAAAAGCTTTCCGCCAGTGGTGTGAGTACCAGATAAAATCAGCTTGCAGGTAAAAATGAAGCAGCTGAGTATCTTGGAGATGGGCCAACCATTGAAGTGTTCAAGGCTGAGTTCCTTCGCCATAAGGAGTGGATGCCTGCAAATATGGTGCATGCAGCTTTTCCTGTGAGTGATGCAGTGATTAGGGATGGTACAGATTTCCTGAATGTGGGCAATGAGAAGAGGTAAACTTGGAGATTATGGGCCAAATATTTTACACGAGATGAAGATGCTGCTGCTGATCATGAGGTCATAATGTTATGGTTTTTCTTGGGTTTTGGAACCATAAGATGGTTGGTTTGGTCATGTATATGAGGTGTCTATGTTTGCCTTGATTTTATAGTTTGTTTGATGTTGAGCCTCTGATGCTCCATGATGGCCATGTATATCTTCCATGTGAATACTATGAGGTGATTTTTCTGGAATGCAAAGCCATATGAGATGAGACATGCCAAGTTAATGTCAGTTTTTTATATGCATCATGTGTTCAATATTGGCTTTGAGGATGCACATGTATAGTTGGGTACTCAACCTTTGATGGTACCAGCTTCTGTTGGTGGTGCTTCTTGAAGAGCTATCTGTTTGGTTTTTTTTGCTGGGATTTTGGAAGTTACTCTCACAGCCAGAAGCCGCGCGCTTTCCCAGCGACACCGCCCACGTCACGACAGCTTTGGTGAACCCGACGTGAAACCGCTGGGGTGAGAGTACGTAGAGATGGCTAGCAAAATGGAGCATTTATATGCAGAGATGAAAGAGCTTGAAGAGCAGTTCAGGAAGATTGAAGAAGAAAAGCAAATTCAGGAAGCAGTGGAAATTGCGGTGCAATTGGTATATGACAGGGTCAATATATTTGATGGTTACGATCCAGAAAGCTATCTAAGGTGTTATGAGACAGAGATGAAGAATCAAGGGGTTCCAGAAAACATGATGATTGCATCTTTTGCATACCTTATAAGTCCTGATTTAAAGGATGAAGTGCTGGAACTAGCAGAGTATCACTCCAAACGATGGAGTGATTTTGCAGATGCACTTATTTATGCGAGTTCCAGGTATAATGTGAGCTGTGATAGTGTTCCAGCAACAATCCGAGCCAATTTAGAAGCGGTTGTCGATGCATGTCTTATGGAGGACAATCAATTGCTATTCAAGGCTGATACAGAGATTGTGGAGGCTGTTTATGCTAAATTGGGACTGCAAAAAGCCATTAGTGAGCAACAAGGCCTTCACAGTGCAAAAAGGGATGCCTTGCTACAGCCTCATAAAGATGCAATGGGTGAACTTTGCAAGTATAATCTGTCTTCCTTGTTTGAGGGTGCAGACATACAGGGTCCTATGATCATACCAAATGATGTGTGTATGCCTATGCTTGAGGAGACACTTGATTTAGAGAGCTTCAGGACAGGTGCTCAAGACCCAGTATACGAGGAAGAGGACTGTGAAGCATGTAAGCTGTGTAAACTTGAGGATTCTCATGACGAAAGTGCTCATTTGAAGGGTATTCCTCAGGTGTCGTATCATATGTGTGAAGAACAGCAGGAACCAATGCTTCTTGCTGAAAGCATGATTGCAGAGTTTGAAGATCTAAGACAAGAAGAAGATGCTATCATTACTGCATTCTTATCTAGTTATGATGCTTATAAGCAGGATGATGTACATGAATATGCAGACGGGCCACAAGTATGTGTGATTGATTTAGAGGGGGTGAGTGATATGGGTGATTCCAACAGTGATGTTGTTTCTGAAGCTGGTTGCCAAGGTTCTTTGGATTTGGGTTATTCTGGAATGCTAACAGGGTGTTCCAACAATAAACAGGGTGATGCTATGTCATCAGTGTCAGGGTTACCTTGCAGCCACATTTGTGAGCAACAATCTCGAGCTTGGAAGCCTGTTTATGATGATGATTTGGAGAGGGAAATTGAATCTGTCTTTTTGGATCATGCAGGGTTCAATGACATACAGATTCAAGGGTACTTGGGTGAGGGACCCATAAATCTAAGCCCATCTGCAGACAGGTATCAAGAAATACTGGGAGATAACATGGTCACAGAGCCTCATGAGGCTGCACATGAGCAACCAAATGGATATAGCTATGGGGGTATGAATGTTCATGATAATCAACATGTGGGATTGCAAGATAATAATGGCTTCAATGTGATTGATCCTGGATTGGATGCTATCCTAGATGATGCATTGGATGATTTCATGGTATATAATAGATCCCCATCAGCTTTGAGCTCTTCTATGCTTGATGCTAGTCAACTGTTGGTTGCAAGTGAGGATGTGCAGGTGTTATGTGAGCCAAATGATTGTGATGAGATTGATTCAGAGCTGGAGGCTATTCTCGATGATGCCTTGTTGGACTTTGTATGTGTTGATGCTTTTCCGTCATTGGATGAGAAGAATGAATGTTTGTCAGTGGTGGGTGAGCTGGATCCGAGCACGATAGATTTGGATGGGATGTTACCAAGTGTGTATTCCATGCTGTTAATGCAGTTGTTATTTGGTGTGGCCATACAATATGTGGTGCAAAGGCTTCAAACATGGCCTGAGGAAAATTTTGAAGCAAATCATTTTGAAGAGCATCCCACTTTGAATGATGAGGGTAATTATGCATATGCAGGGAATCTAAGTGAGGATAGGGCTTCATATGAGCAAAGGATATGCCACATATGCCAAAAGCGATTGGTATTTGATCCAGGTGGGAAAGCAGAACCATTCAGATGTGATTGCTAAGATATAAATATCTTGCAGGCTAGGGGGGGTAGGCTAATGGATGCTTGTACATATACCAATGTTGGTGTGCAAATAATACATGGACACTGAATTCCAGGACCTGTGTGGCACATACCAGAGGATGTGC
Source organism: Cibotium barometz (assembly GCF_041138505.1). Lineage (NCBI taxonomy): Eukaryota > Viridiplantae > Streptophyta > Polypodiopsida > Cyatheales > Cibotiaceae > Cibotium > Cibotium barometz. The sequence continues at coordinate 26,854,117 of NC_141065.1, read as the reverse complement.
AGGTTTAGAGGGGGTGCATGTCGTGCTGTGACACGTCCATGTAGGGAAAATCTTCTCTGTGATCAATTCACATGAATTCAGAGACAATGTTGAAATTCTGGAAGCACAGGCTCGTCCGAAACGAAGCTGCTGAAGGTGGTGTTGATATGTGTGGGCACGAAAAAATACAATGGGTAGAAAAAGGTAATGAGGGGCCAAAGTTGCCTTGGGCATTTGGTGTGAAAAGAAATAATTGGTGGCTTTAATAAATAAAATAATGAATAGGTGGCTAGCTACGTGGAGATTGGAAGGAGTGCCAGCGCACAGTTCTGGAGGTTTGGCGATGCACGTGAAGCGGCGAGCTGGCGCAGAGGCTTGTGTGTGGGGAGCCTTGTGACAGATGGGGGGGGCGGGTGAATGTGAAGGACGGGGAATTCTGCAGGGACAGTGATGTTGACGTAGCAGGTTGCCGCCTGGAGCAGAGCTCGGGGTGATTCGACTGGGAGACGCCGTGTGTAGTGAGTGGGGGGGTCGTTTGGGCAGAGACGCCGCTCTGGTGATCAGGAGCCACAGGCGTGCAGAGAAGGGAGCCAGTGGGTTGACGGTGACCGGAAGGCGCAAAGAGCATTGGATTGTCCTTGTGTTGCTGAGCTACGAGAGGGCCCATGTGGAAAGGCCTTCTCAGATGCCTTGGCATGGGAAAGCTAATGTAGAAGAAGATAATGCTGAGCCTGCAAAAGATGAAGTTTCCAAGCACTAATAAGCCGGGTATCATCCTATATGTTTCATCCTCTGGCTGGTTACAGAAAACTGGGAGTGTAGGTTGCGGCCTTGTAAAAACGACGCCTCTCTGGTGAAGGACGCCTGGCAGGCAAAGAGAAAACTGGTGTAGGCCTTGGTGATCGTGGGGAGCCAACGGAGAAGGAGACCTCCTAGCAACAAACCTGGCGCTAAAGCCAGCGGCGGACTGGCTTCGAAGTGATGGGCTGGCGGCACTGTGAAGACTTTAATAGATGGCTTTTGTGATTTGAAGGGAGCCGGCACCAGCCTTGATGCTGAGTTCACAAGCTTCCCTCACTGTAGCTGATGCAAAAGCTTTCCGCCAGTGGTGTGAGTACCAGATAAAATCAGCTTGCAGGTAAAAATGAAGCAGCTGAGTATCTTGGAGATGGGCCAACCATTGAAGTGTTCAAGGCTGAGTTCCTTCGCCATAAGGAGTGGATGCCTGCAAATATGGTGCATGCAGCTTTTCCTGTGAGTGATGCAGTGATTAGGGATGGTACAGATTTCCTGAATGTGGGCAATGAGAAGAGGTAAACTTGGAGATTATGGGCCAAATATTTTACACGAGATGAAGATGCTGCTGCTGATCATGAGGTCATAATGTTATGGTTTTTCTTGGGTTTTGGAACCATAAGATGGTTGGTTTTGTCATGTATATGAGGTGTCTATGTTTGCCTTGATTTTATAGTTTGTTTGATGTTGAGCCTCTGATGCTCCATGATGGCCATGTATATCTTCCATGTGAATACTATGAGGTGATTTTTCTGGAATGCAAAGCCATATGAGATGAGACATGCCAAGTTAATGTCAGTTTTTTATATGCATCATGTGTTCAATATTGGCTTTGAGGATGCACATGTATAGTTGGGTACTCAACCTTTGATGGTACCAGCTTCTGTTGGTGGTGCTTCTTGAAGAGCTATCTGTTTGGTTTTTTTTGCTGGGATTTTGGAAGTTACTCTCACAGCCAGAAGCCGCGCGCTTTCCCAGCGACACCGCCCACATCACGACAGCTTTGGTGAACCCGACGTGAAACCGCTGGGGTGAGAGTACGTAGAGATGGCTAGCAAAATGGAGCATTTATATGCAGAGATGAAAGAGCTTGAAGAGCGGTTCAGGAAGATTGAAGAAGAAAAGCAAATTCAGGAAGCAGTGGAAATTGCGGTGCAATTGGTATATGACAGGGTCAATATATTTGATGGTTACGATCCAGAAAGCTATCTAAGGTGTTATGAGACAGAGATGAAGAATCAAGGGGTTCCAGAAAACATGATGATTGCATCTTTTGCATACCTTATAAGTCCTGATTTAAAGGATGAAGTGCTGGAACTAGCAGAGTATCACTCCAAACGATGGAGTGATTTTGCAGATGCACTTATTTATGCGAGTTCCAGGTATAATGTGAGCTGTGATAGTGTTCCAGCAACAATCCGAGCCAATTTAGAAGCGGTTGTCGATGCATGTCTTATGGAGGACAATCAATTGCTATTCAAGGCTGATACAGAGATTGTGGAGGCTGTTTATGCTAAATTGGGACTGCAAAAAGCCATTAGTGAGCAACAAGGCCTTCACAGTGCAAAAAGGGATGCCTTGCTACAGCCTCATAAAGATGCAATGGGTGAACTTTGCAAGTATAATCTGTCTTCCTTGTTTGAGGGTGCAGACATACAGGGTCCTATGATCATACCAAATGATGTGTGTATGCCTATGCTTGAGGAGACACTTGATTCAGAGAGCTTCAGGACAGGTGCTCAAGACCCAGTATACGAGGAAGAGGACTGTGAAGCATGTAAGCTGTGTAAACTTGAGGATTCTCATGACGAAAGTGCTCATTTGAAGGGTATTCCTCAGGTGTCGTATCATATGTGTGAAGAACAGCAGGAACCAATGCTTCTTGCTGAAAGCATGATTGCAGAGTTTGAAGATCTAAGACAAGAAGAAGATGCTATCATTACTGCATTCTTATCTAGTTATGATGCTTATAAGCAGGATGATGTACATGAATATGCAGACGGGCCACAAGTATGTGTGATTGATTTAGAGGGGGTGAGTGATATGGGTGATTCCAACAGTGATGTTGTTTCTGAAGCTGGTTGCCAAGGTTCTTTGGATTTGGGTTATTCTGGAATGCTAACAGGGTGTTCCAACAATAAACAGGGTGATGCTATGTCATCAGTGTCAGGGTTACCTTGCAGCCACATTTGTGAGCAACAATCTCGAGCTTGGAAGCCTGTTTATGATGATGATTTGGAGAGGGAAATTGAATCTGTCTTTTTGGATCATGCAGGGTTCAATGACATACAGATTCAAGGGTACTTGGGTGAGGGACCCATAAATCTAAGCCCATCTGCAGACAGGTATCAAGAAATACTGGGAGATAACATGGTCACAGAGCCTCATGAGGCTGCACATGAGCAACCAAATGGATATAGCTATGGGGGTATGAATGTTCATGATAATCAACATGTGGGATTGCAAGATAATAATGGCTTCAATGTGATTGATCCTGGATTGGATGCTATCCTAGATGATGCATTGGATGATTTCATGGTATATAATAGATCCCCATCAGCTTTGAGCTCTTCTATGCTTGATGCTAGTCAACTGTTGGTTGCAAGTGAGGATGTGCAGGTGTTATGTGAGCCAAATGATTGTGATGAGATTGATTCAGAGCTGGAGGCTATTCTCGATGATGCCTTGTTGGACTTTGTATGTGTTGATGCTTTTCCGTCATTGGATGAGAAGAATGAATGTTTGTCAGTGGTGGGTGAGCTGGATCCGAGCACGATAGATTTGGATGGGATGTTACCAAGTGTGTATTCCATGCTGTTAATGCAGTTGTTATTTGGTGTGGCCATACAATATGTGGTGCAAAGGCTTCAAACATGGCCTGAGGAAAATTTTGAAGCAAATCATTTTGAAGAGCATCCCACTTTGAATGATGAGGGTAATTATGCATATGCAGGGAATCTAAGTGAGGATAGGGCTTCATATGAGCAAAGGATATGCCACATATGCCAAAAGCGATTGGTATTTGATCCAGGTGGGAAAGCAGAACCATTCAGATGTGATTGCTAAGATATAAATATCTTGCAGGCTAGGGGGGGTAGGCTAATGGATGCTTGTACATATACCAATGTTGGTGTGCAAATAATACATGGACACTGAATTCCAGGACCTGTGTGGCACATACCAGAGGATGTGCAGGTTTAGAGGGGGTGCATGTCGTGCTGTGACACGTCCATGTAGGGAAAATCTTCTCTGTGATCAATTCACATGAATTCAGAGACAATGTTGAAATTCTGGAAGCACAGGCTCGTCCGAAACGAAGCTGCTGAAGGTGGTGTTGATATGTGTGGGCACGAAAAAATACAATGGGTAGAAAAAGGTAATGAGGGGCCAAAGTTGCCTTGGGCATTTGGTGTGAAAAGAAATAATTGGTGGCTTTAATAAATAAAATAATGAATAGGTGGCTAGCTACGTGGAGATTGGAAGGAGTGCCAGCGCACAGTTCTGGAGGTTTGGCGATGCACGTGAAGCGGCGAGCTGGCGCAGAGGCTTGTGTGTGGGGAGCCTTGTGACAGATGGGGGGGGCGGGTGAATGTGAAGGACGGGGAATTCTGCAGGGACAGTGATGTTGACGTAGCAGGTTGCCGCCTGGAGCAGAGCTCGGGGTGATTCGACTGGGAGACGCCGTGTGTAGTGAGTGGGGGGGTCGTTTGGGCAGAGACGCCGCTCTGGTGATCAGGAGCCACAGGCGTGCAGAGAAGGGAGCCAGTGGGTTGACGGTGACCGGAAGGCGCAAAGAGCATTGGATTGTCCTTGTGTTGCTGAGCTACGAGAGGGCCCATGTGGAAAGGCCTTCTCAGATGCCTTGGCATGGGAAAGCTAATGTAGAAGAAGATAATGCTGAGCCTGCAAAAGATGAAGTTTCCAAGCACTAATAAGCCGGGTATCATCCTGTATGTTTCATCCTCTGGCTGGTTACAGAAAACTGGGAGTGTAGGTTGCGGCCTTGTAAAAACGACGCCTCTCTGGTGAAGGACGCCTGGCAGGCAAAGAGAAAACTGGTGTAGGCCTTGGTGATCGTGGGGAGCCAACGGAGAAGGAGACCTCCTAGCAACAAACCTGGCGCTAAAGCCAGCGGCGGACTGGCTTCGAAGTGATGGGCTGGCGGCGCTGTGAAGACTTTAATAGATGGCTTTTGTGATTTGAAGGGAGCCCGCACCAGCCTTGATGCTGAGTTCACAAGCTTCCCTCACTGTAGCTGATGCAAAAGCTTTCCGCCAGTGGTGTGAGTACCAGATAAAATCAGCTTGCATGTAAAAATGAAGCAGCTGAGTATCTTGGAGATGGGCCAACCATTGAAGTGTTCAAGGCTGAGTTCCTTCGCCATAAGGAGTGGATTCCTGCAAATATGGTGCATGCAGCTTTTCCTGTGAGTGATGCAGTGATTAGGGATGGTACAGATTTCCTGAATGTGGGCAATGAGAAGAGGTAGACTTGGAGATTATGGGCCAAATATTTTACACGAGATGAAGATGCTGCTGCTGATCATGAGGTCATAATGTTATGGTTTTTCTTGGGTTTTGGAACCATAAGATGGTTGGTTTGGTCATGTATATGAGGTGTCTATGTTTGCCTTGATTTTATAGTTTGTTTGATGTTGAGCCTCTGATGCTCCATGATGGCCATGTATATCTTCCATGTGAATACTATGAGGTGATTTTTCTGGAATGCAAAGCCATATGAGATGAGACATGCCAAGTTAATGTCAGTTTTTTATATGCATCATGTGTTCAATATTGGCTTTGAGGATGCACATGTATAGTTGGGTACTCAACCTTTGATGGTACCAGCTTCTGTTGGTGGTGCTTCTTGAAGAGCTATCTGTTTGGTTTTTTTTTTGCTGGGATTTTGGAAGTTACTCTCACAGCCAGAAGCCCCGCGCTTTCCCAGCGACACCGCCCACGTCACGACAGCTTTGGTGATGTCGTGCTGTGACACGTCCATGTAGGTAAAATCTTCTCTGTGATCAATTCACATGAATTCAGAGACAATGTTGAAATTCTGGAAGCACAGCCTCATCCGAAACGAAGCTGCTGAAGGTGGTGTTGATATGTGTGGGCACGAAAAAATACAATGGGTAGAAAAAGGTAATGAGGGGCCAAAGTTGCCTTGGGCATTTGGTGTGAAAAGAAATAACTGGTGGCTTTAATAAATAAAATAATGAATAGGTGGCTAGCTACGTGGAGATTGGAAGGAGTGCCAGCGCACAGTTCTGGAGGTTTGGCGATGCACGTGAAGCGGCGAGCTGGCGCAGAGGCTTGTGTGTGGGGAGCCTTGTGACAGATGGGGGGGGCGGGTGAATGTGAAGGACGGGGAATTCTGCAGGGACAGTGATGTTGACGTAGCAGGTTGCCGCCTGGAGCAGAGCTCGGGGTGATTCGACTGGGAGACGCCGTGTGTAGTGAGTGGGGGGGTCGTTTGGGCAGAGACGCCGCTCTGGTGATCAGGAGCCACAGGCGTGCAGAGAAGGGAGCCAGTGGGTTGACGGTGACCGGAAGGCGCAAAGAGCATTGGATTGTCCTTGTGTTGCTGAGCTACGAGAGGGCCCATGTGGAAAGGCCTTCTCAGATGCCTTGGCATGGGAAAGCTAATGTAGAAGAAGATAATGCTGAGCCTGCAAAAGATGAAGTTTCCAAGCACTAATAAGCCGGGTATCATCCTGTATGTTTCATCCTCTGGCTGGTTACAGAAAACTGGGAGTGTAGGTTGCGGCCTTGTAAAAACGACGCCTCTCTGGTGAAGGACGCCTGGCAGGCAAAGAGAAAACTGGTGTAGGCCTTGGTGATCGTGGGGAGCCAACGGAGAAGGAGACCTCCTAGCAACAAACCTGGCGCTAAAGCCAGCGGCGGACTGGCTTCGAAGTGATGGGCTGGCGGCGCTGTGAAGACTTTAATAGATGGCTTTTGTGATTTGAAGGGAGCCGGCACCAGCCTTGATGCTGAGTTCACAAGCTTCCCTCACTGTAGCTGATGCAAAAGCTTTCCGCCAGTGGTGTGAGTACCAGATAAAATCAGCTTGCAGGTAAAAATGAAGCAGCTGAGTATCTTGGAGATGGGCCAACCATTGAAGTGTTCAAGGCTGAGTTCCTTCGCCATAAGGAGTGGATGCCTGCAAATATGGTGCATGCAGCTTTTCCTGTGAGTGATGCAGTGATTAGGGATGGTACAGATTTCCTGAATGTGGGCAATGAGAAGAGGTAGACTTGGAGATTATGGGCCAAATATTTTACACGAGATGAAGATGCTGCTGCTGATCATGAGGTCATAATGTTATGGTTTTTCTTGGGTTTTGGAACCATAAGATGGTTGGTTTGGTCATGTATATGAGGTGTCTATGTTTGCCTTGATTTTATAGTTTGTTTGATGTTGAGCCTCTGATGCTCCATGATGGCCATGTATATCTTCCATGTGAATACTATGAGGTGATTTTTCTGGAATGCAAAGCCATATGAGATGAGACATGCCAAGTTAATGTCAGTTTTTTATATGCATCATGTGTTCAATATTGGCTTTGAGGATGCACATGTATAGTTGGGTACTCAACCTTTGATGGTACCAGCTTCTGTTGGTGGTGCTTCTTGAAGAGCTATCTGTTTGGTTTTTTTTTTGCTGGGATTTTGGAAGTTACTCTCACAGCCAGAAGCCCCGCGCTTTCCCAGCGACACCGCCCACGTCACGACAGCTTTGGTGATGTCGTGCTGTGACACGTCCATGTAGGGAAAATCTTCTCTGTGATCAATTCACATGAATTCAGAGACAATGTTGAAATTCTGGAAGCACAGCCTCATCCGAAACGAAGCTGCTGAAGGTGGTGTTGATATGTGTGGGCACGAAAAAATACAATGGGTAGAAAAAGGTAATGAGGGGCCAAAGTTGCCTTGGGCATTTGGTGTGAAAAGAAATAACTGGTGGCTTTAATAAATAAAATAATGAATAGGTGGCTAGCTACGTGGAGATTGGAAGGAGTGCCAGCGCACAGTTCTGGAGGTTTGGCGATGCACGTGAAGCGGCGAGCTGGCGCAGAGGCTTGTGTGTGGGGAGCCTTGTGACAGATGGGGGGGGCGGGTGAATGTGAAGGACGGGGAATTCTGCAGGGACAGTGATGTTGACGTAGCAGGTTGCCGCCTGGAGCAGAGCTCGGGGTGATTCGACTGGGAGACGCCGTGTGTAGTGAGTGGGGGGGTCGTTTGGGCAGAGACGCCGCTCTGGTGATCAGGAGCCACAGGCGTGCAGAGAAGGGAGCCAGTGGGTTGACGGTGACCGGAAGGCGCAAAGAGCATTGGATTGTCCTTGTGTTGCTGAGCTACGAGAGGGCCCATGTGGAAAGGCCTTCTCAGATGCCTTGGCATGGGAAAGCTAATGTAGAAGAAGATAATGCTGAGCCTGCAAAAGATGAAGTTTCCAAGCACTAATAAGCCGGGTATCATCCTGTATGTTTCATCCTCTGGCTGGTTACAGAAAACTGGGAGTGTAGGTTGCGGCCTTGTAAAAACGACGCCTCTCTGGTGAAGGACGCCTGGCAGGCAAAGAGAAAACTGGTGTAGGCCTTGGTGATCGTGGGGAGCCAACGGAGAAGGAGACCTCCTAGCAACAAACCTGGCGCTAAAGCCAGCGCGGCGGACTGGCTTCGAAGTGATGGGCTGGCGGCGCTGTGAAGACTTTAATAGATGGCTTTTGTGATTTGAAGGGAGCCGGCACCAGCCTTGATGCTGAGTTCACAAGCTTCCCTCACTGTAGCTGATGTAAAAGCTTTCCGCCAGTGGTGTGAGTACCAGATAAAATCAGCTTGCAGGTAAAAATGAAGCAGCTGAGTATCTTGGAGATGGGCCAACCATTGAAGTGTTCAAGGCTAAGTTCCTTCGCCATAAGGAGTGGATGCCTGCAAATATGGTGCATGCAGCTTTTCCTGTGAGTGATGCAGTGATTAGGGATGGTACAGATTTCCTGAATGAGGGCAATGAGAAGAGGTAGACTTGGAGATTATGGGCCAAATATTTTACACGAGATGAAGATGCTGCTGCTGATCATGAGGTCATAATGTTATGGTTTTTCTTGGGTTTTGGAACCATAAGATGGTTGGTTTGGTCATGTATATGAGGTGTCTATGTTTGCCTTGATTTTATAGTTTGTTTGATGTTGAGCCTCTGATGCTCCATGATGGCCATGTATATCTTCCATGTGAATACTATGAGGTGATTTTTCTGGAATGCAAAGCCATATGAGATGAGACATGCCAAGTTAATGTCAGTTTTTTATATGCATCATGTGTTCAATATTGGCTTTGAGGATGCACATGTATAGTTGGGTACTCAACCTTTGATGGTACCAGCTTCTGTTGGTGGTGCTTCTTGAAGAGCTATCTGTTTGGTTTTTTTTGCTGGGATTTTGGAAGTTACTCTCACAGCCAGAAGCCCCGCGCTTTCCCAGCGACACCGCCCACGTCACGACAGCGGCTGTAGTAGCTAACCTTGATTATACGCGGATGAGTCCGTATATATGCATGTGGTATTGGTGCGTTGTCTGGATTATATCTAGATTTTAAATGGAGATTTACATTGATATTTAATCAATTAATTTATTACTTAATTGGTATAGTTGATGTAAGTGCAGATTAGATAATGAAACTGAGTCGACGATGGTCAGGCAAATTTTGAGATGCTCAACTTCGGGCATCAGGATAATTATTTCACTCTATATTTTGGGTGGTGTCCATATTATTTACTATGTTTGTTTTATGATTTTCTTGGCATCCATATTATTTACTATGGTTATTTTGTATTAACTTTTTGGGTGAACTTTCCAATGTGCATTAGAAATTAATTAAAAATGGTATAAGGGACCTTAGCCTAAGGGTCTACATTTTCAAAAAAAATAGATTATGGTCCAATTAAGGTTCCAATGGGCCAATTGGATTAATCCAAGTGTTAGGATGAGATAAATCCAAAGAATAAAAGAAATTATCCAAAAATGAGTAAATGCTCACATAAGATGAAGAGTTGACTGAGTACAAGGTTTATTAGTCAAAAATTATGAGATATTACTAAAAAAAATGAGATATTAGTAATGATACATTTTTGATACCTTGGTAAGGAAAGGGGGACTCTTGAGGTAGGCACCTCTTTCACATGTGTGGAAGGGTTTTTAATTCAAAAAAATTGTGATATTTTTATCTCTCCTCTCTCCTGGATCAAACCAAATAAAAAAGAGAGCCAAACTGGTCTAAATTTTGTCCAAATTGAGTCAAACTAAACTTGGAAAATTCTAGAACCTAGTTGGACTTGGTTAGTGGCCTCCCTCACCTATAAATATACCCTCAGTCATTTGTAATAAAATATTGGAGCTATACCATGCCAGTATTATATTAAAATAATCATATCTTCTATTATCCTTTAAATTTTCCTCTCTCTTGGGAGCTTGGAGCTCTCTCTCTCTCTACAACAACTCTTGGAATTGCTCTTCTCCTCTTGGTGGACCAATTGATTGGTCGGGGGCTTCACTGCAAATAGAGAATCAAGCCAAACTTGGAGGTAAAATCAAATTTTATGGTTTTTTCAATTTTCTCAATAACTTTCTTTTTCTTAACCCCTCTCAAGCTTGAGAAGCTTTCTAAATGATTGTTTTAATTCAAATCAAGCTTTCTCTTAAAGTCTTAATGTTTAATTAAGAGAAAGTTAATCTTTATGCCTATTTGTAATGCTTTCTTTAAGTAAATCTCTCTCTCTAAAAGAATAGCCATCTTTATGGCTAAATCCCTTGAAAAAGGATGCTTCTCAATGATAGTCTCTTAATTCAAAGCAAAACTCTAGGCTTGATAAGCTAGAGATTAAGAAAATGATATTTTCATGATTTTATGCTATTCAAATAATGGTAAATTCTTTTAGATTATTTATGAGTAGTTAAAAACTACTCTAATTCATTCTAAATGAGAAATGGATTATCCCAACAAATTGGGAAAAGAGGAATGTTGAAATTAGATCAATCTAGTGGGATAATCATAGTTATGTTTAATTTTATGGTTAAAAATTATGATTTAAATTCATAGTTTGATTTTAAGCATAAAAGAGGAACTACTATCATATTTTCATTACAAGCTTTTATTCTTTTAGAAAAAGAATTGAGAATTATCAGTAATAGTAGCAAAGCTATGGTAAAATTTTTAAAAAATAATACATATCTTATTTTTATGCATAATGCTTAAAGAGGACTTCCTACCATATTCTAGGATTGGACATCCTATGTAAAAAGAATGATTTTCATCATATTCATGAGAATTAATTCTTTTGTAATTATGCATAATTAATTGATTGTGAGAAAAGAGTAATTTTTAGTAAATTTATTTTTATGTAAAAAGAAGAATTTCCATGATATTTGAGATCCAAGTAATTAAATGGTAAAAGAGGAATTTTTGGCATAATTCAAATTATGAGTATTTAATAGCAAAATTTTAAGCATTATTAATTTTATTGGAAAATATGGGTAGAATTGATTTTTGTATATCCCATGAATCTTTTACTCAAAAAGAAGAATATTGAATATATTTTACTTGATAAATTTGAGAAAGAATATGAAAATATCCATTGAGAAAACTTGGATAATTCTTATTCAGAAAAGAGAATCTGGAATCCCTGGGAGGATCGAGAATCCAATGAGTAAACGGAAGTTTAGAATTAATTCTCATTAATGAAGCTTAATGAATGAAAATACAATACTTAAATTCTCTTTCTGAATTTTTACTATTCAATTCTGATAAGGATTATTTTCCTTTTTTAAACCTTCAACAACACTCTCATACGTAGATTCAATGAGAAAAAGTACCTTTAACTAGGCCAAGCAATTGGCATAAACTTAGAAAAATCCTATCAGTATCGAAAGTAGAAAACAGTACTAAAAGTGGGATGTGATAAGATGTGAATGTGATGAGATGTGAGTGGATGAGATGTGATGTGATGTAAATGGATGTGGATGTGGATGTGAATGTGATGAGATGTGGATGAGATGTGATGTGATGTAAATGGATGTGGATGTGGATGTGGATGTAATGAGATATGATGATATGTGATGATATGTGAAAGGATGTGATGTGATGTAAATAGATGAGAATGAGATGTGATGTGATAGATGTGCATGTGAATGAATGGATGGATGTGGATAGATGTGCATGTGAATGAATGAATGGATGTGGATGAATGTGATGAGCTGTGAATGGATGTGGTGTGATATGGATAGATGTGGATGTGATGTAACGTGGATGGAATGAATGTGATGTGATGTGGATGGATGTGAACAAGATGTGATAAGATGAGGATGGATGTGATGAGATGTGAATGAATGTGGGATGTGAATGGGTGTGATAGATGTGAATGGATGCAATGAGATGTGAGTGGATATGGATGTGGAGAGATATGGTGAGATGTGAATGAGACGTGAATGGATGTGATGTGATGTGGATCTGGTTAGATATGAATGGATGAGATATGATATAAATAGATAAGATGTGATGTGATGTGGACTTGGGTAGATGTGAATGGATGTGAAGTGATGTAAATAGATGCGAACATGATGTGATGATATGTGGATGTGATGGATCTGAATGAATGTAGATGGATGTGGTGTGATATGAATGGATGAGATGTGATGTGGATATGTTGTGACGTGATGTGATGAGGATAGATGTGGATAGATGTGATGAGATGTAATATGATGTGATTGGATAAGAATGGATGAAGGACGATGGAAATACATATGACTGGATGTGGAATAAGCAATGTGAATTCATATAGAAGAATGTGGAATAACAAGAAATGATGTGGAACAATGATGAGGAAAGATGAGAGTCTATTAGAAATTAAATTTATGACCTGTTTTTAAATGACTGTTTATGTCAAGAATGCTAGGGAAGCATTTTGACCATCTTGTGAATGAGGTCGTGGAGACCTAAGTGATAAAGTTACAACAGCTGACAGAGAATCGACGGAGGACGTCTCGCGTAGTAAGGTCGACCGAGGTCTTGACCAGCCTTAGTTTGATTTAAATGGTGAGCTTCCGGTATACGGTGGATGAGGGACCAAGGAAGCGGCCTATGAGTGAAGCCCTAGGTGACCTAGTGAAGCACTAGGTGACCTATACGAAGGAGCCTAGAGGGTGCTAACCATATGGTGCTCAGGCTCTAGGTTGTCGAAGATATCCATGCGTGTATTGGGAAAGAAAATGGAATAAGGAGTTAGAGTTGTTTTCTGATCTCAGGCATGGATCTAGTTGATTGGCCTTGCTGGTCCTCAACAGATAAGTCCATGGCTCTTTTGGTTGATCTTGCTGATCTTTAACGGAGAGTCCATCTGGATTTTCTTATGTGATTATATTGCCGGGATACTATGAGCTAGGAACTATTGAAAAGACACCTGAGTGAACAGGTGGTGAGCGTTCTGGTTACCAATGATGCCATAGGTATACCAATGAAGGAATGATTGCAAATTGGAATTCAAGCTAGATATTTTGGAGGACTATGATCAGTGATACTATAGTTGCATTAAAAGATTGTTTTAAAGACAGCTGAATCTGTGAAACATGCAGCTGAATCTGTGAAACATGCAGTTTCATATTGGGGGTGTGTAAGTGGTGTGACTATCTTAAAGTTTGCTTGAAGCACCGGCTAGGGGGCCTAGAAACTCTTTTCCCTGGTACCCAGGGCAAAACATAACCAAATTCCTAAATGGATCCTATCACTACAGTGATTGGGCGGTTGGCTAACCCATAGGATTGGATGGGGTTAGGAGACTGATGGATCCCTAAAATGAGACTCTATTCTGTTAAGTTACAATAGTTGAAGTAAATCCCGGATAACCCTTGTTCTATGGAAAAGAATCAACAGCTATGCCTCTTGATGAGGAAAAAAGCGTTGGTCTCTATGATCCAAGTGCAAGTCTCTTCCCTTGATGAGGAAAAAAGCGTTGGTCTCTATGATCCAAGTGCAAGTCTCTTCCCTTGATCTGACCATGTGACTTACAGGTTCGGTCATATCAGTTTGGTTAGTTAAGCCTCTTGACTACGAAAGAATAACTTAGCCCGTGCTTTCTGGGCGAGGGAAGTTTTTCTGGGTTTGGTTTTGAACTGAGGGATTAGTCTCTTGTCCGGATATCCGTGGGGCGAGGCCCCGAGTGAGAGGCTCTGCCTTACGCAAGAAGTGCTACTTCCGCTACTAGCACCCTCGAATTCGTTGCTCGGAGGGGGCTTGGATCTTTCACTGGTTACACTCTAAAATACTCAAGCTTTGGGTTTTAGCATTGCCATTTTTATCTATAGATGTGCAGTATCATATATGTGACCTTCTTAACTTCCGTAGTAGGTCTTACGTTTGGGGATTGGCTAGATTTTTGCTCTCTACATTCTCCCACAAGGTTCTCTCCCCTACCATTGGCATTGTCTTCTCCCATTCTAGCACTAGTGCTTAGAGTGGGTAAGGTCATGTCATGTTTTCATATTCTAACACATAAACCTTCACATGTTTTCATATTCTATCACATTAACCTTTTGTGGGTGTTACCTCAATTAAAGGGTCTCACAGTAGGCTCTTTTGTCTCAGTAACTTCTCGAGGGCAAGGCTATTAGAGCGGGAAATTGAAAATGAATAGGAGAATAATATATGTTAGTATTGTTAGCAATATTAATGTTACTATTTTTTGAGATTGGCAATGCCAAATTGATGGGGGTGAGAGGTGAGTTGATCAAATCGATTGGAGAGATTGTATATATACACCCAAGTTTACATTGAGGAGGGGTGTTGAAACATGCAATGTAAAATGTGTGAGAGTGAATCTTGGGCTTGAGTGTGTAAACGCACCTTAGAGGTGCAAGATATTGTGGTAAGATAATAATGCCACATGTGATATTGTATAGTGGTGTGTGAGTGTTGACAAAAAGAGTGGAAAAGAGTGGGCATGCATGTAAAGTGGGATCAGGCTAGAAGGCCTATATCATTGTATGGTTTACAACATAATGAAAGGGAGAGAATGTTGAGTGTGCAATCTCTCTCTCTCTCTCTCTCTCTCTCTCTCTCTCTCTCTCTCTCTCTCTAATCATGGAGTTTCTTGTGTGGTTTAATCCACCTTAATCTTATGCTTAATCTTGTGTCTATCACCATCAATCCCATATTAGGATTTGTAACATGGTATCAAAGCTAGGATAGCATTATTTTCATTTTATTATGAAAAAATTAAGCACGCTCATTGTCATTAGTATTGCATTTGGAGAGAGATTATGTTGGTGATTGGAGAGAGTCTTGAACCTACCCACCATGGAAGCTGAAAATGGAGATTTCAGCAAAGATAGAGTCTTGGAAGATGCCTCATCATCAAGGAAGGTGCAAATTGTTACAACAAAGAAGGTTGGTTTTGTAAGTTTTGCCTCAAAGTTTTTGGTTTGAGCATGAGAAGGGTTTTTGATTTATGGGATGAGAGGATCCCATGGTTCTTTGCATTTGGGCAACAGAGTGTAAGAGGTGCAATGCTTGTCTAAGAAGGGACAAGTAATTATGGGCTTAGAAGAAGTCCATGGTTAAGTAAATTGGAAAGAGTGATGCTCATGGTTTAGCTCATGGAAGATGGGAAATGCCTTTGGGGTTTTCACATTGGTTCGCACCTTGGTTTCTCGAGAGGGACCAAAATGGAGAAGCACCCTTGAATACTATGCATGAAAGCATGCAGATTTGTGAGCTCAATGGGGAGCTCACTAGAGCAATTTTTTATGGCTATGTGGAAACCTCATGGAGGAGGTTGAATGTAGGAAGAACCAAATTCAAGGGAGCCAAGAGAAAGCATAACTCAACAACTGGAGCAGGATTTAAAAAAATTGACAGTGGCAGCCCCCATAGGTTGTGTGATAGGTCTCAGAAGTGATGAGCACAAGCTCCATCATAGCAGCCAGCAGTAGCCATAGCTACTGCCATCTACTTCAGTTGATGGATTAGCCCCAGTAGAAGGAAGGAAGATGGCAGTAGCTATGGCAAAGAGAAGAAGTGCCCAGCCCAGGTAGCTATGGCTACTGCTGGCGACTATGATGGAGCTATGGCTACTGCTGCTGGCGACTATGATTGGAGAAGAAGAAGACTTTGAGGGACCCGATTTCACGAGAGCTACGTGCGCGTAGCAGGAGTGGGTCCGGAGTAGCAGAGAAGTAATGATGACCTACAAAAATAAGAGGCATGCGCACGATATTTCACTAATTTTTCCCAAGGGGGTGCACACACTTAGGCGAACCCATTTTAATTTATTTTCTCTAATGTATGATAACTTTTTGCCCATTCTCCTCGTCCTAAGGTAAACCCTACATTTTGAATTTAATTATAGACTCAAATTTTTAAAAATCTTTTGGAATTTAAGTGCGTTCTCATTAGGGGTACACGCACGCACACACACACACACACACACACACACTGTGTACGTGTACATTATTGCATTTTTATGATCTTTCTGGGCATGTGAACCTTATAAAAATTCAAGGTTCCCACCAAATTAAAATTTTTAAAATATTTTACCTAATTTTGAGAAATCTCCCTATGTGCACATTCCATTAAACATTTTAACTTAATCCCAATAATGCAAAATTTATTATTTTTGGGCCAAATTTCTTTTTTTAACTTTTTTTTTAACACAGGTAGGAGAGATCTTACATTCTCCCCACTTAAGGATCAATATGCCCTCATCTCATGAAATAAGGATAATCTTTGGTGGCTAGATCCTTCTCTTTTTCCCAAGTTGCATCTTAACAGGAAAAAACTTTCATTTAACCAAGCATTCTCTCATAATCTTGCTGTGTAGAGGTTTTTCATGAACATCCAAGATGTCTTCAAGTTCTAACTCCATATGCTCTTGTGCTAGCATGATGCTGTGATTAGTAGGCTGACATGAAAGACATTGTAAACCTTAAGATGTGGAGAAAGAAGCAGTTCATAATCCTAATCTCCAATCTTCCTTGTGATAGCATAAGACCCATAAGATCTTGGCGATAACTTCTTGTAATTCCCTAAGGAGGTAAAGAACTCCTCTTGGGTCATACATGAAGAAAACCCATGTCGCCTTCTTCAAAATCATGACTCAACCTTTTCAGATTTGCATAATGTTTCTATCTGCCTTGAGAAGATTTGATATCTTTTCTTATGGACTACATCTAGTTGTCCATTTCATGCATTTGCCTCGAAATTTCTATTTTAATTAGAGGATCAAACCAAGTCAAAGCTGTAAGGTAGTCTTGACCATATAGAGCTTTGAAAGGACTCATACTAATACTTTGATGATAAGAAGAATATTTTTGACTTGCATCCACAAAAAGCTCTAAGGATGTCTTCGTCGATAACTTGATCATTAGAGTCAAGATAGAAGCATTATAGGCAAATTCTACTAGATGTAGGTAGTTTAACCATCATTTTGGCTCGAATCCAAGCTAGTTTGATCATTAGAGTCAAGATAGAAGCATTATAGGCAAATTCTACTAGATGTAGGTAGTTTAACCATCATTTTGGCTCGAATCCAAGCTCTAAGGATGTCTTTGATAACTTGATTAACTCTTTTAGTTTAACCATTGGACTAAGGATGATAAAAGCTATCCTAAGATCAAGAGAAGTCCCAATTGCTTCAAAGAACGATATCGAGAATCGAGAAGTAAATTTTTCATCTCTATTGCTTATTATCTTGCAAGGTAATCCATGTAAATGAAAGATCTCTTGCAAGGGAAATATCTGGGATAATGAAGGTCTTCTTAACTAGTATAAGATGTGCAACCTTGTAAGTCTATCACAACCACTACGAATATAGAGTCACATATTCGAAACTAGAAGGCAACCCAGTGATGATGATGATGATGATGAAATCCATACTAATGCACTTCCAATTCATCTCATTGAAATATCCAAGGGATGCAATTTCCCAGGTAATTTAACTTTTTTGGCTTTAATCTTTTCATAAATAAGGCATAGATAGACATAGATCAGCACATCCTTTTTCATCCCTGGATTAAAGAAGCTTTAAGGTATTCATGTAACCAAGATGTCCTACAATTGAGCTATCATGAGCCTCAACTAAAATCTAATTTTTAAAATTCCCCACATAAGAGATTATTGAAATACAAACATCCATACCCAAGTTTATATCCTTGAACCTTGTTCAGTTCTTGAATAAATTTACTTTCTTACATCAACAAGGTGATAATTCGAGCATTTTGCTTAATGTCTTATGTGAGAGCTTATCAATGCATAATGGCATCATTAGAGTACTCACTAGCACAAAGGCAATGCCAATAGCTTTTAAAAAGGGATCAATGCATAATGGCATCATTAGAGTACTCACTAGCACAAAGGCAATGCCAATAGCTTTTAAAAAGGGATCAATGGTATGAAATTAGGACTTCTTGATGTGAAAACCCCAATTCTTGAGCCATAGAATCAAGAAAGAGCTAATTCTTACAAGAATTAATCCATTGATAGCATGTATGAGTAAAGGAAAGCTAGGAAACAACACTATGCAAGAAATTGATGGAAAAAATTTGCATAAACCCTAAAGAACACGATGCAGCCCATTTCCTCCAATGTTATGCTAATCACAAGCACTTGAAGCATTTAGTGCCTTGTAACATGAGATTAAGACAATAGAAAACAAGCTTCATGGCATATGGTAGCTAGGGTTTGCAAGAAAGCACCAATTTTGCTAGCAACAATGACTTGCACAAAAAAGCCGTGGAGGGAAAATCACCATCGCCAGCCTGTTTCTAGAGATTGAAGGTTCAAAACAATGATGGCCAACTCCCTAATGCTTTTCCAAGCTTCCCTATTAGCCCTTCTTGCTCCATATTCTCAATAGCTTCAAAAACGTGAAGAGGGATGTAGGGGGAGAAGATGTGCAGGTCTACACCACATAAACCTTGTCCACTGCACATAAACTTTGGCCTAAACATGTTCGGCTATCAAAAATTGGTCCAACTTACTCAAATTTGAGATCAAATCATGTCCTAATTACATGGCCATCACTTAAGATCACCATTACCGTGACTCTTATCATCAAACTTTAAATATATTTTTCATGTTTGAACCAATTTCCTCAAGAAAATATTGGAGAAAATCAAGAAACTTAAGAATCCCACAAGTTTTCTTGAAATGAAGATGAAGATGGATCAAGAATTAAGCTCTAATACCAAATGAAAGAAAGCTACAACTAGATTAGCCTAGCTTAGCCTTGTATTAGCGTAACTTAGAGATATTGGCCTAGGTTTAGAGAGAGGATTGGTAATTTTTCATTAATAAAGTAATTCATGCCCAAACTAGGCTTGTGTTGACTTATATACAAGAGCCCCCTTTTCACACTACACTTTAATGTGTCCATAGGCATGTTCCTTTTTCCCATTCTCCAGATCTCTTGGCCTTGTGCCCACATTACATGAGAACTTTTAAACTTTGTTACAGTTACCAAAGTAAATCTTTCCTGACAAGATAATGGCTCCATACTTTTAATGCATGTGACTGTTAAAAGTTCTAAGTCATGGACTGTATAATTTTGCTCATAGGGTTTGAGCTTTAATGACTCATAGGTTACTAGCCTTCCTTCTTGCATAGGGATTCCACCAACTGTAAAGCCACTTGCATCTGTGTTCACCTCAAAAGGCTTGTCAAACTCTAGCAATTTCAACACAGGATTGGTCACCAAGGCAGTTGTGAGTTTATCAACTATACTTTGACACATCAGTATCCAATTGAAGGTTATCCTTCTTTAGAAGATTTGTTGTCAAAGGCAAAGAAATCTTGGCATATCTTTGGATAAATATGGGGGGATACCATCCCGTCAACCCAAGAAAGCCTGGAGCTTCTTTTACGGTCTTTAGTTCTGGCCAATCTATAAAGCTTGTATGTTGGCATGGTCAGTTGAGATACCATCCTTAGATACAATAAACCCCAATATTCTATATAATCAATGAAAACGGTGCATTTACTCTTCTTAGCAAAGAGTTTGTGCCTCCTTAGGATGTCTAGAACTTTTTGAATATGCTTCTCATGATCAACTACATTCTTGGAGTAAACCAAGATATCATCAAATAATACCAAAACAAAATCATCCAAATGCTCTATAAATATCTCTTGCATTAGACAATTAAAAGTCATAGATGCATTGGTCAACCTAAAAGGCAGCATAACTGTGAACTTATAGTGCCCATATACGGTACTAATTTTTGTCTTTGGTCTATGTTATTCCTTGATTTGTCATAAGCCAAACTTCTTCATATAGGAAGAACAAGAAGTACCACATCAAGGTTTTTGACTAAGGCATAGGCCCAACAAAAGTAGAATCAAGCTAGCCCTTAGTCTATAACCCAAGCATCGAAAACTTCCAAGAGCATTAAAAACAAGAATCAAGGCAAGGAACATAGTAAGGGAAACGCTACATTTCCCTCCTCATACCCATCAAAAGTAACTAATCAACTAGGGACCTCAAAAAGTCCTAGTGGTAATGAGACAAGAGAGAAGGACCCAAAAGAACATCCAAGCTATGCTGAGATTAAAGATATTCCAGATTCAGTAAGCTAAATAACCTTGGGGATGAAGAGAAGGGGTTAAATGGTCTTGTGACTGACATGAGTTGATAGAGAGAACCCCTAAACTTTGGGAGAAGGGGTTAAATGGTCTTGTGACTGACATGAGTTGATAGAGAGAACCCCTAAACTTTGGGAGAAAGGTGAAAGAGCTTCATAAGCATATAGGGAAGGGGTTAAATGGTCTTGTGACTGACATGAGTTGATAGAGAGAACCCCTAAACTTTGGGAGAAAGGTGAAAGAGCTTCATAAGCATATAGGGAAGGGGTTAATGCCAATTGATAATCCACATTATGTAAAAATAGAAATCATCCCAAAACTACCAGTTCAAATCACTCTCAGAAAGTGAAACAGATCAATCATGATGGACCAAAAGGACGAGCTTCTTCGAAGGGCCAAGAAAGTTGTGGGAAGGGAAATACAAATTCAGAGGATTAAAAGTTCCCCTTCCCAAGAAGTTACAAGCTAACTTGAGAGAGAAAATCTTGAGGTTAGACAACACGCAAGAATTGGTACAATAGACCCGACTAGAGATAGAAGGGCCTGCTACTAGGACTGGTTTCCTTGTTCCCACCCAAAACCATTATAACACCGTTTTCAAGCCTGTCAAAGGGAAATTGCATGAGGGAGTGTCTTAAGGAACCAAAGGAGGAAACACCAAGAAGGGAGGTAGAACCATGATTGCCCACAATAACTCATGTGCCTCACAAAAGAACATGAAAACAAAACAAAACAAAACATGAGCACAAAAGAACATGAAAACAAAACAAAAGAACATGAAAACAAAACAAAACATGAGCACATCATAAGGGAAAGGATCGACCACCAAGAGAGGCAATATATTGACAATATGCCCTCAGAGAATCCCTAATGGGAGGATACACCAAGAGACTACCCTTAATATGGGAGCCACACAAATCTAAGCCTAGCTCATTACCAACCGCACCATCCTACATGGGCATGGATGATGAGTCGATAACAGTTGCTAAAGTGCCATCTCCAAGGCCTACATTGAAAGAAGAAATGGGAGCCAATCCTCTCAGTCCTAGTGACTATAAACATGGTTGAATACTTGGCATGCAAAGCCAAAATCTTGGGATGTAGTCCATTAACAAATGAAAGAGAAGCTCAAACCGAGAAATTGAGGAGATAGAACAAGCTAAAATAGATAAGCCACAATGAACATTCAAGGATATATCAATCAATGCTACTGGGAAGTACTGTGAAAGAGATGATACGAGTGCCACCACCATTCTAATAAAATTAGAGAGTGTGACCCACCACTACAATCCTTAATGAGGGAGAAAGAGTGACCATTTCTACCAAAGACATAGCAAGCCCCTTAAGAGGGCCAAAATAGTCCTCAAGCTAGTGGATGCAAATTTAGGAACCCCTATGGGAATCTTGAAGAATGTCAAGGTAACATCATGTGGCCTGACATATGAGCATACATTTGATGTTGTTGACTTTGGAAGGCCCACTAATTATGATGTAATACCGGGAAGACCATTCACAATTGGGGTTATGATGTCATTTACCTTCTTCAAGATGGAAAATAGCATTAAGGTGAACATGAAGGACCATAAGTATAAAGAAGTCACCAAAATGCCATCAATGACTTGGGGTCAAATATATGATTACTCGCTCATATTTAAAACATATACACTGCTTCAATAGTGGATAAAGTGGTAAAAGATGTGAGCCAAAAGGATGAAGCTTCCATAGATTCACTACTTGACCCCAAAGAGGAGGCAAACTAGATGCACTTGCTAGCCATGATGGATGTATGTTTTGTGATGAAAATGATAAAGACATAATTCTAATCAAAATTATGACCCAAGTGCTTCGAAAAACAAAGACACCAATTTTGTCAAGGAGGGAGGAATCAAAAATGAGGAAAAGGTCTTTCAAAAGGGCCAAAAACTGTACCAATCAGGGACTTAAGTACAAGCCTTGCATGTTGCCTGAACACCAAGACCTTCTCATAGAATTCCTCAAAAAGAGAGAAGCTCTACTCAAAAAAGCTAAGAAACCATAAATGATTAGAGCCAAAGACCCACCAAGTCTGAAGGGGTAAGAATAGTACTTACAATATGTGGAAGCATTAAAGGCAACTGAGGAGTTCTACTCTAACTAGAGGGGTCTAATGAAAAGACCTAGTGTGTGTAAGTGCCATGAAAAATAGATCTTGAGATAGTGGAAGTGCTAGCCCATGACTACTCATCTGTCTGATACAATTTTGCAAGCCTTCCAAGTCTGGACGTAGAAGACAAAATGAGGCCATAAAGGAAGGGAGAGTTAAGAAGGAGGAAGAGCCCTCAAGCCCAACTACTAGTGAAGAGGACTCTAAACAAGTCCCTTCTCGATTTGAAAAGTATAAAGTGGAAAAACTAAAGGAAGACAAAATGAGGCCATAAAGGAAGGGAGAGTTAAGAAGGAGGAAGAGCCCTCAAGCCCAACCACTAGTGAAGAGGACTCTAAACAAGTCCCTTCTCGATTTGAAAAGTATAAAGTGGAAAAACTAAAGGAAAAAACCCGAGGAACCAAGAGTGTCCTATGATAGGCTGAAGATGCAAAATTGGTAGATTTAGCACTATTTAGGAAGGAGCAAAATTAGTGTGGATACCCATAGACTTAACCCAAGAGGAGGAGACAAATTTTATTATTGTTCTCAACAAGGAATATAGAGTTATGTTTGCTTAGAGCTATGCAAATTTGAAAGGAGTCCCTCTAGACATTTTGCAAGCACACAATTCCTTTAGTGGATGGTGCTAGGCCAGTCAAACAAAGATCGTACACTTACAATGAAAATTATTCCAAGGAAATCAAGGATAAAGTCGATAGACTTATCAATTCTGGTTTCATTTATGAGACTAAGCACACACATTGATTGTGCACAAGAAGAATGGTAAGATATGCGTATTTGTTAACTTGAAAAAAGATTTTAGCCTCCAAATTTGTGTATTTTTTGGCACATTTTTATGGTCTTTATCGATAATTGGGATATTAAAATCATTTATTTGATGAGATTTCATTGTGAAATCATATGTAAATTGGCATGGATTATAGCGGGTCCAGATACAAAAATCCATGTTCAATGTGTCGAAGATTTTTGAACTTTTGTAAGATTTGAGGATACTTTTTGAAGTTCTTTAGTTGCAAAAATGAAAGGTCCCTTTAGACCTTAGGTAAAGGACGTAATCATTTTTTATAATATCATAAGAAAAGGAGAATAGTTGTTGGCAGAGACTCCTTATGTGCATCCCTCATTTTTTATAATATCAAAAAAAGAAGAATAGTTGCTTAGAAAGTTGGTTGGAGAGTTCATGGCTCCTTATGTGCATCCCTCTTTTTTCTCTCTTGGTTGACACAACTTTTGCTCTTGCCTCTTTGGATATTTCTTGTTCTTGTAGTATGAAGAAGAGAGTAAGAGTGAGGATGGTAAGGATGATGACAAGTTCTTGTGAGTCATGATGTTTTGTTTTCTTAGTTTTAAGAGAAGAGAGTATGTGTAGATTTCATGGTGAGGGGCTAAGCCCTAAGCATATATTTTACTGCCTAGGTTCCCTAATTGTTTGTTTATTATGAGAGATGGTTGAGAACTATTCATTTTGGTTCCATTGCCAGGACAAGGCTAGCCATATGATTTGCAAAAGAAGAGGGGGAATCCCCAAAGTTTTACATATAGGTTTTGATAAGGAAGATCGAGAAGTACTGAGGGTGGCGTCTATTGTTTCTATGAAAAAGATAAGGAGAAGGGTCATTGAGACTGCCACCTCCCTATGTTACAAGAAGATGAACACGGCATTTCTGCCTAGAACATGGTACTCCAAAGAAGGCGACAACTACATGGAGAGAAAGGAGAACAAGGAGGTCACTTGTGCATCATTTTGATAGCCAAGACATTTGTTTTTGCCACACCACCTGATTAGAAAGATGGAGATAAGGTTTAATTTAAACCTTAAATAAATAAAAGTTTTAAAGAAATCATGGTGTGAAGGTCCTTCTATAAGAGGTGTTCACATGTTGATGATTCTGCATTTGAATTTTACCATGTCTTTGCATACTTGGTGGCCTAAATCCTTTATTAGTACCATGTCTTTACATACTTGGGTGGCCTAAATCCTTTAGTAGTACACTCTAAGCTAGGAAGCCAACATGCCACTAATCACAAGAACCCACATTTAGTGTTTATGTTTTCTTTCTTACAAAATAAATACCTTTCTTTACAAAAATTTTTAAAAACCACACATCTAATCAAATTTTTGGTGGTGGAGAACTTCAAGTTACATCTCAAAAGAGAGAGAGAGCTTTCAAGTTAAGCTTATGTTGGGGATTTCAATCGTGGTTCTTCCATGGTTTTCTATTGAGCTTCACAGATGGTGGCTTTCATTGCTTTTCTTTGCCCAAGGTGTGGGCATACTTGTGTCCATTTGGGGAGGTTGTTTTGCCTTGTTCTTTCAAAGTCAAATTGTTGGTGTTAAAGAGGAAGTAGAAGTGGAGATTGTGGAATGTGAAGTTGAAGAGTGTGAAGAATTGTTGGTGTTTGTGAAAAGTAAAGTAGAGTGAAGTGAGAGTGTGTTTCTTCATATGAGGTACTGATTTCGAGGTAAAGTTTCTCTTTTCAATGCTCTCACGAGGACATTCACAAGCTAAGTGGAGGAGGAATGTTAGCCTCCAAATTTGTGCATTTTTTAGCATATTTTTATGGTCTTTATTGACAAACGTCAAGCACTTGGGGTATTAAAATCATTTATTTGATGAGCTTTCATTATAAAATCATATGTAAATTGGCATGGATTATAGCGGGTTTGCACATGAAAATCCATGTCCAATGTGTGTGTGAGTTTTCAACTTTTGGAAGGTTTAAGGATACTTTTTGAAGTTCTACAATTATAAAAATGAAAGGTCTTTAGACCTTAGACAAAGGATAGACTCATTTTTTATAATATCAAGAAAAGAAGAGGAGTTGGTTGGAAATTTGGTTGAAGAGTGCATGACTCCTTATGTGCATCCCTCTTTTTTCTCTCTTGGTTACACAAATTTTGCTCTTGCCTCTTTAGGTGTTTCTTGTTGTTTACAGTATGGAAGAAGAGAGAGGATGATGATATTTTCTGTGTGCCCAAGTTCTTCGAAGTGAGGATGGGTTGTTTTCTTAGCTTCGAGACAGTACTTGTAGGTTTCATGTGGTGAGGGGCTAAGCCCTAAGCATATATTTTGATGCCTCGATTCCCTATTTTTTGTTTATTATGAGAGATGGGTGAGAGCTATTTATTAAAAGTAAATGCATCTTGTAGTAAGAGATTATTACCCATTACCATAAACTAAACACGTCCTTGAGAGAGTGGTAAGAAAAGAAGCCTATAGCTTCTTAGATGGATGTTTTGGGTAAAACCAAGTATCCATAGACCTAAAGACCAGCACAAAATAGCATTCATTAGAATGGGAAACATTTATGTATAAAGTAATGCTCTTTGGTTCAACCAATGTGCCACCTATGTTTCAAAGACTTATTATATATACATGTACAAGGATTTCCTAAGGAAATTCTTAGAGATCTTCATGGATGATGTTTGCATGAACTCAAAGTTTGAGACGAGAGCATATAGCCCAGTTAAGCTACTGTTAGAAAGGTATTGATGATACAAACTATGCTTAAACCCTAAAAAGTGCAAGTTCATGGTGAGACAAGGTGTAATCCTAGGGCACGTGGTGTCTAAAAATGAAATCTCCATAGATGAAGGAAAGATTCGAGTGATCATAGAACTCAAAAAAGTTGAAACACTAAAAGCAGTCCAAAGTTCATGGGTCTCACAGGCTATTATAGACACTTCATATTCATGTATGCTGAAATTTATAGACTGTTATATGCCCTATTGATATCTTTATGTGGAATAAAGAGTCATTCCATAAGCTTAAGGAGACCTTGATAAGACTGCTCCAATTCTTAGAGCACCAAGGTGGGATGTCATCTTCCACATATATATAGATGCATCAATTTATGCTATTGGATGCATGTGGATCCTAAAGCAAACACAAAACCGAAAGGCATATAGTGATCCATACACATAGGGATGGGTGACCACACAAAGGTACCCAATTGAATGTCTAGCAGTGGTATTATGCTTTCAAGAAAATTCGTATCTACAGTAAGAGAGTGCAAGTTGTATGTCTTGGAACAACATGAAGTTGCAAATTGTATGCCTTTTACTAAGTGGTCTTGAAGCACTTGCTCTTCTTGGTTGGGGTGTTGATCTTCTTGTCCTGGTCCTTTCAGTGCCTACTAGATTAAGTTTTTTTCTAATTTTGATAACATGTTTCTCTACCTCATTCTCAAAAGAGCTAATGGCCACACTTTCTATCTTCTAGTTGTATGTGGCAATGGCCTTAAGTTTTTTTATGATTCTGATAACATGTTTCTCTACCTCGTTCTTGAAAGATCTAATGGCCACAAACTCTATCTTCTAGTCATATATGGCAGTGGCCTCACAACATATTGTGCAGTCCATCAAAGAGGTCTATCAAGTGCCAGTTTGATGGACCTTCCTTCACTCTGGTGTAGGAACACAACATACATAGTTGAGCTATGTGAGGGGATCCCAAAAATGGAGTCTAAGGATGCTTCCCCCACTACTTGTAAGCTCTCTTTCTTATGTATCTTTCCTTGGTTTCACTAAGGTTCATAATGGTATACAGTTTGTCATTGGTTTCTTGGATCTTTTTTTCCTATTAGGGTTTGGGCTGGACCCTAGCGCCATAGTGCCAATGAAGCAACTTGTGCTTTAGGGACTTTTTTACCCCTCAATCATCAATGCAATGTATCCAGTTTGATGGACCTTCCTCACTCTGGTGTAGGAACACAACATACATAGTTGAGCTATGTGAGGGGCTCCCAAAAATGGAGTCTAAGGATGCTTCCCCCACTACTTGTAAGCTCTCTTTGTTTATGTATCTTTCCTTGGTTTCACTAAGGTTCATAATGGTATACAGTTTGTCATTGGTTTCTTGGATCTTTTTTTCCTATTAGGGTTTGGGCTGGACCCTAGCGCCATAGTGCCAATGAAGCAACTTGTGCTTTAGGGACTTTTGTACCCCTCAATCATCAATGCAATGTATCCACTTGCAATGACTAACTTAATGGCCAAGTCCTACTAGAGTGCGATTATCTTGCCATCTTGCCATAGTTAGTGATGCCCTGTAGATTATATTATGCCTATATGTCATTTTGTAAACCATACAGGACCACCCAAGTAGATATGAGCATCTTGATAAGGAGCAACAAAGCTTTGAAGTGCCAAAATCCCCAACATGCAAAGGAGAACTTTGCAAGCTCATGCATTATGAGGTAGTAAGGATATGCAAATTGAAGAACCCCTAGGAGCCATATCTTGGGATTGCAACTCTACTCACCACACCCAGATTCTCCATCAAGGCATGCAAGCCACAAAGAGGTTGCTCCGCATTGTAAAGGCTGACTAGCTCAACTCTGAAGGACAAATCCCCACATATGAGTAGGAGCCTAGCTAGAAGAGAGAACACAAAGGCACACAAGAATTAGAGAGGATAAAGAAAAAGAAGAAAGTTGTTGTCACACCATCAACGAGCAAATGATGGAATAATTAGGCTCAAAGATAAACACTGACATAGAAGTGGCAAAGATGGATAAGAAGAGGGAGTACACCAAAGAAGAGATGGTCACATCCTTGTAGAAGCAAGAAGACATCCAAGAAGGGGACAATGATATGGTCCCCTCTTAATGGTCTGGGCAGTTTAAGGGGCTTTCCAAGGAGGCAAAAAGGTCTTAATAGAGGAAGCTCAAACCCCTCTCCTTCATAGCTGAAAGTTGTAGAATTATATGTGGAATCCATCATTTTTAGTACTCTCAAGTTGTAAGCCCACACCTCCAAAATAGAGTGGTATAAAGTGCTGAAAAGAGAGCTTGAGCTCTTGCAAGCACACACACACTCACACAAACCCTAGAAGAGAACACACAAGGTGAAAGGCTGAAAATTCTTCTTCTTCTTCACACAACAAAAAGAGGTCTGCAAAGAAGATAAAGTGACTAACACACATAATAGAGTATATACAAGCAGTCCATAATGTGAACACTCTAAGTGGAGTGGGTAGGTGTGGACTAGTCGGTGTAGTCCAACTATAGAATCTCTAGCGAAGATATGTTGGTGCTAGCTCTACCAAACCCGCCAGTGATGTAAATGTCATGTAGGCGCCTCGTGAGTTTCAGCTCATGTTAAGCTTGACATCTCAACACTCCCCCTCAAGCTCAACTCCAACTCATGATCTCCAAGCATATCTCAAAATCTGCGGAGCTTCTTAGCTCCCAAGGCCTTGAGGAAGATGTCAGTGACCTGATCCTATGTGCTGACATAGGCCAAGTCGATGTCACCTACCTAGACTCTCTCCCTGATAAAGTGGTAATGTACCTCAATGTGTTTTGTCTGCGCATGGAAAACTAGGTTCCTGGCCCAACTGTATACTACTAAGATTGTCACAATATATGACAACCTTTCTCTCTACATGCAACCGCAAATTAGCACAAGTAGATTGCATAACCAAGCTACCTCACACACTCCCACCGCAGCTCCGCATGACTCTGCCTCTGTACTCGACAAGGTAATTGTGGGCTGCTTCTTGCTACTCCATGTTACAGTAGTACTCCCCAATAAAAACATAAATCCACTGGTAGATCTCCTGTCTGAGATGCTACCTGCCCAATTTGCATCTGTGTACCCATATAGATCCAATGGTACACCTGCTGCATAAAACAATGCATAATCAACAGTGGCCCTCAAATAACGAAGTGTGTGTTGCACATTGTCAAGATGTGGTTTGCATAGAACCTGCATAAACTGGCTCTCTAAGCCAATAGTATAACTCAAATCTGGCCTGTTGATCATGACATAAATCAAACTCCCCACCATCTTCCTATACATATTGGGATCCTCCAACACATAACCTACATCCACACTAAGCTTGTCATTCTGATCTAATGGCACCGAGATTGACTTACAATCAACCATCCCATACTTGGACAACATGTCCAATACATACTATCTCTGTGTGACAGCCAAATACCATCAAGTGTGCGAATGACCTCAATTTCCAAAAAGTAGCGCAGATCTCCTAAATCCTTCATCTCAAACTTTCTTTTGAGAAGACTTTTCACATGCTCAATCTCATCCAAGTTGTCACCCCCAATAATAAGATTATCTCCATAGATGGTGATGATCACAATACCCTTATCACTCTTGTGCACATACAAAGAGTGATCTGCATCTACCATATGAAAACCAATAGTGACAAGATACTCAGCAATCTTTTCATGCCATGCTCATGGAGCTTGCTTCAGCCCATACAAAGCCTTACGAAGCTTACATGCATACTCCGGGTGACCTGTGTCCTCAAAACCAGGTGGCTTATCCATATACACTTCTTCTTGTAAATCACCATGCAAGTGCATTTTTTACATCCATCTGATGTAAAAACTAGCCTTTAGTTGTAGCCACCGTAATCAAAACTCTCATAGTTACCATCTTTGCAACCGTTACATTTCCACGACTGGTATTATGGCGCAGCCTACCACTCCATAGTCTATTAACAGAACCGTTGGATGAGGTCCACTCAAATCCTGTGATTGTTGACTTGCATTCTGTGCAACCATGTTTCCACTACATCATCCCCAACAGCATCTTTTTTAGTAGCATACTAGCTACTCATCTCATCAAATACAACATCCATGCTTACCCTCAATTCACGTGTAGCAGGATTATAGCATCTATATCCCTTTTGCTCAAGGAAATATCTAATAAACACACATTTTTCTGCCTTTGGATCCAGTTTAGTACGCAACTCATCTAGGACATGCACATATGCAATACATCCAAAAACTTCCAAGTGAGATGAATCAGGTTTCTTACCAGTAAACTTCTCCTCTGGCATTACATCATATATGGCTGCAGTAGGAGTCTTGTTCATGATATAAACTACTATAGACACAACCTCAGCCTAATAGCTATGTGGCATATTCTTCTATGCCATCAATGTTTATGCTATCTCTGCAATGTGCCTATTTTTCCACTCACAGCAACTCCATTTTGTTGCGGAGTGTATCTACATGTAAATTGTCTTTGAATGCCATTCTTTCGCAAATCAGAGAACTCATTGGAGAAGTATTCTCCCCCTTCATCTGACCTTAGGCACTTCACATGCTTTCATGTCTATTTTTCAGCATCACTCTAAAATTTTGAAAATGAGTGAACACTTCACTCTTCTCCTTCATGAAATACATCCACACTTTCCTCATGTGGTCATCAATGAATGTTACGTAGTACCTGGAGCCACCCATAGACATAGTCTTTCGCAAGACCCGATACATCTCAATGCACAACATCTAGTACATTCCTGCTCACATTTCATCATGTGGAAATACATGCTTTGTTTGCTTTCCAAATTGACATGCTTCACATACTTTCTGCATACCTTCAACTTTAAACTTAGGCAGCGCCATCACAATTTCTTTAGTCTGCAAAGACTTCATTCTTTGTACATTTACATGCCCAATTCTCTTATGCCAAATGTCTGTATATCTGCGACAACTTCTGAACCATTTACAAACATTACAGCACTCACTTCAGGCATATTTACATTCAATGTAAACATTATGCCCACTCTGTTACCTTTTGCATAGGGTTGAACCGGACCTGCAAACCCTACTCAATCATCTGGCCAACTGAAACTAGATTCTTTATAATATTCAGAGCATGAAGTACATCTGCAAGGTACTTCACCTTACCATCCTGCACCATAGACAATGGCACATCTCCAACATGGGCAATCGAATGAGCAGTGTCATCCTCTATTTTAAGAAAACCTTATCTTTCAAGATTCTTCATTTCCTCGAACCACTCACCATGACTTGTCATGTGGTTTGAAGCACCTAAATCAACATACCATACATCATCCTTATATGCTGCTACATCATTTCTAGAGACAACATTAACTACATGTTGCATAACAAACAACCTCTCATTATCCTCATTATTTCTACTAGAGGATGCATAGTTGTTTTGCTGCACTTTTCCATTTCGCATGTCACCTCTGTTTCTTATAGCAATCTCCCTGCACATGTCTAGGCTTACCACAATAAAAACATCCTCGTCTATCATTATCCTACCTTTGCCAATTACCATGACCTTGTTGACTCCCCCTGCCTCTAAACTGGCCTCTTCCACCTGTGTGTTGTTACGAATCCTGAGACTGTTGTTGCTACTGACCATAATTTTGATTACCTATTCGACCACCCCCACCACCTTGGCCACGTCCACGACCTCTACCTTGTTCTCTACCTACACTTGTGTAGAAGGCCTGCTACTCTCAACTATGTTTGTTTTATGAAGACTGTTGATCTTCACCCAAATTCTTCTCTTCAATGATCAATATTAACACCAAATCTGTGAAGTTGGGAATAATCTCCCAAGTCTGAATAGATGTCGTGAATGCCTTGTATTGTGGCCCGAGACCATGTAGACACACTTCCACCACCTTATCATCATCATCAACAAAAACACCGATAGATGCAAGGGATTCCACAATACCCTTTATCTTCAACAAAAACACTGATAGATGCAAGGGATTCCACAATACCCTTTATCTTCAAGGGATTCCACAATACCCTTTATCTTCAAGGCATAATCATTTACATACATATTTTTCTTCTCCATAGTATGAAGCTCATTCTTCAAACTGAATCTTTCGTGCCTTAGTGTTAGTTTTATATAGCTTCACCAAAGTGTCCCATGCCTTAGTGTTAGTTTCATATAGCTTCACCAAAGTGTCCCATGCCTCCTTAGGTGACTTGGCATCCTGTATATGCCCAATCATAGTGTCCTATATGCTAATAGAAAGCCAATACATGACTTTCCTTACTGCTTGATTCCAATCCTTGAATTCTTTTACATCTGCAACAGTTGGATTAATCTCCGATATCTCTGGTGCCTCCTCATGTTCACCTTCAATGTAGTCCTAGTAACCTTTTCCCATCAGGAAATTTTTCAATATAAACCTCCAAGCATGGAAGTTGTTCTTGTCAAGTTTCTCTGCAATAATCTGGTTTATTCTATCATTTGACATCTTGTCTACAACACAAATTTACCAAAAACATCACTCTTATTTGATCTGCACAAAATGTTGTATTCTCTACAGCGGTACTATACTGCACCCAAACTGTCATAACCAGCAATGACCTAAATTTGCACACATACACCCAATGGCAACTTTAAAACCTCTTTGCAGTGCACACAGTGTCTATACAACCAATCGCCCTTCCTATAGTTTCAAAAAACAGAGTTCTAGAGAGAATCGAAACTTAATCACAGTGCCCGTGAACGCCTTGCAAACTGAAAAATGGAGGTCCATATGCACCCAAAACGTCTTTTCAGCCCAAAAAATACCATCCAACAGACAATATAGTTACCCTGTAGCTCTGAACCTGCGAAGAAAGCTCCTCAATCGGATTTCGTTTGTTGGTGCCTCCAAGGGTGTAGTAGCCAACACAAAGAGGGAAGAGTAGATGAAGCTTACCCTTGTACCGCTTCCTATGCTTCTCTTGCTTACCGCTCAACCCTTAGCATGAACTGTTCTCTAATACCATGAAAAGATGCAAGGGAGAAGAGAGCTTGAGCTCTTGCAAGCACGCACACACTCACACAAACCCTAAAAGAGAACACACAAGGTGAGAGGCTGAAAATTCTTCTTCTTCTTCACACAACAAAAAGAGGTGTACAAAGAAGATAAAGTGACTAACACACATAATAGAGTATATATAAGCGGTCCATAATGTGAACACGCTAAGTGGAGTGGGTAGGTGTGGACTAGTAGTCCATCTCTGTAGAATCTCTGGCAAAGATATGTCGATGCCAACTACCAAACCCGCCAGTGATGTAAATGTCAAACGGTCATGCAGGCACCTCATGAGTGTCAGCTCATGTTGAGCTTGACATCTCAACAAGTGTAGCTTTAGAAAGCCCAAACAATAATAAGCAAGTTGAAAAGGGATAATAAGCACATTCAAGGCTTAAAAGGTTTTCTAGAGGCCAAGTACAAACAACTTACACACTCTTATACCCAACAACAAGCCGTGCTTTCTATCGCAACACAAAAAGTTGACACCTTATAGAGCCACCTAGACAGGGCTAATGTGTATCTTAAACAAAAGGAGGAGGCCAATAAAAAGATCAATGTAGAGTTGACAGGTGTTGGAATTAGGGTTGCAGGAATGCACACACAACTTCAAGAAGATGAGGAAGCTTGAGCACAACACTGTAGTGTATTATGAGTGCCAAAAATGAAAGATAACCAACCCTAAAAGATAATGGGCGTATATACAATGCACGGGGGAAAAAACCTCCTAGTGAGGGAAAAAGTGCCCCGGCGGTCCTAAGTGTGTTCACACACATCACTACTATAATATGGTAACAAATCCCCCCTGGAGTGATGCGGTGAGCAAGAGCTAGCACTCATGTATAGGGAAGTGTCTAGCTATGTGGGCGAATCCACAAAAGGGAGTAAGCCCAAAGCTTTGCGAAAAGCTTCGAACTTTTCACGAGGCAGAGCCTTTGTGAAAAGGTCTGCAAGGTTATCTTGTGTTGGCACATAAGCCAAACTGATCTCTCCTGCAGAGAGTCTCTCCCTGACATAATGGTAGTGCACCTCAATGTGCTTCGTACGAGCATGGAACACTGGGTTCCGCGCAACTGCCAATGCGCTCTGACTGTCAGTGAAGATGGTGGTGGCAGATGGCTGCCCAACACCCAAATCAGCCATAAGGCGTCTGAGCCACACACACTCAACCGTAGCTGTGAAAGCTGCCCTGTACTCAGCTTCACAACTAGAAGTGGCCACAGTAGGCTGCTTCTTGCTCAACCATGATATGCATGAGCTTCCAAGCATGAAGCAAAAACCACTCGTGGACACGCGTGTGTCATAACAACCAGCCCAGTCAGAATCTGAAAAAACATGTAAATCTGGCGGCAATGATCCCCCCTTGGGATAAAACAACCCAAGATGCCGAGTACCACTCAAATAGCGAAAAATACGCTTCACTGCCTGCCAATGCTTAATGCCTGGGCTATGCATAAATCTGCTCACCTGTGAGACTGCAAACTGAATGTCTGGCCTCGTAATGCATACATAAATGAGGCAACCAACAGCTGTCTGATAGAGTGTGACATCAAAGTGATCTCCAGCATCATGAAGACTCAACTTCAAACCTGTCTCCATTGGAGTAGCAATAGGCTTGCAGTCTTCAAGGCCAAATCTCCGCAACAATGTTTCAATATACTTTGTCTGACACAAAGCAATACCTCCATCACACTGCTTAAATTGTATCCCCAAATAATGATGCAAATGCCCCAAATCTGACATCTCAAAAGAGGCATTCAAATCAGCCTTAAAATCAGCAATATGACTCTCATTTGGTCCTGTGAGCAGCATGTCATCGACATAGAGAGCAATGATTAGATGTACACCATCCACACGTTTAACATACAAAGTGCTTTCTGTTGGACTATTCTGAAACCCATGTGCAGTCAAATATGCATGTATTTTTTCATACCAAGCTCGTGGAGCTTGCTTTAAACCATATAAAGCCTTTTTTAACCTGCACACTTTGTTTTCCTGCCCTCTTTGAACAAAACCACGAGGCTGCGATACATACACCTCCTCATGCAAATCTCCATTTAAGAACGCAGTCTTTATGTCCAGCTGATGTACATTCCAACCATTATGAGCTGCTAATGCACAGATGCTACGAACAGTGGTCATACGACATGTGGGAGCAAAAGTCTCATCAAAATCAATGCCCTTCTCTTGAGCATAACCTTTTGCAACAAGCCTAGCCTTATGGCGATCCACTGTGCCATCAGGCTTACGCTTCAATTTGTATACCCACTTAGTGCCAATGGCCTTCTTGCCAGGGGGCAAGTCACATAAAGACCATGTACCATTCTTCATAATAGCATCGTATTCTGCTTGCATAGCAGCCATCCAATTTTCTGAACTTTGTGCCTCATCAAATGAAACAGGCTCACTTTCATCGCACATACTAGAAACAGCCAATGCATAACAATCTGACGCATAAGAGGCACCATGAGAGCCAGAACGAGTGCGACTAGACAAAGGGGCATCCAACTTGCTGTCACGCAAAGTCTGCACCAGCCATCTAGGCATATTCCTAGAGCCCTCAATCTCTTGTCTCTCATCCTCAAGTGCATCATGCACATCTGCATCAGATATAGGCTGATCTGTGCCATCATTTAAAACCTGCATAGGCTGAAAAACTGCCTCATGAGGTATTGCACTTGACTGTGCACCACTGAAAAGAGGCAACAATGTATCATAGACATCACGTGAGCTGATATCTGTCTCCTTAGTACATGAAACCAAGGGCTGAACTGCATCTTCCACAAATACAACATCACGGCTAACCAAAATGCGCTTTGTCTGTGGATGATACAAACGATAGCCTTTGCTCTCAGCACTATATCCAACAAAAATACATTTGACAGCTTTGTCATCCAATTTTCTGTGATGTTGCACAGGCACTAATGCATATGCCAGGCAACCAAAAACACGTAAATGGCCAACAGATGGCTTGCGGCTATGCCAAGCCTCATATGGAGTGACAACCTGTAATGCTTTGGTGGGACACCTGTTTAGTACATAAGTGGCACACATGACAGCCTCAAGCCAAAAACCATGTGGTAGACTTTGACTCTTAACCATACATCTTGCCATTTCCATGAGAGACCTGTTTTTTCTCTCAGCCACACCATTTTGCTGTGGTGTATACGGCACTGTACATTGGTGTTTTATCCCACGCTCAGCCAGAAATGCATTAAATTCTGAAGACATATACTCCCCCCGTCGATCTGAACGGAGGGTGCCCATCTTACTTTCTGACACATTTTCAGCCATAACCAAAAACTGTTTGAAGCACAAAAACACTTCGGACTTTGCCTTCAAAGGATATACCCAT
This sequence comes from Cibotium barometz, assembly GCF_041138505.1. Classification (NCBI taxonomy): domain Eukaryota; kingdom Viridiplantae; phylum Streptophyta; class Polypodiopsida; order Cyatheales; family Cibotiaceae; genus Cibotium; species Cibotium barometz. The sequence continues at coordinate 26,817,669 of NC_141065.1, read as the reverse complement.
GCATGCCTGGTAAAATCATCAATGAAAGTCACGAAGTAAAGGTAGTTTCCAAATGATGGAGTTTGCATGGGACCACAAACATCACTGTGAACAAGCTGCAATCTGCGTTCAGCTCTCACTGATCCATCTTTGGGAAAGGAAGCACGCTGCATTTTACCCAATATGCAGCCCTCACAAACATGCTTGACAGGTGCCTCAAGCTTAGGCAAAGAAGACACCATTTCAGATTTCTGCAGGCGCAGCAAACTTGCAAAATTCAGATGACCAAAACGTGCATGCCACAGTTTTGCATCTGAAATAGCCTGCGTATCCATAATAGCACATGCTGAATCCTCTACACATTTGCCATCCATATTGAGCTTATACAGCCCTCGACATAGTGAACCAGATGCTACAATGATGTCACCACAAGAGAGATCATGAACAGTACATCTGTCATCCACAAATTTTACAACCAAACCTGTTTTGGCAAATGCGGAGACTGACAGCAGATTCTTTTTGATCCCTGGCACATACAATGCATCAAAAAGTGTAAAGGTGTTGCCATTTGCAACATTCAGCACAATCTGTCCAACTCCTTCAACGGGATAAGAGGAGTTATTGGCACAAGTGACAGTATTCCCTGTGGGAGCAGACTCAAGGAAAGTGAATAAACTGCGCTGCGAGGTGATATGCTTAGTGGCACCACTGTCAAAGTACCATACATCTGAATCTACTGCAGACATACATGTGTCATGCAAAGATGGGTCATAACTGCACTGTGCATTGAATGCCCATTCTGTATCTAGCACAACATTAGCAGATTCATTGTTAGAAGGAGAGGCATCTGCAACAGCCATACCAGCCTCTTTCTTCTTAGCCTCTTTCGCAGCCAGCTTAGGACACGCTTTGATGACATGATCATTTCCCTTACAGTACTTGCAAAATGTCTTCTGTTTGTCACCCTTCTTCTCATCTTTGTCTTCCTTCTTTGGTTGCGCAGCATTTGCAGATTTCTGCTTACTAGAAGAAAAGCCAGCTTTACCTTTCCCGCTTCTCTGACTAGCAACGAAAGCTTGATCTGCGACACGCATAATATTCCTGTTTTGCCTTGACTGGTCTTCTTGCAGCAAAACAGAAACTAGCTCCTCAAATGATAAGGCATTGGGATTGCCTTTCATCATCAAGCGAAGAGTGGAAGCAAAACCCTGATAAGAATCTGGTAGACCATTCAAAACAGTCTGCACAAGTGAACTGTCTGACAGGATTTCATCTGCAGAAATGAGCTGCTCTTTGAAATCCTTGATCTTTGTCAAAAAGCTATCCATAGAATCACCTTCGTTCATATGCTCACTCTCCAACTGTTTTCGGAGATAAGCAACACGAGCCTCATTTCTTGCCTGATACAATGTGGCAAGTACATCCCAAGCATCCTTAGAAGTCCTGCAGGAGCGAATATGTGGGATAATGGTACGTTTGACAGACAGCGCAATCAAGGCATGAGCCTGCGCATCTCTACCATCCCAACGAATCTGCTCTGCTGAAAGTGGTGGTTCTCGAACAGCTGCTACAGCACTTGTGCCTGCACCATCATCAACAGTACCTGTTTCTGATGTGTTTGCAGCATTCCCAGCCACAATAGGACGTGCATCAATACCCTGCACAATGTTCCATAACCCCTTTGCTACCAATACATGTCGCATCATATATGCCCACAATGGATAGTTGGTGCCATCCAACTTATCCTCAGCAGCCAACATGCGGAATACATCATTGTTGTCAGCCATGGCCAATGACTGTACTACTAGATGTAAATGCTGTCTGTAAGAGGTAAACCTGTATAAAATCGACCTGTGCTATGTAGCACAGCCCAAAACAGACGAATGGGCACCTGTCCTGCAGATTTTAATCTTGACAGAAAATCTGCACAGTAGGACGATTTTGCCTGCGCAGTACTTGGAATGCAAAAACGGAGGGCGAAATGACTTCAGATCAAAATTCTGAAATGAACAAGCCCTACGTGCTCTCCCACGGCATATACTAACCTGCAGACGCTCGTGAAACCTCGTTGCAATCGGAGGAGATGAAGCGGCAGGTGCCGGTGATGCTGCCCGGGAGGAGGAAGCCTGCTCTGATACCAATTGTTGGAATTAGGGTTGCAGGAATGCACACACAACTTCAAGAAGATGAGGAAGCTTGAGCACAACACTGTAGTGTATTATGAGTGCCAAAAATGAAAGATAACCAACCCTAAAAGATAATGGGCGTATATACAATGCACGGGGGAAAAAACCTCCTAGTGAGGGAAAAAGTGCCCCGGCGGTCCTAAGTGTGTTCACACACATCACTACTATAATATGGTAACAACAGGGCATCGTAGCAGCCGGCTAAATATTCAATTAAAAGTTATGCCAAAGGGCTCTTGTGACAACACCAATGCAAGCATGAAAGCTTATTTAGATGCAAAATATGAACGCATCATAAGATTAGAGGCTAAGGTGGTAGTGCTAAAGAAGAAAGAAGACCTCAACACCCTTCTCTACCTCAAAGCATGATGCTGCCAAAGAGGTTGTCTTAAGCCAAATAACCACTGAGCTCTCGGAGCTTGCTCATCAAAACCACCGCCCACTAGAAAAGTACCTGAATTTGGTATGACCATGCACATGGCCTTATGGCCTTATATTAGAATATATCACTCAAAGTGCCTTTACCACTTCTCAACTTGGAAATCATGAACAAGTAGGTGCATGTGCTGATAGACACCTACAACATAATGCTAGTCTTTCAAGGGTCAATTTCACTACAGGATCCCATGAACATATACACTATTGATTGGCACCCAATTATAACAAATTACATATCTTGGTTTTACCTTTTTGACAATGCAACCCCAAAAAAGCTTGGTTTTACCTTTTTGACAATGTAATCCCAAAAAAGCTTGATCAAGAGTAGAAGATAGAGTTGGAAGCAGAAGTGTACGTGCACAAGGCACCCTTTCAAGCTGAACAGTGCACTAAAGATGTTGAATGGCTGGCAGACAAGGGCAAAAGGCTGGCAATCATAGGGTATCAAAATCTTACAATCCTTAAGTACCTAGCCTATCCTCCACAGAGCTCTTTCCAATGTTGTACCTAAGAGTTTGCAAATAGATGGAGAAGAAAAGAGAAGAGAATGCCTACTTCTTCGACATAAAGCATGTTGCATACCCTGACCATCTAGAGCTTGATGAGCATAATGATCTTGATGGCAGAGATTGAAAATGGACCAAAAAAGAACAAAGATTCAAAGAGAAGTGACAAGAAGAAGAGCCCAGATGAGCTAAGTAATGACAAAGATGAAGATGACTCGAAGAAGGACAAGGGAAGTGGGCAAAAATTAGAACACAAGGATGACACCAAGGAAGTTACAAGGGGAAGGCTGACTTTGGCCAACAAAGTAAAGAAGAGATCAAGGCAGATGACTCACACAAGGATAAAGGAAAGGGAAAGCACCCTTCCAGAGCTACCGACTCTCTGCCCCACCAAACTTGTAAGGTATAGGGTCAAAGCTAAAGACACCCAAAGTCAAAGGCTGACTTTGGCCAACAAAGTAAAGAAGAGATCAAGGCAGATGACTCACACAAGGATAAAGGAAAGGGAAAGCACCCTTCCAGAGCTACCGACTCTCTGCCCCACCAAACTTGTAAGGTATAGGGTCAAAGCTAAAGACACCCAAAGCCAATGAAGACACATAGCCAGAAGAGATAACCCATTGGAACCTCCCTCTGACAAAAACCCCTTTGTGAGATGTTTATGATTTTGCACAAGAAGATGTTAGTTTACTATAGTAGCGCAATAACATCACAAGGTATGACTTAATATATGTAATTATTTTCCACCATCACAAACCAGTAGAAGCAACCCTGCACGTCTATCACGTGGACATGCCCATTCTGAAAGGGTATCTGAAACTATATAGAAGGAATGACAAGAGAACAATCTAAAGAACTTGAGGGATGGTTTCATGCAACCACTAAAGGAAAATTTTTATACCCAGAGCACTGAATCAACCAAAATGGTGGATTCCCTAGTTCTGCAAGGCATGCCTTTACAGAGATACATATAGAGATGCCCCCACACTACTCAGAGGATTTATTCCTAGTACATGCAAATACCCAGGATCTACACTTAGAGTGAGTACTAGGATAAACTTCAATATAGTGAATATTTGGTAGACTTTTCAAAGTTTCCATCATTGTCCTACAAGGGAAGCTGATAGATGAAGATTGGATGTGACAAGTTATGGCATTCTTTCTAGAGTAACATCACAATTTCAAAGATTTTCATGTGCAAATGGCCTGCAAATTTTTTTATAACTCTTCTAATTTGCCTACAAAATTTTGAGGACCAAGCATGAAAGAGACTAGAATATCTACTACGAGCACCCTCACTAATAACACCTAGCCTTTGACTTTGCATAGGCCCTACCCATCAGCAAATCTATAGCTACTATGAGTGGGTCCCATGCCATGTTGAGAAATGTGGTGCCAAAGAGCACAAGGAAGAGATAGGGAGTGAGTTGAGTAAGACAAGTAAGAGCAAATTCCAACAAGAAGCCACATGAGCGAAGGGAATTATCCCACATTAATGTACAAGCCCAAGGGTATACCTCCTCATATAAAAAGGGGCCATTTCAAGCAATAAAATATGAAGCAAGCTCTTAAGCCTCTACATGAGTACAAGTCTCAATCTTGTAACCTAAGATTAAGTCTCTTGCTTAATTAGTTTAGTAGCTAGTCATCATGTTTATGCTTAGGTGTGACCCACCTTAGATTTGCTTAATCACCAAATTAATGTAGGATTAGCACTAATCACCTTAGCCATACACATGGTACCCATGATTCTCAACATGGTATCAGAGCCTTCCCATCTCCCCACATCACTAATCTTAGCTCACACTAGCTTAAATACTTCACTAATAAAGTAATTAATCACTAATCTTCATTTATCCATCTTCTTACAAAATCCTTCTAGCCACAAGTCAACCTCTCCTAGGCAGCATTCACTTTCACCACACCATTTTAACAGATTTGCGTTGTACGACCGGAAATTTCTACATCTTTCATGAGACTGGTCTTTTCCTCTATTCTCCCACCACACACAAAATTGGGCCAAGCCCTCTTAGGTAAGCTTGGATCATGGTACAAGCTGTCCACAACTTGAATTTCAAAGTATTCCATCAACTACATGAAGCAAAAGCGTCCAAAAACCAGTCACCTAGTCCAGCATAAATCCACATGTTTTGGCCTAATTTGAGCTAGAGATCTTGCTCATGCAATTGTCCCTCATCAAGGGCAAGAAGCTAATGCAAAAATCCCCATCAAATTTGTCTTCCTCAAGCTCAATTTCAGCCTCCAAATTCTATCACTCATAATCACTCAAATCAAGCACTAATCACTATCATTAGTGTAGTACTAACAAAATTGGGTTAATTAAAGTTCAAAATTGGAAAATTAGGGTGCAAATCCATTGTGGGAAACCTCTGTTGCATCAAAATCCATCTCATTCACCTACATTGCTCAATTTAAGTGAGTTTTCACTGCACTTAGTTCATTTTCAGCACATAGTTTGTATTTTAATCACGTGCACTTAGTTCATTTTCAGCACATAGTTTGTATTTTAATCACTTGCATCAGCTTTGAAATTATCATTGCATGGAAAACTATGCACATCCCCAATCTTGTACAAGATTAAACACTGCCAGTGAAGCAAAACACAAGCTCATTACTAAGACCTTCTCAAATGGCAGGTATTTTGCTCTTCAAAGCATCAGTTAAGGAAGGATTAAATCCTAGGGAAATTAGACATGGAAAAATGCATGTGTATAAGCATCAAAAGCAAAGGAAAAACACATTAAACACTATCCTAAGCTTGCTCAAAACACAAGTGCATGATATGACAACATCACACGGTATGTCATCCACACTAAAAGCATCAAGTGGCATCAAAAACAAAGTCTACACAAAGGCACAATGAAGAAGAAGTCTATTTAACCAAACATAACTAGATTGGTCACAAAGGGGAGTGACTGCCAAAAGGCATGCATGAAGACAAGTAAGGACAAGTAGTCAAAGATCCAGGAAGCATTCAACAATGAAAAGAAGAACACAACATCGACATAAAGCTGAAGGAAGAAACAAGGGATCTTCATCAAGAAAAAGCAAGGAGATCTCAAGCAAGCAGCATCACTGAACAACAAAGAACATACCAAACACTACCCTAACCAAAATCATATGTTATAAAAGACACCAAATGAGGAGTCAAATTGATATGCGAATGTAAAACAGTCGACCGCTAGAGAGTAGCTAAAGCAGTACCCTAGGGGAGTGAAAATCAACCCAACTATCTCTAAAGTAACCTCTGAGTTAGAGAGTAACCACGCCAAAGAGCCTCTAAGTTACCCAACCAAGTTAGAAATGAGGGGGGGGGGGGAATATGTTGTAAAACCAACATCCAACCACCTTGAGTAGCCCAAAGAGTTGGCACCAAGGCGGGTGTTGAGAAATGTGGTGCCAAAGAGCACAATGAAGAGATAGGGAGTGAGTTGAGTAAGCCAAGTAAGGGCAAAGTCGAGTAAGAAGCCACATGAGCAAAGGGAATTATCCCACATTGATGTATAAGCCCAAGGGTGTACCTCCTCATATAAAAGGGAGCCATTTCAAGTAATGAAATATGAAGCAAGCTCTTAAGCCTCCACATGAGTACAAGTCTCAATCTTGTAACCTAATTGAGCTTAAGTCTCCTGCTTAATGAAATATGAAGCAAGCTCTTAAGCCTCCACATGAGTATAAGTCTCAATCTTGTAACCTAATTGAGCTTAAGTCTCTTGCTTAATTAGTTTAGTAGTTAATCATCATGTTTATGCTTAGGCATCACCCACCTTAGATTAGCTTAATTACCAAATTAATATAAGATTCAATCACCATAGCCATGTACATGGTACCCATGATTCTCAACATGCCATCCATCCAACCATGTGTGGACCTTCAAAAAGAGTGTTTCTTGACTAATTTTTTCTAAGCTAGGATTTCCAAGATCTTTGAGCCATATTCAGTCAATCCACTCCTCCATTTTGAGGCCCTCCATAATTTTTCTGCCAACCCAATGGTCTTCAAATAACTACCTTTGAGGATAGAAGCTAGACTAGGCAGGGGGTTGTTACATACACTCTTAGTAATCCCTACCCTTTCTTTCATAATTCGCATTGTGTATGGTTAAAGTCCCACTGTTGTAATGAATCTGGCCATGTAAGTTTTGTAGATTTAAAGAGCATATGTTTTGGGCAACCCATAAGTGTGTTGTTGGGAAAAGCCCACTTGTATATAAGTGACTTATGGGATTGTGTAAAGACACTTTTGATATACAATGTACAATTGAGCTCAAGCTTGGGAGCTCCTTCATTCTTGATTGTCTTAATCTCTACTTAATTCTTGCATGCTTTCATCATTACATGTCTTAATCTCTTAGTTAATTCTTGCATGCTTTCATGTTTATGTTTATCATTAGCTAATGGAGTCTTGTTGAGTTGTCTACTTACACATGTAAGTACTTGTGTGTGTGTGTGTGTGTGTGTGTGTGTGTGTGTGTGTGTGTGTGTGTGTTTTCAGTCTTCTACCTCAGTAGTCAGAGAAACTCCAAGAGCCATATCCAACTTAACTAGTAAAAACATTAACACGATTATACAATAGTAGATTTGTATACAATAATCATGTTACAAGTACAAGGAGCCAATGACTCCATTAAGTGAAAAAGGATCTTGTTGTTGTAGAGCATAAACCACGCAAATATTTTGAGAGAATAGATCCTGTTATCTGCATCCATTCAAATAGACAAACAAAGAGTTAGCCCGTATGTGTCTCTTGCAGGTGTCAAAGGACCTATTACATGTTATATATATCACCCAAAATAGCCTATGGTTTATGCAGTGATGGGATCGTTCCCTTTTATATATCTAGAATATAGTATTATCCCGAAGTAAGGGGGTAATCTACCATGTGGGAGATGCCACCAAGTGATCTACCATGTGGGAGATGCCACCAAGTGATCTCAGGTAGAGAGGTACAATATTGTATCTTATGAAAGATGATTATCATCTGAGTATTCCTAGAAAGAATCAATAAATAACACTAATAATGTTAGGGCAACATCCTACCAAGATGTAAGTATTTGGGTATTTCAGAGGATAGCCCTAGACAATATCATAACACTCCAAGTATTGTTCATCCAGTTAGACTAGTCCTAGGAGAATTTCAAAAAATTGCATCTGTGCTAAAATACATAATCACTTCCCAGCAGTCTTATGAAATGCACTCCAGTGGCGGCCACCATGCAATCCTCATAGCTATCCTAAAATAGCCATTCAATTTTTAATAGATCGGAGGGTCAAATTCTAAGATTATACATTTTTAATAGATCGGAGGGTCAATACGCACAGAAAACCAAATTTAAGAGCCTAAACCACGCAAATATTGTGTCGGTTATATCACTGGCCCAATTTTCAAAATCCACCAAGTGTGTTAGCCACAACCATGCAGAATCGTTCACAGGCCATTTGCTGGTTATCACCATAATACCCAACCAAAAGTGGTGTTCCACAATTAGCTTTTGAGGATAAGCCTCAACTTGCCAATAAAAATAGAAATCAGTTTGTATAGTTCCAAAATATGATATTACTTCCATGGTTAATGCAACCCGAAAAAAACTAGAAGTTATAATACCAAATTTGTGTTATCAGCCTTGCTTAACCATTGGTGATCTAGGATCAATACACATAGAGAACCGGATTTAAAAGCCGTGCTTTACATCTATGTTAAAACTTTTGAAAAAAAAAACATAGCCGAAACTCCTATATCAATGTAGTTAACTCATAAAATGTGCATAACCTAACATTATCAGTAAAATCCAAACACCAATATTCTTATCTGAAAAATAATTTAGAATTGATTGTGGTATAAGATCCAAGAAATATCTCAAAAATGTGCATGTAGATTATCCAAAGTCGGATATGTATTATGTATAGGATTCCCAAGGGTCATCATCCTATAATATAATACAAATCATACACCGGCATTAGCATACTACGAGTTTCCATGTAGTCATCAACCCATAGGTCTACCATAAACACAAACACAAAGTACCATCGCTATGCAAGATAAATCAACAAGAGTTACCTGAGAAGAGGAACTCCCAGTCGATGCTAATACTAAAGACATGGCAAACATCCAAAAGACAATCAATGAGCTAAGTGAGTGTCTCAACACTCACCTGGCTCCTTTATATAGGTGAAGCTTGGAGGATGTATCCAAAAGTGATATTAGGATCTTTTGCACCAACGTATCTACAAAGCCTTGATTCTTTCATTGTCGGATAACATGTGCACGAACATGAGCTAGCTAGCACCGGCTAGCCAGAAAGAGAATGTGGCTAGAGTGGGCTTGTTGGAAATAACCATTTTGTTAGTCACGTAATATCTCACATGTATGAGGTTAGGTGTGAAGACTAACGAGTAATCGTATGCAAGTCATCCCAAATTTTAGGTTCATGGTGTAAATCAGAAAGAGAATGTGGCTAGAGTGGGCTTGTTGGAAATAACCATTTTGTTAGTCACGTAATATCTCACATGTATGAGGTTAGGTGTGAAGACTAACGAGTAATCGTATGCAAGTCGTCCCAAATTTTAGGTTCATGGTGTAAATCAATTTGCAAACATTAAGTGATGCATCTAACCAAAGATGTGTAAGAGAGGGTGTTTGCTTGTTTGTGTGTGTGTGTGGGGGGGGGAGAGAGAGAGAGAGAGACAAAGGAATATTATTTAGTGAGTGTGAAAAGCATAGGTGTGTGTGTGTGTGTGTGTGTGTGTGTGTGTGTGTGAGGTAAGTTTGCTTGATTCTATCTTGTGAGTAACGAGGTGTGGAGTATGATTGTTAAGAGAGAAAGGAGAGAGAGACAAAGTGAGAAGAGAGGAAGCTTGCTAACTTCTCCCTCATGAGATATTAGATTATGGAGGTCCAAGCATTGGATTGGTAGAGCTTGAGGGTTTGACACCCCTTGAGGTTTCCATTCCCACACGTTTAATGTGCTTTCACGCTCTATGTGGGTTGTACTCCTTGGTGAAGACAATGCTTGTTGTGAAGCTACAACTTCCATGAACAATTATCTTTAAGCATCTCCCTTTGATTATTCTTGCATCATAGACACCAACTCACGAACAATTATCTTTGAGCATCTCCCTTTGATTATTCTTGCATCATAGACACCAACTCACGAACAATTATCTTTGAGCATCTACCTTTGATTATTCTTGCATCATAGACACCAACTCAATCACGAACAATTATCTTTGAGCATCTACCTTTGATTATTCTTGCATCATAGACACCAACTCATGAACAGCTATCTTTGAGCATCTACCTCAGTTGTACATGTGCTTCGTTGACACATCACAAACTTAGTTGCCTTTTCTCAAGCCTTAGGAAGAGCTAGCAAAGCTTAACCACAATTCTAACGGAGAAAGAGATCCTAGGTGACACCTGGAACTGTTTGATCAAGTTTGTGAGGCCCTTGGGGAATGGAATAAAATTTCTAAAACCAATTCTTTCAGCGTAACCTTAGGTGGGAAGGAAGGGGAGTGGTTTAGAACTGTTAGGGTTGAGGAATACTTAAACTTTGAAGTGCTTAGGAGATTGTTCCTGAAGTATTTTATGCGTGAGGAAGCACTGTGGAGTGTAGCCTCGCAAACTACATAAGGTAGAGAGAGAAGAGGGAGATTTGGTTACGGAGTTCATTAGCCCACTCAAGAATTTGAACTCTCATTGTTCTTTACATGAATGTTTTACTAGTTGCTTGATAGATTCATCCATGGGATTAAACATGAGGAGATCTATAATGGCTTAGTCATTAGAGGTATCACCACATGGGATGAACTCACATCTAATGCCACTAGCTAGAGGAAAATCTAATGATTAAGGGAAATAGAGCATCAGATGTGAAAATAACGATAACACTTTGGCAGAAATGAATTTCATAAACTTCATGAAAGCACTGCAAGAAGAAATGAGATCCAATAGAGCTCTTGAGAACGTACATATGTATCCAAGGAGAGAAATGCACTGATGTTATATATGCCAACAAGATCATACAATGAGTGTCCAATCTTGAGATAATGATACCAAGGAAATTGTAGCCTTCTTCGGTCGCTATGGTTATGACATCTCACAACGTTGAACGCGCTTGCAAGCCATTTTTTAATGCTCCCAAACCATACCTATATTTTGTCAAAAAGACAAATATCATGAGTCCAGACCGACACACACACAGCAATATACGTGAGAGACAAGAGTAAGAGAGCTTCTCTGGCTCTTCTTCTCTTATCGTATTGTTAAGGTGTGCCAACCACAAAATCTCTAAATATGCTTTATATATCCACACACTAAAACACACATGCTACATCTAATGCGCAGGTAATGATAAACTACGTGTCCCGCTTATTGGTCGATGGTGTGTTCTGCCAATCCACTCTAAGCTAGCAAATAGAGATGTGTTTATTCGTACATCTCAACACTCCCCCTCAATCTCGTCATGAGAGGAGGATGAGTGCTTGTCTTGCATTACTCAAGCAATGTATTCCCATAGACTAGTGGAAGTACTCTAGCTTATCTTGGGGAAAATCCTTTGTAAAGATGTCTACAACCTGCTCCTTGATAGATACATATTGGATGTCTACCTCTCCACTGAGAACCTTCTCTCTAATGAAATGATAGTGGACCTCTATGTGTTGGAAGACCATGAGACTACTTCTTGGAAGACCATGAGACTACACCTCCTATAAGACTGAATACATAACCCGATGTCAACCTCTCGTCATCTCCACTACATGCCCAATCAGCATCTGTATATGCATAGAATTTGGGCTCTACATCAGCCTTGTAGTGCAATCCATAATTCATCATTGCTTGACATACCTCATGATTCTCCTGACAGCATTTAAATGCAGCTTCCTAGGTGTATGCAAAAACTGACTGACCACATCGACTGCATAAAAACTGACTAACCACACCGAGACTTCATAACTGAGATATGGTCTCACAATGGTAAGGTAGATAAGAGACCCCACCATCTTCCGATATACATGTTACTGTCCTCGATCTCATCACACATATTAGTTGTCAACTTGACATTCTCATCCAACGGTGTAGACATAGACAACATGTATAATGCATATTGTCACTACAACATCCATGTTTCATCACTCTCCTTGATGACCTTAATGCCAAGAAATAATCTAAGCTCATCGATATCTTTCATCTCTCGAACTCCAGTTGCAACTATGCCTTCACTTGAGCAACCAATTTCTCATTATATCCTGTGACAATCAAGTCATCTACATACAAAATAATCAGCACTTTGTCACTCCCCCTAACTAATGCAAACAAAGATGAATCTGTCAGACATGCATAGAATCCCAATTGTTGTTGCAAATAGGTGGTGATCCAGCCATGCCATGCACACGGTGCTTGCTTCAACCCATAGATTGGTTCCCACAACTGGCATACCCTATGTAGGTATCTTACATTCTTATATCCTGGCGGTTGTATCATGTACACTTCCTCGATCAATTCTCCATTCAAGAATGCATTCTTGACATCCATTTGATGCTGTCACGTGCATCCCGCACTTGGATGCCACGTAGACATTCTGTACAGAAGGTGCAGGACCTGGGATGGTGAACTGGTCCCATGTGAGCCCAGTCCGGGACGAGTCAGCCAGGGATCCACCTCAGTCGTCCGAGGTCAGGTGTGCATTGTCCTGCACATGAGTCCAAGGTCAGGTGTGCATTGTCCTGCACATGAAGCAGTGCCAGTCCGCGCTGTGAGTCTCCCTCTGGAATGATGTCAGATGTGCTGTGTATCTGGTTTGCAACTGGATGCCAGGCCTCTGTAGGCATGTAGTTTGCATGTAGAGATGGGGCCAGCCCATAGGGCTACCCCAGTGTAGGTATTTGCATGTGCATACTTAGATGGGCATGGGGGAGGTGTAGAACCACCCCCAAGGGGCCAGGAGGGCCCAAGACTTTGCCCACCAGCCAAGGCAAGGGCTGGAGGGGCAGTCGGCCAGCTCCAGAGCCTCTGGACAGGCAGCCGACAGAGGGTAAAAGCCCTAGACAGTAGGCAGCCAGGTGTAGGGGCAGTCCCCACACCTATGCGCAGCCTGCCCAGCAGCCAGGAGGCTGTCCCAGAGTCAGGCGCAGGCTGGACAGCCATCAGACAAGTGTGAAAACACTTTATTAAAGTGTGACCACAATTATTACAAGACTCAGTCGTGGGCTGTCCTGAAGCCAGCCGACTGGATGATAGGAGGGGTATAAAAGCCCAAGTCATAATTCATTTCATCCATCTCACAATTCACCAAGAGCCTCAAGCATTCAAGGGCCAGGACAGCCAAGGGTTTGCTAAAGCTAAGGGGTGAAGGACTGAAGGTCAAGGGCAGGTTTTCCAGCCAAGAAAAGGTCAAGTACTTTGTATTTGTTTCAGATTTACATCATTCTAATAAAGCAAATACACCATCCGTGGTGGGGGCCCTACAGAGGGTAATTGGGACCCAATACTGTGTCCTTCTCCATCTCCCCCTTCTCTCTCTATTTTCTGCACATCGTCTTTCAGTTTTGTGCGTTAATTCCGTCGCGAAAAGAGTGCTGTTTTCTGAGTTTTGAAGTACCGATCCTTCTCCGAAGCTTCCGCATATTACAGTGGTATCAGAGCCTACTTCAAGGACGAAGATTCAGCAAAGAAAACCAGAAAATTTTTTCGCTCGTGTGGTTGGTTTTTAGACGCCGGTGGACTACCCCTTTCGGAGTGACTCCTGTCCCTCGAAGGACGGTTGGTTTTTAGCCTCCGGAAGCCTCCGGAAGTCTCCCACACAGATAGTGGATGGTCAGATTGCGTTCCGGAAAGGAACTGCATATTCCCGCTATGGCGAACTTCGGCGACGAGAGAGAACCAGAACCATGGGACCAGAGTGCACCAGGCAGCCCAGCTAGGGCACCCGGCTTGAGTGTACAAGACATGTTCCAGCAGATGATGCGAGCAATCGCAGACCAGACAACCAAGTTGGACGAGCAGAAGGCGCGGATTTTGGCTCTGGAGGAGCGTTCTCGCTCTCCAGCATCGCGTTTTCCATCTCCTCCTCCCTCTCCTTCCGTACCCCAGATACCAGATCCTCGTCACAGGGACCCCCTCGAGGGGTCACAGCCGCAGTCAAGCTCCTTGCTTGAGATGCAGATACGGGCATTGGAGATTCGACAACGAGAAGACGAAGCCATGCGACGAGTGGAACACGAGCGTTACCTCCGAGCTTTGGACGCCAGATTGACACCGGCAGCGCCCTCGAATCATTTTCCCGAGAAAATGAACTTCAGTAAGTATAATGGTAAACTCGATCCCACTACTCTGTATTCATGGTTACATCAATTTGAAGCTTACTTTGCCGCAGTTAGGAAATCAGATATTGACAAAGTGATCTTAGCCAGTTGGTATTTGGAAGGTGAGGCCATTCCTTGGTGGACTCAGTGGGCTCACGCCCACACCAGATCAGGTATGGCAGCTTATGGGTGGGATGAGTTCGTCCGTGACCTTAAGCAGCGGTTTTTACCGCCCCACTACCTTGAGCGACTCGAAGACGAGTTCAGGGGTGCGCGTCAGAATGCGCAACCAGTCCTTCAGTTTGCCAATAGAATTTCGACCTTGTGTCTACAATTAGGCTTATCTGATGCGGACAAGAAAGGGCAGTTTTTGTATGGCCTGGACACGCACATCCAATGGGAGGTGCGTATGTTTAGACCAGCCACCTTTGAGGACGCACTCTCGCTTGCGCAGAGTGCAGAAATGAAACACAATGGTGGCAAGCCCAAGACTTCCCAGCCGGCTTCTCCCAAGGCTAACACCTCGGGGGGCAAAAGCCAGAACCAGACGGGGTCTTCCCCAGGACAGAGCCCGGGAGCCTCTGGCTCCAAGAACTCGAACAATGCGTCTAAGCTTACTCCAGACCAGAAAGCGGAGGCAGGCAAGACAGGTGGCAAGTTGAGTGCTGAGGAGCTTGCTCAGTACAGGAAGGAGGGTAGATGTTACTTTTGTCACACAAAAGGACATACTTCTCGGGATTGTCCGAAGAAGCCTCCAAAGCCCGCCGCCGCCTCCACAGCTTCCGTGGTGAGCACAGCTCCCACACAGACCCCAGTGGCTACCCCTAGTTCTTCAACCCCCGGTGCTTCAGTTGGAGCAATTATTAGCCGGGAGCTCGAAGATAAGCAGAAGGGCGCCCATGACCAGGAGTATGAGCGCAACGAATTGCTCAAGTCCTTTGGCTACATAGGTGGCCAGAGAGTCGTTGTCTTGTTTGACAGCGGCAGTACGGAGGATGTGATCATGGAAGAGGCCGCTAGGCGTGCCCGTTTCGAGCTCACTCCGGTGGACAAACAAGTTGAGGGTTTTAGCACAGGTATGACTACGAGCGTCAAGTATGAAGCTCTAGGTGCTAAATTAGTCATTCAGGGCATAGAGTTTGTGCGTGATTTTATGGTTGCCCCTCTTGTAGGAGCAGACATAATTTTGGGTATCCAGTGGTTTCACAAGTTCCTTCCTGATGTCAAGTGGGACAAGCACACGTTCCAGATCGATCGGAATGTGTCAAACACCCCTGTGACCATTAAGTGTGAGCCAGGTATTCCAAACTTTCCGCTCATAAGCCACTTGCAGGCTAAGCGAGCAGTCAGGAAAGGCGCACAGTGTGCGATGATTTACGTCCAGACAGCCCAGACGGTGGCCAGTGCTTCCGAGAAGTACTCGGTTCTCCATGAAAAGTTCCAGAAGATTTTTCTTCGGGACAGTCTCCCTCCCCAGCTTCCCCCGTCCAGACCGGAGGATCACAAGATTGACCTCCTCCCAGGCTCGGAACCCCCGAGCAAGTTTCCGTATCGCCTTTCTAAGGCAATGGAATCGGAGTTGGACCGCCAACTCCAAGAATTGTTGCAAGCTGGCTTCATCCGCCCCAGCGTGTCGCCATTTGCAGCACCGATCTTATTTGTCAAGAAGAAAGATGGGTCTTCTCGGTTGTGTGTCGATTATCGTGCACTCAACAAGCTGACTATCAAAAGCAGATTCCCGATGCCTCGAATTGACTATATTCTCGAGAGGCTGAATGGAGCTAAGGTGTTCTCTAAATTGGATTTAAAGAGTGGGTACCACCAGGTTCGGATTGTTGAGGGGGACATCCCCAAGACAGCTTTCCGTACAGAACGGGCCCACTATGAATTTGTGGTCATGCCATTTGGTTTGACGAACGCCCCAGCTACATTTAACCGCATGATGATGCGTATTTTCCGGGAGTTGATTGGAGTGTGTGTGTTCATATTTTTGGACGACATACTCATATTTTCAGCTACAGTTGAGCAGCATGACATTGATGTGGAGAAAGTCCTTAGGTTGCTGGAAAGCAACGAGCTCTATGTCAATGAAAAGAAGTCAGAATTTTATCTGTTCCAGGTGCATTACTTGGGATATATAATCAGTGCCGAAGGCATTCGACTTGATCCGGCTAAAGTGGCCGAGATTGTTAACTGGGAAGTACCTCAGACTGCTTATGACATTAGATCCTTTGTGGGTATATGCCAGGCATATTCCACCCACATTGACAAGTTTTCTGATCTCTCGGCAGACCTCACCGATCTGCTAAAGGGAGTGAAAACAAGGAGGCAAAAGATTCGAATGACTCCACGAGCGTTGGAGGCATTCCAGAACCTCAAGGTGGCTTTGTCTGAAGCGCCTTGTTTAGCCCTTGCCTCGTGGGACGAACCATTTCAGGTGATCACCGATGCGAGTAACATCGCAATTGGCGGTGTATTGCAACAGAATGGTCATCCAGTAGCTTACATGTCTCATAAGTTACTGCCCGCCGAAAAGAATTACTCAGTCTACGATCGTGAACTCCTAGCAGTCATTCAGGCCTTGAAACATTGGAAACATTTCTTGTATGGCCGTGACTTCGAGGTTCGCACTGACCATCAGGCGTTGCGCTGGATTCAGACGATGCCCAGTGCACAGTGGAGTGATCGACAGCACCGCTGGAGTCAGATATTCCAGCAGTTTGGTGGCATGATTGAGTACCTTCCAGGAAAGGCCAATCCAGTGGCCGATGCTTTGAGCAGGAAGGGACAAGTATCTGCGATTCAGACCACTAGACTGGACCTTGTTGGTACAGGACTAGAAGACATGAAGCACACGTACGCGGATTCCGAGGAATTCGGTACACAGTGGGAACAGGCATTGGATGCCACAGGACCATGCCATTTTCTGATACGCGATGGTTGGCTTTACTACAAAGGCCGACTGTGTGCCATGAAATCATTCCGGGCAGCTCTTCTCCATGATGCCCATGATGCCCATTACAGGTGGTCATAGGGGCATGAATTCGACTCTGGAGAAGTTAGAACGGCAATACTATTGGCCAAAGATGAGGCGTGATGTGTTTACTTATGTACAACGCTGTGACATTTGTCAAAAGGTGAAAGCTCCTCGTGGAAAGAAGATAGGGTTGTTACAGCCTTTGCCAATTCCTGAGGGTCCTTTCCAAGACATTTCGATGGACTTTGTCACAAATCTGCCTCCCAGTCCGAGTAAGCGTAATACACAGTGTTTGACTATTGTTGACAGGTTCAGCAAATTTGTGATGCTTATTCCTTGCAGGGCCAATGTGACCGCCGAGGATGTTGCCCAGCTATTCATTCGGCATTGGTACCCGATTGGTGGGATTCCTAGGACCATAGTGTCAGACCGAGATGCCAAGTTTACCAGTCATTTTTGGAGGGCATTGTTTGATAATTTTGGTACTAAGTTGAATTTTTCCAGTGCATTCCACCCACAGACAGATGGCCAGACAGAGATATACAACCAGTTGGCCTTTGATGTGCTGAAGTGTTATGTCCACGATCAGCAAGGTAAGTGGGAATCGTTTCTGCCTTTAGTTCAAGCTGTGTTGAATGACTCTTTTTCTTCAGCTATTGGCAGGACTCCATATGAGGCAGCGTTTGGAAGGCCTTTCCAGTCGTTGTTAACCAGGACGTCGTCTTCAGTACCGGAGGCGAACAGAGTGACGGAGTCTTACCAGGAGATCCTAGAGTCCGTCAAAGACAGATTGGCTAAAGCGCAAGATGCCTACACTCGACAGGCCAATAAAGACCGAAGGGACATGAAGTTTTCGGAAGGAGATTGGGTATATCTTCGGATTATGAAGCAAAGATTAAAGCAGGTGGGCAAGCGATGCCCAAAGTTGTCTTTCAGGAGCTTCGGACCATTCCCCATCCGGAAAAAGATTAATGAGGTGTCTATGCAGTTAAAGCTACCTCCGAGTTGGACTATGCATGATGTATTTCATGTCAGTTGGTTGAAGCCATATGCAGGTCCACCCCCTTCAGAGGTCAAAGACGAAGCGGAACCAGACATCATTGATGAAGCAGAGGTGATGGTTCCAGAACAGATCCTTCTGCACCGTTTCAAGCATGGCTCAGGCCGAAGACTACGACAGTTCCTCACGAAGTTTCAGGACCGAGGAACTCATGAAGCGGTATGGCTCGACAAAGAATTTTTCGAAGATTATCCGGCTTTATTGACGGATTATTTGGAGGCTATGCAGCTTCCGTCAAGTTAAGCAAAAGGGGATGTCACGTGCATCCCGCACTTGGATGCCACGTAGACATTCTGTACAGAAGGTGCAGGACCTGGGATGGTGAACTGGTCCCATGTGAGCCCAGTCCGGGACGAGTCAGCCAGGGATCCACCTCAGTCGTCCGAGGTCAGGTGTGCATTGTCCTGCACATGAGTCCAAGGTCAGGTGTGCATTGTCCTGCACATGAAGCAGTGCCAGTCCGCGCTGTGAGTCTCCCTCTGGAATGATGTCAGATGTGCTGTGTATCTGGTTTGCAACTGGATGCCAGGCCTCTGTAGGCATGTAGTTTGCATGTAGAGATGGGGCCAGCCCATAGGGCTACCCCAGTGTAGGTATTTGCATGTGCATACTTAGATGGGCATGGGGGAGGTGTAGAACCACCCCCAAGGGGCCAGGAGGGCCCAAGACTTTGCCCACCAGCCAAGGCAAGGGCTGGAGGGGCAGTCGGCCAGCTCCAGAGCCTCTGGACAGGCAGCCGACAGAGGGTAAAAGCCCTAGACAGTAGGCAGCCAGGTGTAGGGGCAGTCCCCACACCTATGCGCAGCCTGCCCAGCAGCCAGGAGGCTGTCCCAGAGTCAGGCGCAGGCTGGACAGCCATCAGACAAGTGTGAAAACACTTTATTAAAGTGTGACCACAATTATTACAAGACTCAGTCGTGGGCTGTCCTGAAGCCAGCCGACTGGATGATAGGAGGGGTATAAAAGCCCAAGTCATAATTCATTTCATCCATCTCACAATTCACCAAGAGCCTCAAGCATTCAAGGGCCAGGACAGCCAAGGGTTTGCTAAAGCTAAGGGGTGAAGGACTGAAGGTCAAGGGCAGGTTTTCCAGCCAAGAAAAGGTCAAGTACTTTGTATTTGTTTCAGATTTACATCATTCTAATAAAGCAAATACACCATCCGTGGTGGGGGCCCTACAGAGGGTAATTGGGACCCAATACTGTGTCCTTCTCCATCTCCCCCTTCTCTCTCTATTTTCTGCACATCGTCTTTCAGTTTTGTGCGTTAATTCCGTCGCGAAAAGAGTGCTGTTTTCTGAGTTTTGAAGTACCGATCCTTCTCCGAAGCTTCCGCATATTACAGATGCATCTTCCACCAATTAGCCATAGCTAATGCAACCACCATACAGATTGTTGCCATCTTGGTTACTCGATTGAATATCTCATCATAGTCTATGCCATACTATTGTGCATAGCCTTTTGCAACCAAACGTGCTGTGTACCTTCTCACACTGCCATCCGCATTATGCTTCACTTTGTAAATCCATTTGCATCCGATGGCATTCTTTCCCTCAGGAAAGTCCACAAATGAGACTCTGGACTTGTTGGAGCCGATAACGTGCCACCAAAATCACTCATTTGAGGTTGATTTACAGCATTAAAATCTTCCATACTTTCTTCATTTCTCACCATACCCGGTTGTGACACATTACTCCACAATTTATCTGCCAAAGGTTTGTATTTCTAACATATGTTACCCTGCTTCCATTAGCGGAGGAAGTAGCAGCATGTTGCTACCCATGAGCCTGATTTTTTGCCATATCATCACGTGGATCCAAAGTATCATTTGTCGGCTTGTACCAACTTCCCAACTCATCAAAGGCTACATTTCGAGTAATGTGTAGCTCTTTCATGACTGGATTGTAACACCTGTAGCCTTTTGCTTTCCGATGTATACCCAACGAATATGCATTCCTCTTCCTTGTTGGGAGATCTACTTTCTTCCATTTCTCATCTGGAATATGTACATAACAAATGCATCCAAACACCTTAAAGGGTGAGACATTTGGTCTAGTGCTTGTAAACGCTTCCTTAGGCATCTTGTTGTGTATCCAATTCATAATGTATAATGCAGACTGTACAGCCTCTGCTCAATAATGTATGGGCATGTACTCCTCATAATGTCTACCCAATAATGTCTGGGCATGTACTTCTCATTGAGTAATGCTATTGCTGCCTCTGTAATACTCCTATTTTTCCTCTCTGCTACACCATTTTGCTACAGTGTATATTCACATGAAACCTTCCTTTTAATGCCATAAAGATCTAGATATGTTGTGAACTCTCTCAACATGTACTCTCCCCCTCCATCCGAACGGATGGTCACAATCTCTGCATGCCAATTTCTCTTTCAACTATAGCCCGAAATTGCTAAAGTTTTCTAAACACCTCTAACTTCTCTCGTATACACCCATGTCTTACGTGAGAAATCATCCACAAAAGAAAAATAATATTTCATCCCACTCATGCTCAGTTGAGATGTTGTCTATACATCCAAATGCACCAACTCAAGTATTCGGCAAGCTCTTTGACTTTCAACAATGGGAAAGGGTTTATGTGACTTCTTCGCAAAATGACATGCACTGCACACACATGACATCTCAACTGCATGGAATTTTGGCACTTCAGTGGCAATCCCTGATATCAACGAATGACTTAAGCCGATGATAGTTCATATGCCCAATTCTTTTATGCCACATTTCCAAGTCCAAAATTTCATCATGCACATACGTAAATTTGTCTGCCTTCATATCTAGCATACCCACATTCAACTTAAACATCCCTCCTACCTTTTGTCCTTGTGCCACTATGCACATGTTATGACGCATATCCAATACCGTACACCTGTGCTTATTGAAGTGGACTTCCAAGTCACGTTTGGTCATTTGGACAACTAACACATGATTTTTTGTAATGCTTGGAACATACATGACATCTCCAAGCATTTGACTCTTGCCATGCATTTATTTGAAGCACCCCTTATGCTCGCGTTTCTTCACTTCCTTAACCAAGCGCATTTCTTTTCTTCCTTGACCAAGTGTATTTCTTTGTTTATCATGAGTGGAATCAAGTGGTTGAACCATGGTATGCACTCCCGTACAAAGATACTCGCAATGAAGGTCTGATACTCTTTCCCAAGTCCGTGCATACATGCTACAACCACATCATCATCATCATCTACAATCACACCAATGCTACCCAACTGGTCAATGATACCGTGGATCTTCAACACATAGTCCTGAATGCTTGTGCTTTTGCACTCAACATCAAGCAACTCCCGCTTTGACTGTATCTTACGAGCCTTTGTGCTCGTTTCAAAGAGCTTTTCGATTGCATCCCATGCATCCTTCGTTATGTCTTTATCATCTTGGATGTGCCCAAGAATGGTGTCCTCTATGGTGATGGACATATAGTGAATCCCCTGGTGGGTCACGACTGGGCCTTGGGGCCTGACTTCCATACCATCAACCAAATCTGATACTTTCACCATAAGGCATGAACAAAATCTGTGTTTTTTGACAGCAAATACACTGTTGTGAGTATGCATACAATGCTTTCATTCAACACATACATTCATAGGCATCAATGCTGGCTTTCGATTCGCGCTACTGAGCCTCAAAGATGTTGGTTGTCTTACCATAAGCAGCTTCAGCACCTACTGCAAAGACACGGGTGGATATGGCTGCTGATGCGGGTGGATATGGCTACTGCAGCACCGAGTACACCGACCAAAAATGAGAGGGAAAAAAAAAAGGTCTTACAAAATGTTACCTGGGAACGCAACTTGGTCTTTTTGGGCCACGTATCCATGCTTTCACTCGAAAAAAACTTTAGAAATGGTGTTTTCTACACACTCAAAAAGGGCGTCTCCTTCATAGACTTCAACATGTAACACTCTGTCCCTTTGTCTCTCTCCCTCTCCCTCCCTTGCTCCCTCCTTCTCTCTTTCTCTCTCTCTCTCTCTCTCTCCTTCCTATGTATACATTCAATTGTGTGTGTGTCTCTCTTCATCAAGGTGTTTTTGTTGACGGACAATGCAATGGAGATCCGCATGCTGCTTCATACAGGTTTTGCCCAAAATTACTCACTCTAATATTTCTCCTATTTTCCCTAAATGATTTTTGTGCTTCTCTCTCTCTCTCTCATGTGTGTTTTTGTTCAAAGACAACACAATCTGCAATGTAGAGCTCTTGCAATGTAGTACAACATGATACCTAGATTTCCTTATGGCTGTATAATCAACATCAAATTGATTAGCCTTGCTTTATCTGCATGCCCTGAGATGAATTTGCACCAAGAAGTGTTTAATTCAATGAAAAGAGGGGGCTTGCTTGAAGTTGCAAACTCAAAGGTGCTTAAGGACTCTGATGTGCCAGGGGAGGAATGGCCATCTTTAGTCCATCCTAGGGATCCCTCAAAGTATCACATTAAGTGCAGCAGTAGTCATCCAAAGATGTATTCAGATCTTGCACTCTAGAAGGTATACCGAAAGAAGCCAAAAAACAATGAGGTCAACGTCACATTCGCTAGGGTCTACATGCTCGAATTTAGTCCGGAGGTCATTAGGAAGGGTAAATCAATGAAGTTTGCATGGGATAAATTTGCAAAAGAGTATATTGATGAAATGTAGAAGAGGGCTATTTTGATAGACACTACACAATATGGTGCGGCTTCTGAATCATCCATATTGTCCTAGTCAATCCTTGAAAAAGGAGGAAAAGAACGTGGTGAACAAATGGGCCTCTCAATAAAGATTTCTACAAAGTAGTAAATCTATAGCAACCCCAATGTTGAGCAAAGATTCTTTGCCTCATGACACAACCCCCGACTCACCAGCAACGAAACTCTCTTTGTATATGTAAATAGCCAACCATATAGTTGCTCACTCTGGGAATCGTTGACATGACGAGCTTGCAAATCTCTTGGGATTGGAGGCGATGGGTTACCTCTTTGTTTTTCTATTGTGATGTGGACACATGCTATAATCTTTAATTTTAGTAAGTGGCTTATGTACATGTGTTTACTCTTGTAGGTTGAAGCTAAGTTTGTTAAGGAGGTGGAAGGTGAATATGAACTGGTGTCATAGATGCATCGACGCAAGCACACGCTGGGTACAAATTATGGTTTCATCTCCCCTCACCTATCATCTACGCCTCTTATCGAGAAGGTGAAAGTCAAAGGAAAAAGTGTTGCATGCGGTTTACATGTTCTTAAACAGGAGGTACATATGCTTGTGGTTCTGCCTTGCAAACATTCCTTCCACTCCCTCTGTTTTGCAACTGCATGATGTCAACTTGGCAAAAAAATGTAGAGCTGCAAATTACAGAATGTAGATACCGTCCAAGTGCGATGTCTTGTGTGTGGGCTTCCAAGGGTTTGATGGAGGTAAGTTAATTTTAGATGTATGGTTAAGCTAGTTTTCATGTCAATAGGTGCTAAAAAAACCTTTGCATAATGTCTATAGGTGCTAATTAGCACTCTTTAGTATGTCTACAAGGTGATAATGAACACCTTGTAGTATATCTATAGGTGGTAATTAGCACACTGTAATATGTCTACAGGTCCTAATTAGCACTTTATAGTATGTCAACAATAGCACTCTGTAGTATGTCTACAGGTGCACATCTGTAGATATACTATAGAGTGCTAATTACACATGTTGACATACCACAGAGTGTTAATTAACACCAACTAGGAGAGAGAGGTGTTGTTACGAGCTATGCAGAATGTGAGCTGGTGTTAATTAGCAATATGTAGGAGATGTGAGCAAGTCCTACTTAGTATGTTTGGATGTACTAATTAGTACTTTGTTAAATAGCACTCTGTCGTAGTTCAAGTCAATAACTACTCATTAACAGTGCCCAATGACACCAACTGCTATTTAGCATTTTGGCTTAGGTAGTAGGTGCTAAGTACCACTTTACCTAATGTCAATAAAGCAGCTGCTAAATAGCATCTTGCTACATGAGCCGAAATTCTCAATAGAACCCGGTGACATTAGGCACTATTAATTAGTAGTTGCCTACCTTAGTTCAAGTTAGTAGTTGCTAAATAACATTGTCTAATGTCACCAATCCATATAGTTTAGCATTCTAGCTCATGTAACAAGTGCTAACTACTACTTTACCTAATGTTAGCAGGTGCTACTTAGAACTTTGCCTAATGTTGCTATGCTACTTAGCATTATGGTTAAGATAAATTATGGACTAACTATCACCCACCTTGCGTTATGAGCTAACTATGAGCATACCTCTATGTATGAAGTATATAGCATCTCTCTGAATGGTAAGTTGCAGTATATATTAGTTAGCACTATTCCTCTTCCGGTGATAATTAGTATCTTCTTGTTGTATATGCTACTTAACAAGGCCCCCTTGTGTTTCCAAAAAGCAATGCTCTAATGTGTTTTATGTTTGCATGTGTGACTGTGTAGGTCATCATCCTTGCTCATTTACAAAACATACAACAACAGAAAAGAGTACTCAAAGAGCAAGGTGTCAAAAGATTGTATCTTATAGACAAGAAAGACAAGGCAAGCTCAAAGCTGGTTAAGGATGATGTGGGTGGTGGAATGGTCAAGGATGATGTGGGGATTCACTACCTCAATGAGCATCCGCTTGAGGGGACCACTGTCAAGACTAAATGCCTTCGTGATGGCCTAGAGGATACTAATAAGAAAGAGGATAGCTCTGACAATAATAATGATAACAAATGGGAGCTGAAAAAGGCGAGAAATGAATTGGAGGAGAGCACATGCATAGACGAGAGCACAAAGGAGGGTCAAAGTACATATAATGAGAGCAACGGGAGCAAAGGCCAAGGTGTAGATAAGAGGAATTTACAAGATGGAATCACTTCTTTCATACATGTCTGCACTTCGGATATAATAGCTGCCAAACTCATTAGCATCGTTTTCCTTAGCATTACTCTGTGGCTTAGCAAAAAGAGATGATTCGCCCCGTTGTGGAACACTTTGCTGCACAAGAAAAGTAAGAAGAAAGAAACGAAAGTGTGCACACCATGGGTTACATCTACAAAAAAAGCCAAAGCCCAGCCTACAAGTGTTCACGGTGAAATGAAGTTTAGAACGGAATTTTTATTTGTGCAGCAGTTTGGGTACTTTTTAGTCTTATGCTACATCACATTTTTTTGAGTGGGTGATTGGATGAACCTTCATTTGAGTGGATCCTGTTTTCTTCTTTTGGCAGTTTATCTTTCTTTTTCATGTTGCCTTGACTTCCTGTCTATTCGTGTATCATATACAACAACCTTTTTTAAAGTTGCAATAGTCTTTTGTAGGTGTTGATTAACTCTCTCTGCTCTTACAAAGCTTCAATGTTGCAAAGCAATGAAGTATCTTCAAATTCAAAAGGCTGCGCTCATGAAGGCCTCGAGCACCAAATAGACAAGTCAAAAAAGCTTCTTTTATATGGAAGTCTCACTGCTTACAAAACAAAAGAGCTTGTGGACTTCTTACAAATAATAACAGCTTGTATATTGTACATGAAATACAAGGCTCACAATGCATGAATACAAAATCTGCAATCCGAACCACTGACCTAAGGTAAAATCTCTCATATAAATAGATTGACCAGGAGACAAAAAGGGGGAAATTTTCTATGAAAGGGTCAACAGGCTTTGTATGGACAACCCATTAAAGGGCAATAATAGTATTATCATACAAATCAAGGATTGGGGACATAAATTATCTTGAAGATCACATCTTTAGAAGCAAGTTCAAGGGAGTGCTGTTGAACCTCTGTGCCAGCCCTCTGATGACAAGGACTATTACGTCTCGGAGATGTCGGGTTTGCACCATCAAGTCAACCTCACTGTCACTATCAATGACTATTTTGAAGCGGTACTGGTCATTTCGGAAGACTTCCATCTGCAAGTTGAGGAAATGAGTTGGTTAGCAAGACAGCAAGATCATATCACGTTCCTTAAAATTGACTGTTATAGAAGCTTACATGAAAGGGAGGAGTATATGTCCCACGGATTTCTGTGCTAGGAAACGATGTTTTTGAACCGGGCTTCATTACTTTGACCCTCTTGCGATTCACATCTAGTACTCGTCTTTCCAGGCTTGCTACACCCTGTTGCTGTTGCACCTGTACACAATAAAGCTTGTTCTCTCAGACACTTCACTTAGCCACCAATAACAAGACATACTAGTTTGACATCAACATGCACCACTTCATTACCTTCATCGGTGACCGATCACGATCCCGTAAAGCCTGCAGAAGTACCAGAGAACTTTCGTGAGAATTGCACTTACAATAAAGTCTTTCATCAATGACTGAGTCTAGTTAGCTGACTGACCTCAAACTTCACAGCACCCAGCTCCATCTTTTGCTTCACCTCTTTCGCAATCTCAGGCTCTGAAAGAGCACAGCCTCATTCGTCAGCCTCATCAGCTTCTTTGTGGTAAGCAGTATCCACTTCAAAGATCACTCTAACCAACTGAGAATTCAATATTGCACTTATGAAACCAAATAGCATACCAACTGCGATGGGCTCAGTAGAAGCTGACACGGGTGCTCCTTCAACTCCATCTTCACGGACTGGAGTATAAACGGCTACAAGTCTATAACCAACATCATCAACATTTGCCTCGTACATTCGATTCACTTCACCTGCCAGTCTCAGACAACAATCAAAAACATAAGACTAAAGTTAAAAATCCTACTTGTCACTTCGTGAGGTATGGCGACCGCTTGGCCCCAATAAGGAGGACTAGCAAAAAGAGTGGAACTGCCACCTACCAGCAATGGGAATAAGGTCAGGGGAGCCAGCCATAGCTCTAAACCATTGTATTGAGCTTTTGCCTTCTTTGCCTCCACTATAAAAGCCCCGAACAGCATAAACATTTGTGTGATAGCCTTGACCTTCAATTTCCAGCTTGTTCACCTTTGGCATCCCTATCAAAGCCAACAATACACAGATTGAACACCCCAAACAAGGAAACGAAGCAAGCATCACCACGCCTGATGTTTCATACAGAACACTGCAACTGCTAGGTAAACCTCAGGACCAACGTGGGTAGCAAAATAATCACACTCAATGGCTTGCCTGGGGCTACAGTTGCAGACACAACTGAGACTGGAGAAGATGATCTATCAAAGATGTCAGTGACAACACATTCGCAATGCATGGAGTATCCTATATCCTCTGTACGAATTTTGTAAGAGCAACCTCGCTGTGTAGGCAGCACTTCAAATGAGTCAACAGTACCAGGAGCAGATGATCGTGACCTACATGTACACACCCATTAATTAAAAAAACTTGAATGATCAATCCCCATTATTAACAAAGAAAGCATGGCAATGACAAAGGAATTACCATTGATATTTGACTTCTTTTTTGAATTTTTCCCAAACATGCTGCTGTTTTTCGCTCTTTGGCATGACTTCTAAAGCAGTCAAGACTTCTCCCTCGACGGCTTTTCCAGTTAGCACCAGCTTCTGCACTCTTGGTAATTCTGCAAAAGGTGTAGCCTGAACATAAAAAGCCTGCTATACATGGTCAAATCTTTCCAACTCAGCAAATTGCTTAAGATTTCAACAAAACTGGCAAGCACCCGATTCACCTACAAGGGTAGCCTGAAAATAAGTCAAGGTTGCTCTGAATGAAAAACAACCATATGCTCACCAGGCAAAATTATGCTGGTTGGTTCTGATACCACAAGTTTGCCAGCAACCCCATCTTGTCGAACAGGAGTATACCTGATTAGAAGATGTATGCATGAACAGAGCAAACAGGGTTAGACATCAAAGTATATACAACCAATGGGTCAAACATGCCAAAAGCCATGAACCAACAGAAACAAAACATCCATACGTCCAAAATCTCTACAAAGGAAAGAGGAATGAGGGAAGCCAGAAGAGGGGGATGAGGAAGGAACCCAGGAGGGTTTGGGGGGGGGGGGGGGGTGTGGGTGTTGCCCATAGCAGGAGAATTATCAAGATTAGTGCTAGCAGTAGAAACCCTGTTAGAAGTTGCGGATTGAATAACCTACCCAAAAACCAAAGAACATGTGTAATCATCATTTGTAATAGCATAAGTTCTCATGTCAGCTCCTGCAACCAAAGTCATTGTACCATCTGCGCCTTGCCTGTACCAGCTCATGTGACTCTCTCCTTCGTGACCTCCATAATATATTCCCTCTCCAACATAGATTCCTAGTGACACCTCTTCGACAGTAACATTGTGTACTGATGGAGGAGCTGAAACAAATAATTTAAGACAAAACTTTAGGTTAAGGCTTGCACTCGCATACACACTCACAGCACAGTCTCTTTTACCATCAGCAAGGATAATCAGACAATGAGAAAAGTAATATAATTAGCACCTGCAGCAACCCTGGAGCTGCTGCATGCAAAACAAGGTCTTCCTTTCTTTCCATCCTTCCTAGTTGGGATCCAACGAAGAGCCAAATATGCTCCCACGTCTTCCAGCTTTGGAGTGTATGCTCTGTAAAAAAACTAATTTAGAGGCAGAACCCCATAGACTAACAGAGCATATTTAAGTTCTGATAAATCATAGTTTACTTGAAATATGAAAAAATACGTACTCATAATCCCCAACAAGTTCAGCATCACTGGGAAGTTCAGATCCTTGTAATTTGCCCTGTAACCTAAACCAAGAAAAATCGCTTTCACCTTCAATCCCTCCAAAATAGGACCTTTGAGGCACTATTTCCATGTCTTCGCAGCAATCTGGAATCACCAAGCTAATACCAACTGGATCGGCTGTAAAACATGTGACATGTCAAACCAAGAGAAAAGAAATTAAATCAAGAGCCACATCTTCTATTTGATCTTCATAGCAAAAAAAAATATTTGCAACCAGCACTGCAAATATCTAAATCTCGAAACCAGTTTAGATGAAATACCATCCTTTACTATATCAGATACGACAGTCTGGGGAGTGCCCATCACACCATCTTTCCGAACAGGTGTGTAAACCAATTTGATGCGGCAGCCAACATCTTCAAATGTCAAATCTAAGGCATCTACCAAAAGGAACCAGAAGTGTCAATGCTTTTAATGCTTAACTGAAATTTACAAAATGGAAAGTAATGCTAGAACTGCATGACCATGGCTTTAACTGTAGTTGAGATTTTATACCTCCAAAAATCAGTTGCTTTTCTAATCCATCCATCCTTAGTCGAATCCATTCACATGTACAAGCTCCTCTCTCCCTGATTAAAAGACTCTTAGTGAGGTAAAGAATAAGTTTACAGAACAAAAGGGCTTCAAGAGCCTCATGTTATCAATTTGCAAGCTCTAGATTTTCAGAGTTCCTTTTTGTTTGTTGTTAAGCTGCATAAATTGTGTATATAACAGAAAGTCAAAAAACCCACCCGCCTACGTAAGCTGCAATGAAGCTGAGGCTCCCTCCTTCAACAGGCTCACCATCCAATTCCAGAGACTCACAAGCTGGTGGAGCTGCACAGCATCAAAGTTCCACTTGTTAAGCTTGTCTTCTGCTAACTACCAAAAGACAATCGTATGATATCTCCAAAGATACTGCAAAGACCATACACTGGTGGAATGAAGTGACTCAAGTGAAAGTTAGCGTAATGAGGCAGTTTCACAAAAACTTTGACCAGACACCAAGTTAGAAAATGAAGCTTCTGTGGCTGTGTGTAACAATGACTCCACAAGAAACCTACCAGATAAAACAGGCCCAAAAGGCTGGGAAACTACAACTGAACCCTTTGCACCATCAGATCGGATAGGTTCACACATGACACAAAGAAGACCATCTATGTCTTCGGTACGGCATGTGTATGTGTAATCTGTTGCCCCTTTGATTTCCCGTTGTGTCCCATCAGGGCTTGTCTGCACGCCCAAAAAAGTAAACTACAAGTTTCAAACAACTGATACCAAAATATCACTTAAGACTGCTATGGAAAAACAGCACGTACTATCACAAAATACTTTTTCCATGAACAGACATGGATCAAAAGGAATGCATCAACAATGCCTACAAACACTTCGAGGAAAGAAAGCCATTCCTACATTTTGCTATGAAGCCTTCAAAACTGTGGTGTGAGCTTTGTATATCATGACAGAACATCATCTGTACTGTATGCATCCCAATGAGCAAAAAATAGCAACTCTAAACTAGCTCCTGAACTTACCAGAAACCATTGGATCTTGGAAGAACCTTCAATCCCACCCCAGTACGTTTTCTCTACTTGAAGCTCAGCACCCTCAATGGGATCGCCTAGAATTTGCAAGGAAAGCAGTTTTGGAAAACCTGTCCAGAGATTGGGACACTTCCAAAATGTGTAAGGACCTGATACAATCGACTGACTTGAATTCCACATAATAAACATGCATCTCAGCCTTGGGCAAACGATACAGATTCAATGATGGTAAAGGCCAGAACCTGGTTGTATGCATTCTTGCCCCATCACAGTTCTTCCTTCCCCAACTGAACCATCATCTCGTGCAGGTACACACTTGAAAGATACCAACTTGTTCACAGCTTCTTTTGTAATGTGGTACTGTAAAAGCCCTGCTGATTCTGCTATCGGCATGCCAGGATCCCTTTCATTCTAAGGAAACACATTTGGGCATATTATCGTATGCACAAAATTCTCATGAAACAAAGACAATTATACCAAATGTCCAGTACCTCGTGTAGGTACCAGCTGTACTGACTGGTGCCTTCATGGCCTCCAACGTAACCGTATGATGCTGTCAAGGTTTCACCTTCTACATAGCCTCCAGTTATGGATAAGAAACTCAGACTTGGGGGTAGCACTGATTTGCCAAAGGAAAACAGTAGGATTAGGGAAACTAACATAAACAAAGACCAAAGCTCAAGAATTTTTCCCAGCCAAAATCTTAACAATTTCTCAACAAAAAGCAATTGAACTTCTTCCAGCAAAAAGTTCTAAGAATTTTGGCGAGGAAGCTTGCTGTAAATATTATTGCTTGGACCAAACACAGCAGCCTGAGGGTGTTTGTAAAAGGATACAAAAGTAAACACAGGTAGCACACCCAACATA
The DNA here is from genome assembly GCF_041138505.1 of Cibotium barometz. NCBI lineage: Eukaryota > Viridiplantae > Streptophyta > Polypodiopsida > Cyatheales > Cibotiaceae > Cibotium > Cibotium barometz. The sequence continues at coordinate 26,786,133 of NC_141065.1, read as the reverse complement.
CTGCTTAAACACCAAACATGAATTATGCTGCACTGGCAGGGCTGTTATACGTACTTTCAACAGGAGCATCAGAAAAGACCAGCAGTGGCTCTCCACTTTCCCCATCCGAGCGAACAGGGGTGTACTTTGCTGCCAAGTAAAATCCAACAGCTCCAAGTGGGATGCGGAAAGCCTGCAGAAAAGCATGCAAGGGCAAGGCAGTTATACTCAATTTTAACCCATGAGATAAACGCACAGATACTAGACACTGACATGATTAGGTTCAAAAATCATCATATTTCGATACCGGGACGTCTTGACATACAAATTAACTTCAGTACGCATAGCAACCTTAGAAATTTTGGAGGTACTGATTGCTTCTAAGTTTGCGTCGCCTAAAGACTCGTCTGGAATGCTTGTCTTGAACCACTGCACCCGACTAGCACCTTCCGCTCCACCAGAAATGATTGCACTGATAGCTACTTTACTACCTTCACGTATGTCTCCAACTATTCTCAGCTGAGTGACCCTTGGAGGGGCTGGCCTAGCAATCACAGTCCTGTTAGGATCTTGTTGGTGGAATAGGATGGCATGTGTGACGTTCTAGAAGCACAAACATATACATGGAGATCAATACGAAGAATATCATGATTCCTACCCAGCGATACTTTTCCAGAAATTGCCGAGACAGGATCCCCTTGAAGTCCTGAGCAAGAAAATAATGTACATTGACGCTTTTGCAGTGTATGCATAGGGTGTATTAAAGAGATCAATTAAGATATGCAGCCTAAGAGCAACCTTCATGATTTACAGGAGTGTACATAAACATCATCCGCAGACCAACATCTTCCTCAGACAAAGTGTAAACAGCTGTTCCCCTTCCTACAAGCTTGAACTCCCTGGTGATGACAAAGATTGAAGATGATAGATTAGCTCTCGATACAACAGTAACATGAGGATGACTATCTAGGTGCATGTGAATGCTAATGCATGCACACAAGCTTTCACAACTCACATACGCACACAAACTCGCATAAGTAGATTAGATTTGGTAACTGTGTTAACTGGGAAAAAATTGTCATGTATGCATGCAAGCAACAGTAACATGAGGATGACCATCTAGGTGCATGTGAATGCTAATGCATGCACACAAGCTTTCACAACTCACATACGCACACAAACTCGCATAAGTAGATTAGATTTGGTAACTGTGTTAACTGGGAAAAAATTGTCTATGTAACTTCATGGAAACCCGGCCCCCTCCCCTTTTCCTTATTTCCAGACCACCAGCCCTCCCTCCAAGAAGGCCTCTGTGAAGTCTAGTCCATAGTGTTCTTGAGAGACTTACCCAGACTCGATGTCCTCTCGCAGCCATTCAAATTTGCTCAACCCCTCTCTGCCCCCGAAGTAGGTTCCAACACCTTTGATAGTGTTGCCTTCCACCACGTCACCAAGGACGTGCACACTGCTGACAGAAGGAAGAGCTGGGAAGAGGGGAAAAAACAGCACTTGATGATTCGCATGCACATACTTTTGAAATCAAAATGTTGCCAGAATAGCTAATATGATTCTTTTGCAACCAATATTTAAATTTGCCTATAGCCTATAGCTCAAATTATCTAAACAACCAGCTTTTCCCCTGCAAAACCTGACCTGAGCTGTAGGACAAGCTTTTATTTTGAAGACTACATATCCAAAGCATTCACCTGCATGTACCACGGCAGTGGTAGCAAAGTGAGGCTCTCCCTTCACACCTTCTTGAGTTACAGGAGTGTACATGAGAAGGAGATTAGCCCCAACGTCATCTAGTGACAGTTGATACTCCAGCTCCTCTGCACCAACGATCACTACCGGACTACGATTTTCATATCGCCTTAGCCAGCTGGCATACACAAGAAACACCTGTTAACCTGTACCTCAGGAACCTATGGGCATGCCAAGATGCACACTATAGGTAGACACCTTCGTGTAAAAGCATGGATTGGTGTCTTTTGAAACTTGTTTTGCAGATCTACATACCTCACAATGCCCTTACTAGGAGTTCCACCGCACCAAGCTATCTCTGCATGTCCTTGAATTACGTGGCCCTCCTTCAATTCACCATCCACCTTAAGGCTCATAACCTTGGGGCATCCACTACCTGCATGACAACCACCATGTCAAAGAGAGAATTGCTAGTTTCAAATGTAGAAGGCACTTGAAGACACTTGTAATTAATAAGAGGCCAGTAGATCACCAACTTTTCAACGGTGCAACTTAAAATTTCCCAATGAGGAAGATACCTGGTAAAACAGGAAATGAAACAGCAAATATTGGAGGATATTCTGTTGCTCCGAGAACAGGAGTACACTCCACCTTTAGGCAGTGGCCAACATCATCGTGCTTTGGCCAGTATACCTGTCAAACAATCAGAAAAAATGATTGTGTATCAAAGAGACCTACAAAAGAGCCTTGAAAAGAAGTCCTTACTCAAAGAGAACAAGGTAAACATGACTTCAATGCTTGCAGGCATTACCCACCCAAGAGAGCAGTGAAGGCATGTGAGATTCAAGACACCTAGAAAGATCCACAAGGGAAATCAGACTTACCTCTTCTGTTGCACCTTCAATTGGCACAAAATTCGAGGGAGTTTTCCCTCCAATAAACCACTGATATTGCAAACTTATTTCCAGATCCTCAAGATCGTTGTTCTGTTTGATGAAAGTGAAGTGACAACTGCAAGGATCTTCCTCAGAAGGTTTTTCGATCAAGGCTTGCTCCACAGCATACCCTGGGGGAATCTTTTCAGCCCATTGTGCTGTAAGGAATTTCATGCTCGATTCTGTTCCATGGAAAACAAGTCAAAGTCAATGCTTGAACAGTCCTTCAGAAAATCTGCTAATGCCCTCACAACATCAAGCCTACTGTCTAGCATAACCTCTCATGTAAAACTATCTCACAACCCATATGTAAAGGCACTAGTAATCTATGGTGTTGAAAGAAACTGTGTGGAAGGCAAACTATCAAAATTCACTTACCAAAGGCTTCTTGCACATCACAAAAATCCCAGCCATCCCTGATGCATAATGCTGTATGAGCAGGATACATGCGGGCAAGCTCCTGTTCTTCCAAAGGTAGATCTGCAATAGGACACACTCATTTAAATTTCAAGAGAAAAAACTTGATAATACTCTGTCACAAGGAAGTTTAGTGGAGTCCCCTTCTGTGAGCATATGTGTTCCATGGCACTAAACAAGTAAGCGCATATGAGTTGTCACCAGCATGAAAACTTTCAAAACGTCCAGCAAGTTAGAGGACAAGATTTGCATCAACAATGTGAAGGCATGAAGCTATTTGTTTCCCTTGAAGATTGAGGTGTATTAGGAAACTACTCCAAGTTAAATAGTAAGACCCTCCCAGCAGTGCTGTGGTCGGAATAAAAGGATACCACAATCTTGACTCACTCTTCTCACCTTTATCATTGAACTTCTTCAAAGTTGGTCCCGCCAACAATATTGCAGCTGCTTCAACATGCTGCATTTCTAATATGGGATTCTCTTCCAACCGCAAATGCTGCGACCATAGCACAAAGATGATCTGGATTAGAATAGATTTTATGGACACATTCCGATATTACAGGTCAGAACATGTGAAGCAGCTTTGCATAAGCCTCAAGACCTTTAAAGGTATACTTTACACAACCACACTATTAATTAAATTGAAATTTGGATTAAGCGAGCTGTGCACTGAGAACCTCAAGCAATGGCAAATGGGGGAACCCTTTGAACGTTGAGATTTTGTTCTTGCTTGCAGCTAAGACCTTCACACCAAACAAGGAATACAAGTGAAACAAAGTACACGTAAACAGTAACAAGGATCTAATGCAAACAAAATCCCTTGTGATCATTCAACTACTTGCTTTGTCAGTAAGGTTACAAGTCTCATGCAAAAAAAATGTTGACTATTTCTGATATCTGCAAATGCCTCTACCTGCAGCCTAGGCTGTGTTGCCATTGCCAATGACTTCAGCTTATTTTGGGCAACGGACAGAAACTGGAAAAAGTACAGAAGCATTAGCAAACAAGAATATTCAAAAATACCATGCTATATGACTAGCAAAGTTATATATATGGTAGATGCAGGGTAAGCGCAACCAAACCTCCAGATTGGGAAGCTGAGGCAGGCCACTAAGTGATGTGATCTGATTGCCAGCAAGATAAAGTTGCTGCAATTATCAATAAATAGGGCAGTAAGAACATACTGGAGCAATATCCAGGATATTCAAGTTAGAAATTATAAATGTTCTCTCTCAGGACTGGAATAGATAGAGCTCGTGATGGTTGCACAGGCCTCAAAATCTTAGCAAGTCTCTTGAGTTGTGCGTTTCCATCCTTGTTCTCTTTATAAAAATGAAGAAACTGGCTAACCTGAAGGGCTTTACAGTTTGCCAAGGGCTCAAATCCTGGCCCTTTAAATTCATTGAAGCTCAGATCCAAAACCTGTGCCAAAAAGTTTTGCTTATCAGAGCTCTGCGTATGTATCAAATAAACAGGTCTGAGTTGTAAAGAGAGGATCTTGCCTTCACACGCTTCAAGATTTCTATTCCAGCTAAGTTTGCAAGCTTGTTGTCCCTGAGGTATACAAACTGTAGAGAACACAATCAGAGTGCTGCATGGGTTTGTAATCCATGCAGATATGTGCATGGCTCAATATCATTCATAAATAATGCAAACTCATTTTTTAAACTCACTTACACTTCATAATTTATTAGTCACCAGAACTAGACAACTCCTTCAAAGCACTTTATAATTTATTAGTCACCAGAACTAGACAACTCCTTCAAAGCACTACAACCGGATTTGAAACAAACTTGTGCATCACAATGGCCACGGCATAAAACTGCTAATGACGGTGTGTTTGTCTTTGTGGTTGAATGTGCGCACTGTGCGCGCATACGCATGCACTTGTGAAGGGCACTCTCATTGCAGCTCCAAACCATTGCACGTCGAAAACTTGGAGACTCAACGCAGAGTACAGATCCAGTATGAGACCACTGTCACACATCACGATTCACAACCAAAGTGGGACACACCAGCTGGCACAAAGGACCCTTTTTCATCTCACTTGGCTAACTTAGGAGATTGTCAAAAGACTTCGTGACCCTACTAATCTCTTTGGATGATGGATTCCCTCATCTCACGAATCTCACGAGTGATTCAAGGACTTCATTTTCTTCTCTGATTTTTCTAGTAGGAACAAGAGATGCCTTGAGCATCTTCTATCACAATACTACTAATAAGCATATATTAGCTTTGGTTTCATGGGCCAACTTGCGCCAGTGCCTAATAGTGGGTGTAGAACTAGGTATCAATATATGCTCCCAAATACACACCCCACACGTCCACACACACACATAAGAGCATACATTCATACAAAGGTATGTGTACTAAGTTTCTATCAGAGCTCTAGAGATGCAAGACGAATTCAACCATGATGAAGCTTGGCACTAACGATCATAACAAATAGAAAGAATTACTACAACAAAAAGGAATAGGGCATATGCACCACTAGAGAGAGAGAGAGAGAGAGAGAGAGATGACAAAGTTGCAGAGTGAGCTAGATTACATGACTCAATAATGATTTGATTGATGTGTTGGGCCTCCACCAAGTACATGTATACATGCTTTTGTAGAAGCCTTATCTTTTGAGAAATCACACATTGAACTGGTGACACATGGCACACTCTACCTATCCACACATAGGGGAGTGAATGTTCACACTTAAGGAGGGTGTTCACACCTATTGATCCCCAAATCCCTGTTAGAATGCACAGCAAAAATGAAGACGACTGTTATAGAGAGCAAAACGCAAATGAGAGAGAGAGAGAGAGAGAGAGAGAAGCTGTGTAACTCTGCTATATACACCAAAAAAATTCCCGGAATGACAAGTGAGAAGTGTGGGGGCAAGGGGGCCATTATATATGGCCCTAGGCTGTTGGTCGGCCAACCTAAAACAGGCCAACAACAACCCATACTCACGACCAACCAATGGGCAGCCCCCCACCAGCAAATAAGCAAGTCGGCCAAGACACCTGAATAAGTGGGGTACCAAAGTAGCAATCGGCCAGCTTCTGAGGACAGTCGACAACCCTCCACACCTCAAGGAAAAATGGAAAAATACATGGAGAGTGAGGAAAAAAAGAAAAACACTAAAACAAGCGGACACACCCACAATAGAGGCCTTGGTATAGTGTACAGACAGGAGATGACTACTAACACCTCCTCTCAACTCTTGGATGTGGAACCAACCCCAATGAGCTGGAGTGCCGCCGGAGCATAGCCTGAGGTAGAGACTTCGTGTGAAGAGGTCTGTCGCATTGTCCTCCATTGAACAAAACTCAAGCAAGATGTCATTAGCAAAAAACTTCTCACGAAACATAAACCTGCTCATAAGGATCATAAGGATCATCGACTATAACTTTGGTATGCCAAGTCTTGCGATGGCTTTGACATTAATCCACAAGCTAGATGTTAATCACTTAGAATGAATTATCAAATAGAGAGAGTCCATAACATAATGATTAGCCACACAATTAGCAATAGGGCAAAGGAAAAAATACTCAATGAAAGAATTAATCAACAACATAAGTATACTCAAGACCAAGATTACTCAGTAAGAGTTGGCACACAATCTTTTATTAGAGCGCAATAATACCTCTGCACAAAGGATAAGCACATATAAATGAGTGCTATGAGCTGCCTATATACACCCATCAAGGAGGCGCCTAAAGATGCCGAGTCCCAAGTGACTCCACTAAAGGCACCCACACCCTCCTCCATGTGCTATCCCCACGTGGGATGAGACCTTGATGGCTCCACATGCCTATTCCACTTCACCCATGTTGTGGTAAGCCTCTAGTCACTCCCTCTATTCTAAGGACTTACAATAGGTTAATTTATCTCCACTTGTATGGTTGTGAGATCATCTCCAAGATAGATCTTGGTGTCCTTGACGATTAACCACTCCTTCAAGAAGGCAAGGGGAAGACCTTTGCCAAGCCTTTGCCTGCGTGCTAAGCATCCACAAAAGGTGCACCTCATAAGCCTTCCCCATCTTCCTTCGTGGAGCCTTTTGCTACAGGGCCCATCACCCTCACATGGGGTGCCTTGGATTGTCGAGGCTTCTCTTCCTCAAGCGTGGCAGTCATAATGGTATTAGCATGCAGCGCCATGTTCTTCTGTTTCTTGGTTACTTCCACCCAAGGTCTCATTCGCTACCTTTTGCAATACTGGCTTTCGTGTCCTGAATGTCCCTTAGAAGCCCCGTGTTTGTGTCAACCAAGTCTTTCCGCATCTCGGACTTGGTTGGCTTCTCCTTCTTCAACTCTTGTAGTTGCAGGTACGTGGCCATTTTCCCACTAGACCCCGTGGTGTTGTTTTCATCCATTTTGCATCTCCTTCATCCATTATTGCATCTCCTTTTTCCTGGCTTCAAGGATTTTCCCTAAATGCAATGCTTGCGTCTACGTGTTTCAACATTATTTCACTCAACGCATACATCTCTTCGAGGCGAGTAGCCATTGTTTCATCATCTTCTCTATTCTTGTTTCCATTTGTTTCAAAATTATTGTGAGTTTGTTGAATGTCTCCATTTCTTTTCTGTAGTGTCCCCATTTTCATGTTTAGAGAGAGAGAGAGAGAGAGAGAGAGAGAGAGAGAGAGTGTCCCCATTTCCATCGTTTACATAGAGAGAGAGGGTCGTTTGCATAGAGAGATAGGGGGGAGTTGGGATTGTTAGCAATCATCTCGTGTTTGTACACTATACCAAGGCCTCTGTTGTGGGTGTGCTCGCCCGTTTTAGTGTTTTCCTTTTTGTCGGTTGTCTTCAGAAGTTGGCCAACTGCTGTTCTAGTACCCGACTTGGTTAGGTGTCCTGGCCGACTTCAGGCGCTTGGCTGACTTGCTTATTTGTTGGTCGGGGGCTGTCCATTGGCTGGTCGTGAGCATGGGCTGCTGTCGGCCTGTTTTAGGCTCGCTGGCCAACAGCTTGGGGCCATATAAAATGCCCCCCTTGCCCCCACACTTCTCACTTGTCATTTTGAGATTTTCTTTGGTGTATATAGAAAAGTTACACAGCTTCTCTCTCTCTCTCTCTCTCTCTCTCTCTCTCTCTCTCTCATCTGTGTTTTGCTTTCCACAGCAATTGTCTTCATTTCCGCTGTGCATTCTGACATGGTATCAAAGCCCTAGGTAGCTTGAAGCTTGGAAACAGTGGGATGTCGAGGGCTTACTGATTTAAGGTGCTCATTGGAGATTGTTTGGGTTGTACGGGACTTGGAGATTGGGTAGAAGGTGGCCATCACCGTTGGACAGCCACCTTGCATATTATTTGCAGCCTCTTCTTCTTTTTACCACCCACCTTCCCTTCACAAGACCTTGTGAACCCTTGAGATGACAAACTTGCTTGAGATGGCTGAGAAGCACATGAAGATTCCAACACTTTCCATGTTTCAGGTGGACCAATAGTTGGACGGAAACAACTACGACATATGGAAGGTAACGATGGAGTCCGTTCTAGAGTCTTATGACTTGTCTGATTTCATTGTTATTGGGGTTCCACGACCGGAGTTGGAAGACCAAGAGTTATCCTCTATACGGAAGGAACGAGAGGCTCAAGCATAATTATGGGATCGTGTCAATGCTCGGGTCCGTTCTTTCATCTTCCTAAATTGCACACCACAAGTGATCAATCACATAAAGCATATGATGCTGGCCGGAGGGATTTGGTAGCATTTGTCTTCTTTGTACAACAAGGTATCACCCATGAAGAGGATCTTCTTGGAAGTTCAGATGCGGGTGATGAATCTTGCAAAGTTGTCTACAATACGGGAGCACATCAAAAAGTTGCAGGCTCTTCAGCAAGAAGTTCTCTAGGTAGGGAAAGAGATATCGTCTAAGGATATGGCCATCACGTTGTTGTCACACTTGCTCTCTCAGTACTCAACATTTTGCTCCTATTTGATCACCAGTGGTGGCAAGCTCAACACCATCACATGGGAGGAGCTTGTGCCAATGATCTTGGACCAAGAAGAGCATTTTTCAAACCCTCCACAAGGCGAAGGTTCTTAGACCTTGATTGGCCAACGATTGCAAGGCCGTAATACGATCAAAGGGAAGTCTTCAGAGGAGAAGTCTTCCGAGCAAGAGCTCGACGTGGATTGTAACGCTTTGAAGGCAAAGAGAACCTGTAACAATTGTGGCAAGAAAGGCCATTATTGGAGAAATGTCTTGAGCGGCTCACCGAGAAGGGTAACGATTCCTCAATAGCAACTGTGAAGACTCTAGCTTTTGTGTACTTGGAGATTATGGACACCGGCATTTCATCTTCTTCGAGCAAGGAGACAATTGGACTCACCGCTAGGGACACTCGAGATTGGATTCTTAATAGTGGTGCTTCTAGGCACATGACTCCTCAAGAGATTGGTGACATGTCCACTATACCTATTCACAATGAGGACAAGTTAGAGATCGTTCTCGATGGCAAAGGGAAGAAGCATTCCTCCCAGGTTCTTTTTGTCCCATCTCTTGGTTTTCATTTGTTGTCAGTGCATGAGGTTTGCAAGATTGGTGTACGGGTGGAGTTTGAGGAGCATTCTGTTGCTCGACGGGACAGAGAGACAAGCCAAGTTGTATGGGAAGGCAGAGCGGAGAATGGGATTTACAAATTCTCAGCACTTTCTCTTACAGATTCTCAATCAGGTGATGTGTGGCAGTGTCGTCACTCATGACCACTTGAGTGTGGATACGCTACAACAAGCTTTTTGGGACCAGATGGTGGATGGCTTGCCAAATGATGGCAACAAGAGGCGGATGTTGTGCATGCAATCTCTAGGCTTTGAGGTCCCGAGATTAGAGAGGGTGGTTTACAGGTTTTGAAAGACCTTGTATGGTATCATTATCTTGTGTGGATTAGTAAGGTGCTTGAGTGTCTTGGATTGTCATTAGCCTCTTGTGAGGAATAGTAATCAATGACGAGATGTTGTGTATTAATCTAATCTCTTAATTCCCATTTTGCTTTATTTTTAAGCTTTTGGGCCCATGAGAGAGAAATTAGTCAATGAGAGTTGTTTGAGAGGAATATTGTGAAGCTTACTCACAAGGGATTGAGAGGTGAGAAGAGAGATTATCATTAGGTATATCTTGGAGGAGGAACCCTTCAAGGCTTCACCACTAGAGCTTTGAGGAACTGCAAGTGAAGAAGAGTCTTTAACACCATCTTCAACTAGAAGCAAGCTACAAGGGTTCTACATCAAAGCAACGTCAAGGCCACTTGGAGGTAGCTCAATCCAAGCATGGTGTGTCATTCAAGATCATTCTAAGTAGAAGGAAGCCATTGAAGGCTTGAGCAAGCTTGTGGCAATGTGAGTGCAACATTTCAGTTAGTTTTGAAGTGAATCTCTATCAAATCTTGGGATAATCGTTCATAATCTTGCCTAAAGAGCTAATGACAAGTGTCTAAGGTTCATATGTTGAATCTCAAGGCACAATAAAATGATTTATAAGACCACCAATGAATGGGACAAAGTGAAGACGCCTGTGTATTTGGCTCAATCTCTAGAACTAAAAAGTTTGGCTGCTGTTTGGGCATTTGCTTATGCATGGTTTGAGCATTGAAGGTCATTAAGGCAACCTAATGGAAGTGATTAAGTTCACTAATTGATTTTGCACAAAGTACCACGCTGAGATTTAATAAGCTTAAAATTGTGATTTGGGGTGATTATACTAGTGTAAACTACATAGGGGAATTAGCAAAGCCGTAGTCTACAGCATTGTTGATAATAAGCAACCTTTGGTTTTATTATTTTAAACTACATTATACTGATTATACTCGTGTAAACTACAAGGGTATTAACGAGTATAACTACAAGGGTATTAACAAAGCCCTAGTCTGCAACATCGGTGATAAGCAACCTTTGGTTTTACCGTTTAACCCTCTGAATAATGCAGAGAATATGATGGGTTCATGACAACGATTGTTACGCTAGATGCAATTTGCTATCACTAATTCAAGTGTGAATGAATCCATATGTTGAGTATATTTCCTCAACCAAATAAAGCAAATTGAAGCTAGTGACTAGTCAATGCAGTCCATTAAGAATAGCCTCAAAATAGAGCATTCTTTTAGTGGTGTATGGTTTAAGGGCTGTTTTGAAGTTTATTATGTGTAAAATGAATGTAAGCAATGCTTGCACAATTAAAGTGACTGAATTAAACAACATCAAGGTTAAAAGCTAAATTAAGATCAAGAGAAAGTTCAAGAAGCAACAGAAGAAGAGAGTGCCCCTACTATTACTGCTATGCAAAGGCTTTGGGTTTTTCAGAGTTATTGTCTTCTAATATATGGATAAGGAGAATGTGTCTTTAAGAAAAGCTTTTGACTCTTTTGCTTTTGGGTACTTCATCTGAATCCATTAATAAGTTTTCTATAAAATCCTAATCTATAAAGGATTTCCCATTATATCGGTGCAATGAGTTCTAGTGTAGGTGGTTATTTTAATAAACATGATAAGTTTGATGACACCATGTATCACACTTGGTCCATCAATGCAAATGGTACTCGTGTGAAGAAAAAGGACAAGGTCCAACCTAAAGCAAAGAAGGCAACATCTAGTTCTTCATCAGATGATGACACCAAGGCTTCAAAGGTGACAACTAGTGCGGTGGCAACTACTGGGTTGACTTTGGTGGATGCAATGGCATCTATCAATGCTGATTGATCCTTCGAGTTTTGTGCTGACCTTTTACATCGCTTTGAATCCAATTGGAAATGTGGAAGGAAGAGAGAGATTGATTCTCCCCTATTTGTTATCTAGATCAATAACATCAGAGTGCACATTGGTGTTGAAGAGATCTAGGGTGGCAACACATGGACTAATCATGAGTTGCTCCCAAAAGACTGGTCATTGTCTTCTTTGGAGGATTGGAGCTATTCATCATGATCTAAGGCAATAGATCAAATGTGGATAGCTCATCCGCAAGATATAGTGCAATGAGGCATTAACTCTAAAGCAGAGAGAAAAGTTTTCACATCTACGACATCATCAGTCGTGGAGTTGTAGTTGTGGAGTTGCAACAGAGTGTTGAATGTAGGGTTTATGGTGCAGTTCCACTTGTGAGCCTCCTTAAGGGGACATCAGAGTGCACAAGTATAGTGTTATATTTATGGGCATGTGAACAATCTCTTAATTAAGTGTAAGGTTAGTGTGAATACACTTTAGTGCCGTCCATTGTAGCATTATTTATAATGTGCAATCAAGCTGAAGCAAGTTTCCTTGTGCGCTCTCTCTCTCTCTCTCTCTCTCTCTCTCTCTCTCTCTCTCTCTCTCTCTCTCTCTCTCTCTCTCTCGTGCAAGCATGTGTCTTCATGTAATCAAGTGTTTCTCTCTCCTCTCCTCTCCCCTAGCTATGCGTTATACGAACAATTATTGCATTAGGAACGACAAACACCTTCCAAAAGATGCAAAGTTTCACAAAATGGTGAATATCTAGAATTTGATTTTGTTAAGTGTTTCAAAAAAGTCATCTTACATGCTTAGGGAGCAAGAAAAGATAAGGAAGCCAAAGCTGCCAAACGTCAACTTGGATGTCGTGTGCATCCAGCTTGGCAACCCAAATGATGCCCAAAAGTACCCAATACATAGCCCAATGGTTGAGACACAAAATGGAGACATTACGAACACAAAATATGACTTTTTGGACAAAGTTGTGAACTAACAAGGCAAAACCAAATTTCTATCTTTTCATTATAAATAGGATCGTTAGGCATTTATTAGAATCATCATTTAAAAGAGGATCCATTTGTCACAGTATGGAAGGCAACAAGGACACAATGGTAGATCAATACGAGCTTCTCTTGTCCGCGACTACAAGTAAAGGATTGCAAGAATCTTTGGTATGCATCATGAAGCTGTGAATCAACACGATCATTTGCACGAAGCTATGAATCAACAAGATCATTGTATATTCAGCAATATACAGTAGATTGGGTCTCTCTTCTTCTTTTATGTATCTTTGCTAAACATTGGATTAGTATTAATCTTCTTTTCTTAGCATTAATCAAGAATATGCTTCTACAATGCATGTCACATTAGTATCATAGCTTAGGTCATCCTAAGACAACTCTTAGCTTACATCTTGTGCATGCTGAATTAGGATTTTTAAAATTAGGGTTTGCAAGCCAAAATTAGGGTTTTTGTATTTTGCATGAGTTCAACCCTAGCAACATTGTTTTTAACCCTAGATTCAATGTGAAAAGTGAAAAAACCAAATTAGAGTTTTTATTTTTAGAATTTCAACCCATTTTTGTATGTAGAGTAGAATCAACAAAAGACTTAGCGTAGGTCTAAAAAGGCTTCTTTTGACGCTCTCACCTCGGTCCATGATGAAAAGCCTTGAAGACATGAAGGAAAGACGTGGACAAGGAAGAGAGACTATGTTAAAGAAGATTCGACACGAAGAAGCAACATGGCTTTGCAAAGCTTTAAAAACTGCTTCGATTAAAAGCACGACAAGCACAAATTCAATAAAGAGTTTTTTAAGCTCTTCAAAGCAATGAAAACATCCATGGCAACATCACCAGAGGCCATGGTAGAATCACCTAAGTTTGTGAAGCAACACAAGACAGAGAGCGTTGACCCAAAGAAGGGAGGACTTCCAAGACGAGTTCTCAAGAGACGTGATCACAAAAGGAGGTGCCATTACCCGAGATGCACGTGCCAAAGCCAAAACCAGAACCAGAGTCAAAGCTAGAGCCAAAAGCCAAACCAGAATCAAAACCATCGATCAAGCAAGTAGATCTTTCTAGAATCTAAATCCTATTTGGAGGACAGCCTGATAGTTCCAAGGAAGTAGATCTCTCCAAATCCTATTTGGAGAAGGATGAGGTTAGCTCAACGGCTTCCGAGGAGCGTCCAAAAAATCTCTCCGATTTTTGTGAGAAAGAGACATGTGATTCATAAGACCTAGGCACTGAGCCAAAGAACTTAAACCAAGTCAATGCTTGGGGATTAGAACAGATAATGGGCAAGATAAGAGATAGAATATGGTCCGATTTGGGTAATCTTGGCAGCCCAAACAATGCCCAAAAGTGTCCAAGGCATAGCCCAATGGTTGGGGTATCAAATGGACACATTATGAATACAAAATATGACTTTTTGGACAAAGTTTTGTGGGCTAAAAAGACAAAGCCAACTCAATTGCAAATTTCCATCTTTTTCTTATAAATAGGATCATTAGGCATTCATTAGAATCATCATGCAAAGATTAAGAGAATCCATTCATCAAAGTCTACAAGGCAACAAGGACACAATGGTGGATCACCAAGAGCTTCTCTTGCCCGATTACAAGTAGGATTGCTGAGATCTTTGGTATGCATCATGAAGCTGTGAATCAGCAAGGTCATTTGCACAAAGCTGTGAATCAACACTATAATTGTATATTTGGCAATTTACAATAGATTAGGTCTATCTCTCCTTCTCTTCTGAATCTTTGCTAAACATAAGATTATCATTAATCTTCTTTGCTTAGCATTAATCAAGAACACGCTTTTGCAACATGTCACATTGGAGCCTATCTCACGAGTAAAAATTTCTCAAAGAAACATCATTCTCAAGAATGATTTTCAATGAGTTTGCTGAAGAATTGCTAAAAATCACAATCCTTCAGTAGGGTTGGTTCTCGATTCAAGATAGGGTATCCATCAAATGAGCTTGTTGAAGCCCATGTTAGATAGTTCAGCTGTTCCAGGGCCCTTGTTACCTAGTTCTGCTGTTCCAGGCTGTTTCTTCTTTTGGCACCTGCCTTGCTACTGAGTTCGAACACTTTGAAGGAAAAGTGTTACACACTTAGTCCGGTAAGCTCTGGGTGTTAGTGGGCATATCAGACCCACAGAAAACCAGCTCTCCTGCCGCATTCCTATTGATGTTGTCTACCTTGTTGTACCTGCCTTCTGCTAAGTTTACACAAGATCTGCTGGTGGCCTGTATCTTGTCTGCTGCTAAGTAGCCCGGAGGCAAATCTACAATTCCCCACCCCTACCTTGTCTGCTGCCATGCTTTCCTCATTATCAGGGCTCAAAGGTCTGAGCTTTTACCAAGCCGCCCTGGCAATTATGAGTGCCAAGTTATTGCCTCAAACTACATCTATGGCTAAGATGCACATTCATACACCATCAAAAACACTTTAAACTGCCTACAAAACATGAATCATTGCTGGGATAGTTGATGTGCTTGCAAACTAAGAGAACACGAGAACTATGAAGAACACAGGCAGAACATGTACAGCCATCAGAATAGAAGGGGATGTATGTAAAGCATACCTCCAGCTTTGGTGTCAGATTAACTAGGTTGCAGTCCAAGCTTCGAACTTTCTGCCCACGTAAATCCAGTCTCTACAAAGCAATGAAATGATACAAGAGTTTACAATTAACAGAGAAGCAACTACTCGTCATACAAGTTCCCACAGCAAGGGACATCTAACCCCTGCTGACAAAGAACTTGCAACTTTCTTGCATTGACTTGCCTGTACACACTATTAAGAGGTAAAATCACAGAACTGGTTCAAATTAGATTAATGCATGCGCATACCACATCGTCCCCTGCCTTCACATCTACGGAAGGAAGAGCAATGAAACGTGAATCTCTGCTCTCTGAAGTCAATGATTTCCTTCGTGCAAGATTACCAGCAGCACGATCAGCTGATACTGGAGAAGAAGAGCGCCTGGGAGCAGCAGTAGCATAAGTTGGCGACTGTCTACTCGAAATGCTGTTGGGACTGTCAACAGAGCTTGAGATGTTCTTGATATTCTGGGTAAACACTGGACTGACTCTCTTTCGATTTGATGCTGTTGTGGTGACTCCATTGGAAGGGGAAGTGCGGCTGCAAGATGGAGTTGACATGGAAGATCCTGGAGTTCGTGGTGATGCAGGCTTCAGGGAAGGTCTAGTCCTTGATGTGGACGGGCTGCTGCGCTTTGAGCTGTCTGGAGTTCCGGGCCTTGAAGAGGAAGACCTGGGAGACTGCAAAGAGGAGGCTTTTCCAAATGAAGCTCCTCTGAGAGACGAGCTGGATGAACTTGCAGGGGATCTGCGTAGCTCTGATGGCGATGAAATTGACTTGGATGACATGGGGCCAGAAAGGGAAGCTCTGCGACCATCAATGTGGGGAGATGTTGACTTGGCCAGTTTGGATGCTTTGGAGTCGAGGGAGGCCCGCCTGTTGGGGGGAGTAGTCGTTGATGATGAAGCAGTGGAGGTTGTAGGAGCGCCTAAGCTGTGGCGGCGATTGGTGTGGTTCGAACTTGAAGAGGTGCTGCCATCATCGGCTTCATTTCGTCTTGCGAGGGCTGCAGGGGAAGATGATTTAAGGAAGTTGCGGTGAAATGAGGTAGCTACAGGAGGCGAAGAATGGTGATGGTGGCTATGGTAGGGATCCAGCGAGCACGGCAACACATGCTTGTTGGCAGGAGCAGATGCAAGCTTACTACTAATGGAAGGCTTTGCAGAGCGAACCACAACAGGGGGGATGATGATGGATTTGCTTGACGCAACACCTCCAAAGGACTTTCTGCGCATGTTGCTGCTGCTTTTGGCCACGGCCGGTCGTAGAGCAGAAGCATCAGCTCGCTCGTCTGCTTCTTCTACTTCATCGTCTGCTCGAGCTGCTGGCTTCTGTATGAAATCGATCCCTGCACTCACCACAGCTGAGAGCTCGTGATCACCATCAAATCCCGACACATTACCCCTTTCGTGCATTGGTTCACCATATCCATTCTCCGTAGCTGCATCTGGCTCAAAAACGGCACCTGCGTTCTCTTCATCCGCATGCCGATCTCCTTCCTGAAGCTCCTCTGCTACATTCTCATCTTCGTTTTCATCGGCTATAGCCCGATCTGACTGAAAATCATCAATTTGGGGCTCAAGAAGAGCTGGAGAGGCCATGAGATCGAGCTACCGGCACCAGACCTCGAGCTCAAATGTTAAGGTTTCATGACAGGAAAAGTTAGGGTTTCAAGGAGGCAATGGATTAAAAGATGCAGAGTACTTACTAATGAGAAAGAAGCGTGGGGAAGGAAAAGCTATGGCAAAAAGGCTATCGGGGAAGGTAAGCAGTCTACGCTACGACAGGTAAAGGGGAGCAAAAGGAGGGGGGCCAGAGAGCAGAAGGTCCGCCATAGCAAAAACAGGCAGCTTGCAAAAGCCTTTCAGGCGAGGGGAGAGTCAGACGCAGGCGAAAGCTGACAGGTTAGCTGTTTGTTAAGGGATGTAGACTACAGGGGCGTGAGGGCAGGGTACAGCGACGCCTGCCTCCTTGGCATGCCACGCCATTGAACTTCATAACTGACATGTCGAAGTATGCGGGTATGAGCTCATGACAGGTAGGAAGACGGCTCTGTCTTGCACTATAGTCGGAAAGTGGCCTGGGACCTCCCCCTCTTTATCCTTTTTGTTTAAAAACTTTGGATTTAAAATACATTTCAATTTCAATTATATCTTTCGATTCGCTAGCGCGGGAAAAGTTCCCCCCTCTCTCTCTCTCTCTCTCTCTCTCTCTAAGTGTGAACATTTTCACGAGAAACAATCTCTGTCAAAAAGTATTAAACATTTTCACAAGAAACATACGCTTTTCTTTTAGGGTGTTATACAGAATATATATGGCACCAAAATGTTTTTTTTTTTGCATTTCCATTAAATATATTCTATCAGATTTTCAAGAATAAGAGTGTTTTTCTATGCACCCTTTTCCTATGTAGGCGCAAACAAGGACTCTGTCCATGAGAATGGGCGGGGCAAATCTCCCTTCGAGTGTGTAAAGCACACTTAACCTATGAGGTGTTGAAAAAACACACCCAATTTCCTACACTTACACTACTTTTGACATTTTTGATACCAGCTTATTTCAAGGGTCAATATTGAATTTCTAACAAGCTTAGGCACTCCTTCTGACATTTTTGATACCAACTTAATTCCTTTTCAATGGGCAATAATGAATTTCTACACTCCTCTCTCTCTCTCTCTCTCTCTCTCTCTCTCTCTCTCTCTCATATTATGTTTGTGTGCTTAGGAATGCTATGAGTCCAAACACACTTTTCTAAAAGACAAGTTGTCTAAACATGTGCGCACTCACATGTTTGTAATAACAAACACGCACCACCTCATGCATGTGTTTCCACAAAGTCCCTAATTTTGTACGAACCTATAAATATGCCTTGTATAGCAAATATGTGAGTACCCATTCCAAACCCCAAAACTTTGAATGTATAATAAATGAGATTGATTTTTACACACCGGGGATAGAGGTGCCTTGTAAAAAATGAGATAAATCCTACCCTCACTAAAAGATTCAAACTTTTTTTCTTCAAAATGGTGGGAGAAGGTAAATAACCTTCTCAGAGTTTTCAAGTTGTAGTTATAATTGGTTGAAAGTATGAAGAAAATAAGTGTTCAAAATTATCCCTTCCTCTTCAACCCATGGTGAAAACGTTGAATTGGGAAGAATAATTTCCTAAACACTACCTACTTTTGGCTAATATTGACAATATTACAATATTTTGGGTGAGCATGTAAAGTAAGACTTCATAAGATTAGACTTCTTTCACACATTAGACATCTGAATCAAGAGCACATGTAACCAATATGTTGAGCATCATTCAAAACTATAAATTTGACCCTAAGCGATGGAGTGTTATTTAAGAAGATCAAAAAGCTACTCACACACATTGCACTTTCTATTTATGACCAATATTTAACTAAAATATGCGTATCTTAAATATCTCCCTTCCTTTTTCTCAAGCCCTTAAAAGTCTTTCATTAGGAGAAATGTTTGTATAAGAGGCAAAAAGTATTCAAAACTCTTTTATGAATGTCCTTATTGAATAAAAGTGTCTTCTACTAGTTCCTTGACCCCATGCACACATTAATCACCTCCTTTTTATATAAAAAACAAGATACTATAGTGTATTTTTATCAAACAAGTGAAACCCCAATTTTCTTCATCATGCATGGCCCTCCTACTATGACTAAAAAGAAACCTAAACTTATGGTAACATGCCCACCATGATGCTTCTTGTATATCTTGTTGTTGCCTTCCTTTCTTCCCCTTTCATTTAAATTTCCCTTCTTAATGAAATCTCATCCTACACTAGAAAGAAGTGCCATGGCTCAAATGCATAAAGTTGCACATGGGAAAGGAATACCTTCCATAAAGCTATTCAATATCCTTTATCCCTAAATGGTTCAATGGCCCTTGATTAGATGGAAACATGACAAGTGGTGGGGGTAAGTGGTTATATGATTTAGAGAAAAGAAAGACAGATACTTCACACTGAGTCAAGTAGTGATGCCAATGATGATGCATTTGAGGCATATAGTTGCAATGTCATTGTGTGTGATCGCATGCCTTAGCAAAAAAAGGGGCTCTGTTGTAAAGAAATTGTTCATTGTCCATAATGATGCGAGCTTATAAAGAAAAAGAAGAGATGAGATATATTCAAATTTAAAAACTTAATGATGTAAGCTTATAAAGAAAATGAAGAGGTGAGATATATTCATATTTAAGAACTTAATGTAGCTTGATGAAGATTTATAACCTTCTATCTTTGATTTGCACAAGCTAAAGAATGATTTTTAGTGATCTATCACGATTTTAATGTTACTTAAGTCATGAAAACAAACATCATGGAATTGAAGATAAGTACCTATTAGAATTCCTATGACATTCTTTCAAGGAAAATCTCTTTTTTTCCCTTGTGGAAGTTATAGTCATATTAAGGTATTCAACCAATGTTCTAAAAACACTGTAAAAAGTAACATCATTTTTTTCACAAGCTATGGTTTGATTGTTTTTTTCTACGCAAACACATTCATGGAAAATGCATTTGAATTCTCACTTTCTTCCACTAGCATTCAAGGCACGTAAGTTACACAAAATGCCATAAATGATGATTCCTTGGATTATCATGCAACATGTATCTATATCTTGTGCTTCCCTTACTACCATGCTGTATAAATGGAGCCATGTGGATTTTATTTCTTTCTTTCTTTCCCTTTTTTTTAATTGGGGGGGGTTCTTGATTATGTGGCCATTGAGTCAGGTTTGCATCATAAATTGTGCTTGCAATTTATTACTCAATGAGCCATCAATGAGTCAGGTTTGCATCATAAATTGTGCTTGCAATTTATTACTCAATGAGCCATCAAAATATCCATTTTGCTCCATTTCTTTACTTTTGACCCTCACAAAAGTTTCATGCCTTATAACTTGGAATGCTTTAGGCACCTTAGAAGTTATGTGGATGATTACTTTAGCATTAACAATTCTACCTCAACACTAAAGAGAGGAAAGAAAACAGCCTTTTGTTGTGGGGATTACATAGCCACCCATTTATAACTTTTCTAGGGAGGCTACCCAACATCTGATTTCTCAGCTATCGCTTCGATTGTCATCACCAGCCATTGTAGAAGGGCAAATCCACCTCACATCCTGAAGAGAACCATGGTTTGTGTAAAGAAGCTAACATGTATGAGAAAACTTCATTCACTCACTCTCACACAAAAGGATAAGGAAGTAAGGGCTCATGCCCATCCACACAGTGTAAACACTAAGAGAGGAAAGAAACCAACCTATTGTTGTTGTGGGGATTACATAGCCACCCATTTATAGCTTTTCTAAGGAGGCTACCCAACTGATTACAGCCCACTGCTCTGATTATGATCACCAACCATTTAGAATAAGTACCAAGAGTAGATCCACCTCACAGCTTAAGGAGAGCCATGGTGTGCGCAAAAAAACTAACCTGTAAACAAGAGAAAACTTCACTCACTCACTCTCACATAAGAGGATATGGAAGAAAAGGCTTAAGAGCTCACTAGTTTACACAAGGGAAAATTCTATTCTCATTAATTGAGTTATTATTTATTCATAATTATAAATCGGTTAACTGCCTATGTGGCCTAGGCCATACTAGTGTGCAAACTGTTTGGGGGGTCGAGCAACTATCTATGTGCCCTAGGCCATCTAGTGTATATGAGGAATAGATGTTGGCATTACACTTAGCTCAGTTGTCCCTGGTTTTACGCTGTGTGTAGCCCATTTGAGTGGAAAATTCCATAAGATATGCATTAAATGAAAAATTGTGCGGGTGGACATAAATCACAAAGTGATGTGAAATAGATGATTCCTTGATGATGATCACTCGTAATAGCTTTGACTTTGCAAATAAAATAAAATAAAATGGTAGGGCCTATTAAAGTCATCTACCTAATTAACCACCGTGAAAGTGCTTACATCTCCCTCTTGCCAGATGTAAGTATGTCCTTAGACCTATGCGAAGAAGTACAATGTTCTATGGGTTAGTTTATGTGTTGTGATGAAGAAAAAGCTAGGCATCACAAACCTATGTTGCAAAGCTACCTTTGTTGCATGTGGTTGGTTACCTTCCAAGATTTGTTGCATGTGGTCGGTTACCTTCCAAGATTTGATATTGTTGCTGATGACAAGGTGGCAAGTATCATGTGCATGGGTAAAATTATGCCTAATGCATATGCTTTTGAGAGATGCAACACTTATATGGTGTAAGAGAAAGAACAATATATGGTATAAGAGAAGCATATGCCTGGTTAATCCAGGGTTATCGATGGTGGATGCATCGTGTATGTGTGTAGAAGCTATCAACAAAATAGTAAGTTGATGTTATCAGTGCATATGTTGTACCTTCAAGATGCTATGTAATATTTAAAGCAAGACTTTGTCGTCATCTAGAAAGAGTCTCGGGTGATGCTTGACTCTTATGCTAGTGCCTAGATTAGCAACTCTCTAGCATGTGATTAGATGCAAATTTTTTGGTTTTATATACAATATGCATGTGCAGTCAAATAGGACTATGCCAGTGGCTAGAAAACCAACTGACAACTCTATGCCCAAAAAAAAGAAGAAGAAGCATTTTTTGGTATTGTGTGCACGGTGCAAGAAAAAGGCTATGCCCCCCAGCCCAACAAGACTAGTGACAACTTGGACTATCAAATCATGTGCCATTCATTTTTAGACTAGCAACTTGGACTATGACATTAATGTAAGAATTCTTCAGCGTAGACATATGAGCTCCAAGGAGTATTGAGTCCTTTTGAAAGCCTTATAGGGGGTCCAAAACTCAGTGTCTATCATAGTTCTGAAATCACAAAGCATATGACCTTGTAAGAACCCGAGTCCGTGGAAGTAGAAGGCTATTTGGTCTGCATCTGATCCTATGTTCAAATCAAACAATAGCTCCTCACCTCCTAACTTAATTCCCCTATGTGGCATGTCCATCAAAGCGATGATTAACAAGATGGAAAGTTAAAAACAAAATGTAGAATCCTTTTCCTCTTTTTTCTAAGTTTATAATTAGACCACCTCCTTGGGTATAGTGTTGATTCTTAAGAGCAACTATATATGCCCTAGCAAATTGCTCCTTTTTAAGTATGTATATCTGCATTCAAGTTGAATTTCCTACCAATCTTTATGTAGCTTGTCATGATAACACCTTGGCACATTGTATATTTATGTGCTTGCTTCAGGCTTCTCATGGACAGGTAGCCACAATCTTTGGCTTCGCATATCTTTGGCTTTCCACTTGCTTTTTCTCCACATATTCTTTCACACTTCTAGGTTGGAAATATAGATATGGCTTCCAAGCAACTTCCTCCATGGGCATGACTGCTCCCACTGTAGGATTATAAAGGTTAATATAGTCAAAGTTTGAGATTTGCATCAGAGGTTCATACAATAATTAGGATCTAAGCCAAGGGTTCCCTTCCTTAATGACATCAAGATAAGTTATGTATGGCATGTCATTGAAAATATCTAATTTTTTAAACAATTTGTGAACATTGTCAGGTATGTTAGCAGTTTCTCATGAAAGAGATTATACCTAATTTGATATTTTTCTAAATTGTGAGCTTGCAAAGGTGGTTCTATTAGATTTGCCTCAACTTGAATATCATCTTCCATTCACGGCTTCGGTTCTGGAAAGTCATAGTCTAACTTTGTTGCCTAAGGAATCATTTACAACTTACATGCATCCTTTGGGTAGCAATATGGCATGGCCACACGAGGTTCTTCTTGAAATGGATATGTTAGCATACACCTCCTGAGCTCTTTATCCTTTCGTGTTCTCTTGGGAGCTTCCATCTATGAGATTACTGTAAAGATCTTGAAGTTATGGCATATCTAATGCATCCACTAAAATAGTTGAGCAAATTGACAGACATCACTCCAAGTGTCATGAATCGTCTCTTTTTAAATATCTTAGAATCGGGAAATAAAGTATGCTTAAAGGATGGAAATTGCCACTGTCCCATGCTTTGTAAGGGCAAGTATACAGTTTTCACTTCTATTACCCCAAATATTTCCAACCACCATATGCTATCATGTACCCACTTTGAATTGCTCTTGAAGGCTCACAACTCTCCTGGAACTGCTAAGTGAATTGTTGGTCACTCACCCAAAGAGTTCAAATTGGTAATTATTCTTGGCCATGCTCTAAAATTTAGTTTAAAGGGTGTATAGGAAACATGAGATAGTCATGGAAGTTATGCAGCCTATAGTCTCCCGAGAATGTGGCAAACACAAGGGTTGGCACTACATAATGTGAAAGACTGTGAGAAAGAAGCTCCAAATCCCATGTTCTGCTTGGTAATGTTGTGGAGATCCACTTAGAGAGTGGACACTAAGAGAGATAGGTGGCTTGTTAGCATCTTTATTATGGTTAAAATATTCCTCGAGGCTCACTGGAGCTTCACTCAAAAAATACCTATCATGCAAGCCCTTATCCCCCCATAGACTGCAAGGTCTTTCTATCCTAAGTCTTTCTAAAGATTTCTTT
This sequence comes from Cibotium barometz, assembly GCF_041138505.1. Taxonomy (NCBI): domain Eukaryota; kingdom Viridiplantae; phylum Streptophyta; class Polypodiopsida; order Cyatheales; family Cibotiaceae; genus Cibotium; species Cibotium barometz. The sequence goes on along the minus strand of NC_141065.1, from coordinate 26,762,259 downwards.
ATAGATCATATATCTCCCTCATTACCACTACACATCTACTTGCCACCATTGCCAATCCTCATTGAAAATCTATTCCACTCCTAGTCGTTTTGGGAAACCCTTGCACCATAGAAAACGTGCAAGAACTAGCCAATGTCGTGGGGCTTTGCCTCACCACACTCAGGAGCATAAAAACAACTCAAACTCATAGGTTAATCTACCATGACCTTGCCTACAATTACATAAAAAAGATGTGTCACTCATCTCGTTGATTGCTTGTGCTCGGATTCTCGTAGGAGACGATGTTGCCATGCACAACCACACTCCAACGCCACCGCCGCACTCTAATGGAAGCTCGACCCTCTTCTCTCACTCGATCACACATACACACTCACTCTTTCACACACATGCAAGCATGCACACAATAGCTTAATAACAAGTAAGAAAGCAATAATACAAGGGAGTAGAGAAGAAGAGCACTCTATTGAATTAGCATAAAAGAATGAATGGTGAGAATACATAATGACCCTTATCTTGGCCCCTAGCCTTCACACCTTGGGCAGCCATACTTTAAAAATAGGTCCATGGCTATCTAGGACCACCTAGGCTTATGCAAACACTTAATCTAAGAATACAATCTCCATTACTAATCTCGTGGCGCGCCTTTCATACACAAGCAGTGATTGCACACATAAAATATACAATGACACTGGAGAGGTGTCCAATGAGGGTTAACATGTCCCCCTTCCTAATGCAGATTCCATCCTTGGAATATGTCAATGAAGATTGGTCAAGGTTGTTGTTGGATGCATAAAATGTCGAGGGTCTTGGAAGGTCTGCAAGGCAACATGGTACCACGAGTAAGGTGCATTTAAGCATAATGTAAACACCAATCAAGTAGTGAGGAATGATATTTACAACTGGTCAAATTTTCTAGTTAAGATAAGAGTAGTATTAAGGTTGGCCCAAATTTGATCTAAACTAAGAAGGATCAAAAAGTATGCCTCAGGTTATGACCTTAGTCTCGACACACTATATTTTAGTGAAACCATCTCTAGCTATTATCTAGCCTCTTAAATGAAACTGCTAAGAAATTATTGTAAGGTTTTGTTTTGATTCTAAAAATAGAAAAGTAGGGCGCCACCCTGTAGAGACCTAAGAAATTATTGTAAGGTTTTGTTTTGATTCTAAAAATAGAAAAGTAGGGCGCCACCCTGTAGAGACCTAAGAAATTATTCAGAGACCTCGTACAAGAGTATCTAAGAACTGCTAAGTACCTCCACAGTGATGGTTTTTTTTTGGTCCTTTATTGTTGATAGATTTTTAGCCACAAGGTCCCATCCCATGGAGATCAAGGCTATAGCCCCAAGGCTCTATCACTAAGAGAGACAAAATTCCTACCTAGATCACGCAGGGCGATGATTATCTTCTTGTGGGGTTTTTTTTTGTATTTTTGTTTTGTTTTTTTATTATTATAAATAACTAGTTTCACTTTCACAATTCACCCAGGAGGCTCTATTCTAACTAAAGAGGGCACACTAAGGAAGGTGGAGTACTTGGCCTTTGGCATACTTTAAGGTCGATCTTAGGGAAGATTGAACTAGGAACAAAGCCTAAATGTTACCAAGTAATAACTATAAAATTAATAAACTAGATACCTAAACATGTAAGCATGCATTCAAACAAACAATAAATGGAAAATCATAAAAAGATTGGAATAATTGCAAGGTGAGGATGGGCTAGAATACACCTGGGCAATGAGGAAAATCCTGTCCATATTGAGGTTGCACGTCCATCACCTGTTGTAATTCTGGATCTAGTCTACATGACTGCATCTCAATAACCTGTAAATCACACTCATCTGGCAAGCTCATCATTAGATAACCATAGTTCATAAGCATGCTCCGATTCTTTGTTATTTTGACTTTCACCCTCACTTGGATGTGCTCCATATATATACACATCCTTTGGTCTATTAGGTAATGGTCTGAGTGCATCCTCTATGATATGGCATGGGTACTATAGGTAAGTTAGCTAAGTAGTTATCATGAGCTAAGGTTTCTAGGAAATCACCCATTATACCTGAGAAGGAACAAGAAAGTGGAAACATATATGCCATAATTGATGGTGTAAGTCCATAAGTTCTTGCCCTCCTCCACTGCTCTACAAGTTGTTCCTATGCAGTTCTATCTTGCTGGGGTCCTCCCACTGGGTAATGTAGACTCTCATGATCGTGTCGTTGTGGTGTCTCTCCTCCCATGGACTATGATAGTTCTATCCCATAGCGCCTAAAATAAGTTCTACATTGCCAACATAAGTAAGATGTTGCATACAGCATGCGATGCCTACTACAAGTAATGCATGGTGCAAGGGGATGGAACTATAGGTATAATAAGTCCATAAAGGTGGCTCCACAACATCTCTCCCCTAGTGCTGCATAAAAATAGCATGAGTGGGTCTGGAAAGGGGGAATACTTAGCTTCCCTCGATAGTACCATTCTTGGCAATCGGGTCCATGATAGGGTCACTCGTGTCGGTCCACAAAAAGTCCATGCTCATGGCCTGTAGTCACAGCAGAGTCGCACTTCATTCTTCTATTTGATATGTGCTCCTTCTCATCATCTTTATATATAAAAAATGTATTGTTAGTCGGTTTTTTTGTATGTGTATAGTTGCTATATTGCTGTATAGTGTGGTTCAAGCTAGATTGTCATAGGTTAGCTTTTTTCCAATAGGCTCCCTCTTGATATGGACATAAACTTTGTCGGGGAGCAAAATGTGGAGGGAAAAATTAATGATATTAGCATAAGTTACCCCTTCTTGCTTTCTGTCATACCTTGACCTTGCGGAAGGTATTGTAGGTTTTTTGCAACCATCTCTTCCAACTTTGCTCCATCAATGTTTGTTGGCGCCCTTCGTTACTTGTTGTGGCATGTCAACTTCTAGTTTTAATGGCAGTAAAGGGCTCTCATAAGATCAGGTGAAGCTTATGGTTTCACCAGTATTGATGAGCAATGGAGTTGAGACTTGCATAGTGGGTCGCTCATCTAGGGAGACCAATGGGGTTAGGCTTGGATAGCCATCACTGGTATTGTAACCTTTAGCGATGTAGAGGCTTCACCATCCAATCACCATGTCGTGTGATAGGCTTGGATAGCCATCAATGGTATTATAACCTTTAGCGATGTAGAGGCTTCACCATCAATCACCATGTCTTGTGTGATAGGGTTTCTCTTTGGAATCCATACTTTTTTGGGTGTTTGTGGTGAAGGAACTTTTACAATAGCTTTTCCTTTGTTTGCATTTGAGCTATTGAAGCCTTTATCCATTATTGAGACGAGGAGGTTTGGGAATTGGTAAGTGGCAACAGTGAGACTAGTGGTATACTTTTATGTTTTAGTATCCAAATACAATGGTTACCCTCGTAGTAGCCTTGATCTTTTAATAAGCGTTTGGGGATCCAATCTAGGGTAACTTGTAATTTGGACTTTCTGCACCGATTCTTGTGTTGAGATCCTCCTTCCTTGGTCATTGGCAATTAGGTTACAAGATTGAGACTTGTACTCATGTGGAGGCTTAAGAGCTTGCTTCATATTTCATTACTTGAAATGGCTCCCTTTTATATGAGGAGGTACACCCTTGGGCTTATACATCAATGTGGGATAATTCCCTTTGCTCATGTGGCTTCTTGCTCGACTTTGCCCTTACTTGGCTTACTCAACTCACTCCCTATCTCTTCATTGTGCTCTTTGGCACCACATTTCTCAACACCCGCCTTGGTGCCAACTCTTTGGGCTACTCAAGGTGGTTGGATGTCGGTTTTACGACATATTTCCCCCCCCTCATTTCTAACTTGGTTGGGTAACTTAGAGGCTCTTTGGCGTGGTTACTCTCTAGCTCAGAGGTTACTTTAGAGATAGTTGGGTTGATTTTCACTCCCCTAGGGTACTGCTTTAGCTACTCTCTAGCGGTCGACTGTTTTACATTCGCATATCAATTTGACTCCTCATTTGGTGTCTTTTATAACATATGATTTTGGTTAGGGTAGTGTTTGGTATGTTCTTTGTTGTTCAGTGATGCTGCTTGCTTGAGATCTCCTTGCTTTTTCTTGATGAAGATCCCTTGTTTCTTCCTTCAGCTTTATGTCGATGTTGTGTTCTTCTTTTCATTGTTGAATGCTTCCTGGATCTTTGACTACTTGTCCTTACTTGTCTTCATGCATGCCTTTTGGCAGTCACTCCCCTTTGTGACCAATCTAGTTATGTTTGGTTAAATAGACTTCTTCTTCATTGTGCCTTTGTGTAGACTTTGTTTTTGATGCCACTTGATGCTTTTAGTGTGGATGACATGCCGTGTGATGTTGTCATATCATGCACTTGTGTTTTGAGCAAGCTTAGGATAGTGTTTAATGTGTTTTTCCTTTGCTTTTGATGCTTATACACATGCATTTTCCCATGTCTAATTTCCCTCGGATTTAATCCTTCCTTAACTGATGCTTTGAAGTGCAAAATACTTGCCATTTGAGAAGGTCTTACTAATAAGCTTGTGTTTTGCTTCACTGGCAGTGTTTAATCTTGTACAAGATTGGGGATGTGCATAGTTTTCCATGCAATGATAATTTCAAAGCTGATGCAAGTGATTAAAATACAAACTATGTGCTGAAAATGAACTAAGTGCACGTGATTAAAATACAAACTATGTGCTGAAAATGAACTAAGTGCAGTGAAAACTCACTTAAATTGAGCAATGTAGGTGAATGAGATGGATTTTGATGCAACAGAGGTTTCCCACAATGGATTTGCACCCTAATTTTCCAATTTTGAACTTTAATTAACCCAATTTTTGTTAGTACTACACTAATGATAGTGATTAGTGCTTGATTTGAGTGATTATGAGTGATAGAATTTGGAGGCTGAAATTGAGCTTGAGGAAGACAAATTTGATGGGGATTTTTGCATTAGCTTCTTGCCCTTGATGAGGGACAATTGCATGAGCAAGATCTCCAGCTCAAATTAGGCCAAAACATGTGGATTTATGCTGGACTAGGTGACTGGTTTTTGGACGCTTTTGCTTCGTGTAGTTGATGGAATACTTTGAAATTCAAGTTGTGGACAGCTTGTACCATGATCCAAGCTTACCTAAGAGGGCTTGGCCCAATTTTGTGTGTGGTGGGAGAATAGAGGAAAAGACCAGTCTCATGAAAGATGTAGAAATTTTCGCTCGTACAACGCAAATATGTTAAAATGGTGTGGTGAAAGTGAATGCTGCCTAGGAGAGGTTGACTTGTGGCTAGAAGGATTTTGTAAGAAGATGGATAAATGAAGATTAGTGACTAATTACTTTATTAGTGAAGTATTTAAGCTAGTGTGAGCTAAGATTAGTGATGTGGGGAGATGGGAAGGCTCTGATACCATGTTGAGAATCATGGGTACCATGTGTATGGCTAAGGTGATTAGTGCTAATCCTATATTAATTTGGTGATTAAGCAAATCTAAGGTGGGTCACACCTAAGCATAAACATGATGACTAGCTACTAAACTAATTAAGCAAGAGACTTAATCTTAGGTTACAAGATTGAGACTTGTACTCATGTAGAGGCTTAAGAGCTTGCTTCATATTTTATTGCTTGAAATGGCCCCTTTTTATATGAGGAGGTATACCCTTGGGCTTGTACATTAATGTGGGATAATTCCCTTCGCTCATGTGGCTTCTTGTTGGAATTTGCTCTTACTTGTCTTACTCAACTCACTCCCTATCTCTTCCTTGTGCTCTTTGGCACCACATTTCTCAACATGGCATGGGACCCACTCATAGTAGCTATAGATTTGCTGATGGGTAGGGCCTATGCAAAGTCAAAGGCTAGGTGTTATTAGTGAGGGTGCTCGTAGTAGATATTCTAGTCTCTTTCATGCTTGGTCCTCAAAATTTTGTAGGCAAATTAGAAGAGTTATAAAAAAATTTGCAGGCCATTTGCACATGAAAATCTTTGAAATTGTGATGTTACTCTAGAAAGAATGCCATAACTTGTCACATCCAATCTTCATCTATCAGCTTCCCTTGTAGGACAATGATGGAAACTTTGAAAAGTCTACCAAATATTCACTGTATTGAAGTTTATCCTAGTACTCACTCTAAGTGTAGATCCTGGGTATTTGCATGTACTAGGAATAAATCCTCTGAGTAGTGTGGGGGCATCTCTATATGTATCTCTATAAAGGCATGCCTTGCAGAACTAGGGAATCCACCATTTTGGTTGATTCAGTGCTCTGGGTATAAAAATTTTCCTTTAGTGGTTGCATGAAACCATCCCTCAAGTTCTTTAGATTGTTCTCTTGTCATTCCTTTTATATAGTTTCAGATACCCTTTCAGAATGGGCATGTCCACGTGATAGACGTGCAGGGTTGCTTCTACTGGTTTGTGATGGTGGAAAATAATTACATATATTAAGTCATACCTTGTGATGTTATTGCGCTACTATAGTAAACTAACATCTTCTTGTGCAAAATCATAAACATCTCGCAAAGGGGTTTTTGTCAGAGGGAGGTTCCAATGGGTTATCTCTTCTGGCTATGTGTCTTCATTGGCTTTGGGTGTCTTTAGCTTTGACCCTGTACCTTACAAGTTTGGTGGGGCAGAGAGTCGGTAGCTCTGGAAGGGTGCTTTCCCTTTCCTTTATCCTTGTGTGAGTCATCTGCCTTGATCTCTTCTTTACTTTGTTGGCCAAAGTCAGCCTTCCCCTTGTAACTTCCTTGGTGTCATCCTTGTGTTCTAATTTTTGCCCACTTCCCTTGTCCTTCTTAGAGTCATCTTCATCTTTGTCGTTACTTAGCTCATCTGGGCTCTTCTTCTTGTCACTTCTCTTTGAATCTTTGTTCTTTTTTGGTCCATTTTCAATCTCTGCCATCAAGATCATTATGCTCATCAAGCTCTAGATGGTCAGGGTATGCAACATGCTTTATGTCGAAGAAGTAGGCATTCTCTTCTCTTTTCTTCTCCATCTATTTGCAAACTCTTAGGTACAACATTGGAAAGAGCTCTGGAGGATAGGCTAGGTACTTAAGGATTGTAAGATTTTGATACCCTATGATTGCCAGCCTTTTGCCCTTGTCTGCCAGCCATTCAACATCTTTAGTGCACTGTTCAGCTTGAAAGGGTGCCTTGTGCACGTACACTTCTGCTTCCAACTCTATCTTCAAGCTTTTTTGGGATTACATTGTCAAAAAGGTAAAACCAAGCTTTTTTGGGGTTGCATTGTCAAAAAGGTAAAACCAAGATATGTAATTTGTTATAATTGGGTGCCAATCAATAATGTATATGTTCATGGGATCCTGTAGTGAAATTGACCCTTGAAAGACTAGCATTATGTTGTAGGTGTCTATCAGCACATGCACCTACTTGTTCATGATTTCCAAGTTGAGAAGTGGCAAAGGCACTTTGAGTGATATATTCTAATATAAGGCCATAAGGCCATGTGCATGGTCATACCAAATTCAGGTACTTTTCTAGTGGGCGGTGGTTTTGATGAGCAAGCTCTGAGAGCTCAGTGGTTATTTGGCTTAAGACAACCTCTTTGGCAGCATCATGCTTTGCGGTAGAGAAGGGTGTTGAGGTCTTCTTTCTTCTTTAGCACTACCACCTTAGCCTTTAATCTTATGATGCGTTCATATTTTGCATCTAAATAAGCTTTCATGCTTGCATTGGTGTTGTCACAAGAGCCCTTTGGCATAATTTTTAATTGAATATTTAGCCGGCTGCTACGATGCCCTGAGACTTGTTCAACTCTACATTGATCTTTTTATTGGCCTCCTCCTTTTGTTTAAGATACACATTAGCCCTGTCTAGGTGGCTCTATAAGGTGTCAACTTTTTTTGTTGCGATAGAAAGCACGGCTTGTTGTTGGGTATAAGAGTGTGTAAGTTGTTTGTACTTGGCCTCTAGAAAACCTTTTAAGCCTTGAATGTGCTTATTATCCCTTTTCAACTTGCTTATTATTGTTTGGGCTTTCTAAAGCTACACTTGTTGAGATGTCAAGCTCAACATGAGCTGACACTCATGAGGTGCCTGCATGACCGTTTGACATTTACATCACTGGCGGGTTTGGTAGTTGGCATCGACATATCTTCGCCAGAGATTCTACAGAGATGGACTACTAGTCCACACCTACCCACTCTACTTAGTGTGTTCACATTATGGACCGCTTGTATATACTCTATTATGTGTGTTAGTCACTTTATCTTCTTTGTACACCTCTTTTTGTTGTGTGAAGAAGAAGAAGAATTTTCAGCCTCACCTTGTGTGTTCTCTTTTAGGGTTTGTGTGAGTGTGTGTGTGCTTGCAAGAGCTCAAGCTCTCTTCTCCCTTGCATCTTTTCATGGTATTAGAGAACAGTTCATGCTAAGGGTTGAGCGGTAAGCAAGAGAAGCATAGGAAGCGGTACAAGGGTAAGCTTCATCTACTCTTCCCTCTTTGTGTTGGCTACTACACCCTTGGAGACACCAACGAACGAAATCCGATTGAGGAGCTTTTTTCGCAGGTTCAGAGCTACAGGGAAACTATATTGTTTGTTGGATGGTATTTTTTGGGCTGAAAAGACGTTTTGGGTGCATATGGACCTCCATTTTTCAGTTTGCAAGGCGTTCACGGGCACTGTGATTAAGTTTCGATTCTCTCTAGAACTCTATTTTTTGAAACTATAGGAAGGGCGATTGGTTGTATAGACACTGTGTGCACTGCAAAGAGGTCTTAAAGTTGCCATTGGGTGTATGTGTGCAAATTTAGGTCATTGCTGGTTATGACAGTTTGGGTGCAGTATAGTACCGCTGTAGAGAATACAACATTTTGTGCAGATCAAATAAGAGTGATGTTTTTAGTAAATTTGTGTTGTAGACAAGATGTCAAATGATAGAATAAACCAGATTATTGCAGAGAAACTTGACAAGAACAACTTCCATGCTTGGAGGTTTATATTGAAAAATTTCCTGATGGGAAAAGGTTACTAGGACTACATTGAAGGTGAACATGAGGAGGCACCAGAGATATCGGAGATTAATCCAACTGTTGCAGATGTAAAAGAATTCAAGGATTGGAATCAAGCAGTAAGGAAAGTCATGTATTGGCTTTCTATTAGCATATAGGACACTATGATTGGGCATATATAGGATGCCAAGTCACCTAAGGAGGCATGGGACACTTTGGTGAAGCTATATGAAACTAACACTAAGGCATGGGACACTTTGGTGAAGCTATATGAAACTAACACTAAGGCACGAAAGATTCAGTTTGAAGAATGAGCTTTATACTATGGAGAAGAAAAATATGTATGTAAATAAAGGGTATTGTGGAATCCCTTGCATCTATCGGTGTTTTTGTTGAAGATAAAGGGTATTGTGGAATCCCTTGCATCTATCGGTGTTTTTGTTGATGATGATGATAAGGTGGTGGAAGTGTGTCTACATGGTCTCGGGCCACAATACAAGGCATTCACGACGTCTATTCAGACTTGGGAGATTATTCCCAACTTCACAGATTTGGTGTTAATATTGATCATTGAAGAGAAGAATTTGGGTGAAGATCAACAGTCTTCATAAAACAAACATAGTTGAGAGTAGCAGGCCTTCTACACAAGTGTAGGTAGAGGACAAGGTAGAGGTCGTGGACGTGGCCAAGGTGGTGGGGGTGGTCGAATAGGTAATCAAAATTATGGTCAGTAGTAACAACAGTCCCAGGATTCGCAACAACACACAGGTGGAAGAGGCCAGTTTAGAGGCAGGGGGAGTCAACAAGGTCATGGTAATTGGCAAAGGTAGGATAATGATAGACGAGGATGTTTTTATTGTGGTAAGCCTAGACATGTGCAGGGAGATTGCTATAAGAAACAGAGGTGACATGCGAAATGGAAAAGTGCAGCAAAACAACTATGCATCCTCTAGTAGAAATAATGAGGATAATGAGAGGTTGTTTGTTATGCAACATGTAGTTACAACATGTAGTTAATGTTGTCTCTAGAAATGATGTAGCAGCATATAAGGATGATGTATGGTATGTTGATTTAGGTGCTTCAAACCACATGACAAGTCATGGTGAGTGGTTCAAGGAAATGAAGAATCTTGAAAGACCAGGTTTTCTTAAAACAGAGGATGACACTGCTCATCCGATTGCCCATGTTGGAGATGTGCCATTGTCTATGCAGGATGGTAAGGTGAAGTACCTTGCAGATGTACTTCATGCTCTCAATATTATAAAGAATCTAGTTTCAGTTGGCCAGATGATTGAGTAGGGTTTGCAGGTCCGGTTCAACCCTAATGGTTGTTATGTAGAAGACTTTAAAGATAAGTGCAGGTTGGTTGCAAAAGGTAACAGAGTGGGCATGATGTTTACATTGAATGTAAATATGCCTGAAGTGAGTGCTGTAATGTTTGTAAATGGTTCAGAAGTTGTCGCAGATACAGACATTTGGCATAAGAGAATTGGGCATGTAAATGTACAAAGAATGAAGTCTTTGCAGACTAAAGAAATTGTGATGGCGCTGCCTAAGTTTAAAGTTGAAGGTATGCAGAAAGTATGTGAAGCATGTCAATTTGGAAAGCAAACAAAGCATGTATTTCCACATGATGAAATGTGAGCAGGAATGTACTAGATGTTGTGCATTGAGATGTATGGGGTCTTGCGAAAGACTATGTCTATGGGTGGCTCCAGGTACTACGTAACATTCATTGATGACCACATGAGGAAAGTGTGGATGTATTTCATGAAGGAGAAGAGTGAAGTGCACTCATTTTCAAAATTTTAGAGTGATGCTGAAAAATAGACATGAAAGCATGTGAAGTGCCTAAGGTCAGATGAAGGGGGAGAATACTTCTCCAATGAGTTCTCTGATTTGCGAAAGAATGGCATTCAAAGACAATTTACATGTAGATACACGCTGCAGCAAAATGGAGTTGCTGTGAGTGGAAAAATAGGCACATTGCAGAGATAGCATAAACATTGATGGCATAGAAGAATATGCCACATAGCTATTAGGCTGAGGTTGTGTCTATAGTAGTTTATATCATGAACAAGACTCCTACTGCAGCCATATATGATGTAATGCCAGAGGAGAAGTTTACTGGTAAGAAACTTGATTCATCTCACTTGGAAGTTTTTGGATGTATTGCATATGTGCATGTCCTAGATGAGTTGCGTACTAAACTGGATCCAAAGGCAGAAAAATGTGTGTTTATTAGATATTTCCTTGAGCAAAAGGGATATAGATGCTATAATCCTGCTACACGTGAATTGAGGGTAAGCATGGATGTTGTATTTGATGAGATGAGTAGCTAGTATGCTACTAAAAAAGATGCTGTTGGGGATGATGTAGTGGAAACATGGTTGCACAGAATGCAAGTCAACAATCACAGGATTTGAGTGGACCAGGAGAGTCCTCATCCCAACGGTTCTGTTAATAGACTATGGAGTGGTAGGCTGTGCCATAATACCAGTCATGGAAATGTAACGGTTGCAAAGATGGTAACTATGAGAGTTTTGATTACGGTGGCTACAACTAAAGGCTAGTTTTTACATCAGATGGATGTAAAAAATACACTTGCATGGTGATTTACAAGAAGAAGTGTATATGGATAAGCCACCTGGTTTTGAGGACACAGGTCACCCGGAGTATGCATGTAAGCTTCGTAAGGCTTTGTATGGGCTGAAGCAAGCTCCATGAGCATGGCATGAAAAGATTGCTGAGTATCTTGTCACTATTGGTTTTCATATGGTAGATGCAGATCACTCTTTGTATGTGCACAAGAGTGATAAGGGTATTGTGATCATCACCATCTATGCAGATAATCTTATTATTGGGGGTGACAACTTGGATGAGATTGAGCATGTGAAAAGTCTTCTCAAAAGAAAGTTTGAGATGAAGGATTTAGGAGATCTGCGCTACTTTTGGGAATTGAGGTCATTCGCACACTTGATGGTATTTGGCTGTCACACAGAGATATTATGTATTGGACATGTTGTCCAAGTATAGGATGGTTGATTGTAAGTCAATCTTGGTGCCATTAGATCAGAATGACAAGCTTAGTGTGGATGTAGGTTATGTGTTGGGTGGAGGATCCCAATATGTATAGGAAGATGGTGGGGAGTTTGATTTATGTCATGATCAGCCAGTTTATGCAGGTTCTATGCAAACCACATCTTGACAATGTGCAACACACACTTCGTTATTTGAGGGCCACTGTTGATTATGCATTGTTTTATGCAGCAGGTGTACCATTGGATCTATATGGGTACACAGATGTAAATTGGGCAGGTAGCATCTCAGACAGGAGATCTACCAGTGGATTTATGTTTTTATTGGGGAGTACTACTGTAACATGGAGTAGCAAGAAGCAGCCCACAACCTTGTCGAGTACAGAGGCAGAGTCATGCGGAGCTGCGGTGGGAGTGTGTGAGGTAGCTTGGTTATGCAATCTACTTGTGCTAATTTGCGGTTGCATGTAGAGAGAAAGGTTGTCATATATTGTGACAATCTTAGTAGTATACGATTGGGCCAGGAACCTAGTTTTCCATGTGCAGACAAAACACATTGAGGTACATTACCACTTTATCAGGGAGAGAGTCTAGGTAGGTGACATCGACTTGGCCTATGTCAGCACATAGGATCAGGTCACTGACATCTTCCTCAAGGCCTTGGGAGCTAAGAAGCTCCGCAGATTTTGAGATATGCTTGGAGATCATGAGTTGGAGTTGAGCTTGAGGGGGAGTGTTGAGATGTCAAGCTTAACATGAGCTGAAACTCACGAGGCGCCTACATGACCGTTCGACATTTACATCACTGGCGGGTTTGGTAGAGCTAGCACCAACATATCTTCGCTAGAGATTCTATAGCTGGACTACACCAACTAGTCCACACCTACCCACTCCACTTAGAGTGTTCACATTATGGACTGCTTGTATATACTCTATTATGTGTGTTAGTCACTTTATCTTCTTTGCAGACCTCTTTTTGTTGTGTGAAGAAGAAGAAGAATTTTTAGCCTTTCACCTTGTGTGTTCTCTTCTAGGGTTTGTGTGAGTGTGTGTGTGCTTGCAAGAGCTCAAGCTCTCTTTTCAGCACTTTATACCACTCTATTTTGGAGGTGTGGGCTTACAACTTGAGAGTACTAAAAATGATGGATTCCACATATAATTCTACAACTTTCAGCTATGAAGGAGAGGGGTTTGAGCTTCCTCTATTAAGACCTTTTTGCCTCCTTGGAAAGCCCCTTAAACTGCCCAGACCATTAAGAGGGGACCATATCATTGTCCCCTTCTTGGATGTCTTCTTGCTTCTACAAGGATGTGACCATCTCTTCTTTGGTGTACTCCCTCTTCTTATCCATCTTTGCCACTTCTATGTCAGTGTTTATCTTTGAGCCTAATTATTCCATCATTTTCTCGTTGATGGTGTGACAACAACTTTCTTCTTTTTCTTTATCCTCTCTAATTCTTGTGTGCCTTTGTGTTCTCTCTTCTAGCTAGGCTCCTACTCATATGTGGGGATTTGTCCTTCAGAGTTGAGCTAGTCAGCCTTTACAATGCGGAGCAACCTCTTTGTGGCTTGCATGCCTTGATGGAGAATCTGGGTGTGGTGAGTAGAGTTGTAATCCCAAGATATGGCTCCTAGGGGTTCTTCAATTTGCATATCCTTACTACCTCATAATGCATGAGCTTGCAAAGTTCTCCTTTGCATGTTGGGGATTTTGGCACTTCAAAACTTTGTTGCTCCTTATCAAGATGCTCATATCTACTTGGGTGGTCCTGTATGGTTTACAAAATGACATATAGGCATAATATAATCTATAGGGCATCACTAACTATGGCAAGATGGCAAGATAATCGCACTCTAGTAGGACTTGGCCATTAAGTTAGTCATTGCAAGTGGATACATTGCATTGATGATTGAGGGGTACAAAAGTCCCTAAAGCACAAGTTGCTTCATTGGCACTATGGCGCTAGGGTCCAGCCCAAAACCTAATAGGAAAAAAAGATCCAAGAAACCAATGACAAACTGTATACCATTATGAACCTTAGTGAAACCAAAGAAAGATACATAAACAAAGAGAGCTTACAAGTAGTGGGGGAAGCATCCTTAGACTCCATTTTTGGGATCCCCTCACATAGCTCAACTATGTATGTTGTGTTCCTACACCAGAGTGAGGAAGGTCCATCAAACTGGCACTGGTTGGATACATTGCATTGATGATTGAGGGGTACAAAAGTCCCTAAAGCACAAGTTGCTTCATTGGCACTATGGCGCTAGGGTCCAGCCCAAACCCTAATAGGAAAAAAAGATCCAAGAAACCAATGACAAACTGTATACCATTATGAACCTTAGTGAAACCAAGGAAAGATACATAAACAAAGAGAGCTTACAAGTAGTGGGGGAAGCATCCTTAGACTCCATTTTTGGGATCCCCTCACATAGCTCAACTATGTATGTTGTGTTCCTACACCAGAGTGAGGAAGGTCCATCAAACTGGCACTGGATACATTGCATTGATGATTGAGGGGTACAAAAGTCCCTAAAGCACAAGTTGCTTCATTGGCACTATGGCGCTAGGGTCCAGCCCAAACCCTAATAGGAAAAAAAGATCCAAGAAACCAATGACAAACTGTATACCATTATGAACCTTAGTGAAACCAAGGAAAGATACATAAACAAAGAGAGCTTACAAGTAGTGGGGGAAGCATCCTTAGACTCCATTTTTGGGATCCCCTCACATAGCTCAACTATGTATGTTGTGTTCCTACACCAGAGTGAAGGAAGGTCCATCAAAATAGACCTCTTTGATGGACTGCACAATATGTTGTGAGGCCACTACCATATATGACTAGAAGATAGAGTTTGTGGCCATTAGATCTTTCAAGAACGAGGTAGAGAAACATGTTATCAGAATCATAAAAAAACTTAAGGCCATTGCCACATACAACTAGGAGATAGAAAGTGTGGCCATTAGCTCTTTTGAGAATGAGGTAGAGAAACATGTTATCAAAATTAGAAAAAAACTTAATCTAGTAGGCACTGAAAGGACCAGGACAAGAAGATCAACACCCCAACCAAGAAGAGCAAGTGCTTCAAGACCACTTAGTAAAAGGCATACAATTTGCAACTTCATGTTGTTCCAAGACATACAACTTGCACTCTCTTACTGTAGATACGAATTTTCTTGAAAGCATAATACCACTGCTAGACATTCAATTGGGTACCTTTGTGTGGTCACCCATCCCTATGTGTATGGATCACTATATGCCTTTCGGTTTTGTGTTTGCTTTAGGATCCACATGCATCCAATAGCATAAATTGATGCATCTATATATATGTGGAAGATGACATCCCACCTTGGTGGTGTGAGAATTGGAGCAGTCTTATCAAGGTCTCCTTAAGCTTATGGAATGACTCTTTATTTGGCTTGTTATGGATAATGTGGAGGCTCTTACCAAGATTTATAAATGTATCTTAGCACTATTTACTCCCCTAACACTGATTTGAACACTTTGGCTCAGGTTTGGGTGCTAACCATGATTAAGACCACTAATCACTCACTAAACACAAGAAATGTAGGCAACTTTTGGGTAGGCAATTGAGATAGTTGCATTCATAAACTGAAGTACCAAGTGGTTTCAGGGAGTGAAATAGCAACAACAAGTGAAGAGGAGATTAACCCACTAATGACTTAGATTAGCTCACTTAATTAAGGATTAATAAAGGTTAATAAAAAACTAATAGAAAGAAGTGTAGATCCAGATCTCACAAACCACTTCACCAATCCAAATGTTGACTTTACCACCATGTTTAGCATGCTTGAAAACCCTTGACACCGCCTTGAATTGACAGAGAAACTATGCACATGAGACAAGCTATCGATTTTTCCTAAATTTGATAGAGCCTATAGTCTATCTTGTGCATGATTTAGGCCAATTTGCTTCAATTCCTCCTACATTTGAGGTCATCCTAGGGTGCTCTAGAAGCTCGTAGTAGGGCTTGGGCAATGGGTGCTTCAATTAGGAGAACCAAGCTCTCAACTAGCAGTTGCTAGTTTAAGGTTGTGGACAAGGTTGAATATGCTTGATTAATTTAGGATTAGCAGTAACAATCTCATTAAATTTTGCTAATGCTGAATTTTGAGGATGAGAACAAGTTGCCTTAGTAGGCTCTAATACCAAGAAAAAAATGCAAGAGAATGTTGGATATGGAGTATATGAAGGTTTCAAATGAAGGCTATGGTGCATTAAAGATGACGAAATACATAGTTAGAGCATAGTATTAACCCTAACTACAATGATTAAGATGTGAATTAGCACTATTCAAGAACTCATGACTATGGTGCATTAAAGATGAAGAAAGACATATAGTTAGAGCATAGTATTAAATCTAATTGTAATGATTAAGATGTGAATTAGCACTAATCAAGAACTCATGACTTGTACTAATGAAAATAAGCATCATACAACCATTTGTAGCCACTTGATATATATCCTCCCCAATTGCCCTCATCCGCATGACATACATCACCCCTTACATCATTAAGATTCCATCTTTTTGACCTACTTCTAGACTCTTCTTTGCCATTTACACTTCACACATCATTCTAACCTTTGACAACCTTTTCCCTAAGGTTCACACACTCCCATACATTGACACATACATACATGATAACATATCCGGCACCACATTTTCAACAATTTTCCATGACTGGATCAGAGGGGTTTCATGTTTGTATAGGGAGGGAGGGCCATAACATAGTTTTGGCGTATGGGGGACATGGTGAGAGTGCTTTCGATTTCCCACTTGGTGTGGTAGGAAAGCTGCCTTAATGTACCTCGTAGTAGTGGAGGCTATGAGCAGGTTCATTTGGGCTACCCCCCAGGAGTCTCCAGCCCTTAGATTGCATCTACATAAAGAGAAAGAGTATTTGGACTTGGAGTTAGCAGAGGATAACACAATGTTTTTGGATGCCTCACATGCATGTTTCTATGCCTTTAGGATAGCATGGGAGATGTTTTGTTTAGAAATAGGAGTCACTATTAATTGGCAAAAGTTAGTGGTATTTTGGATCAATGATTCTCCATAGGTAGATTGGGGCTTGGATGTAGGGTTTACTTGGATTCAAAGAGGATGCATTACCAAGTATCTTGGATGCCAAGTTGGCATTGACATCTCCCCCCATCACAACAATTTACACTTGTGGTCATGAGCGCATTAAAAGAGAACTTTAGCATTGGAGTAGCATGAAGGTTGATGTGGCATCTAGAGCCTTTGTTGTTAACCTCATGAAAGGAAACACAAAGAAACTAAAAAGTTTACCAAACTTGTAGTTATCTTTATGTCTTGTCCAATGCTTCGTATGCATTACGGATGTCATTGGAGCCTCATCCCAAATGATCAATCTCGCAAGCTTCAGTACCTCGGGCTATTAACTTTAATACTTTACATGTGCTAGACCATAATACAATGAATGAATTGGTCTAGGTAAATGAGAACCAATGAGACGATGGCTAGTCTATGTCGTGGGTGAGTCGTAGAAGCTATCGAGGCCTATGCAAACACCATTACGATAACTGCAAAAGTGTAAGCAAGCTCGATAGTGTCCTCCAAGGATCCAAACATGTCATGTCATAACTCACCAAATGCATCCCGTGAATGACCATCATAATCATCATCACCCCTATAATCATCATCCCGTGAATGACCATCATAATCATCATCACCCCTATAATCATCATCCCGTGAATGACCACATCATCACCCCTATAATCATCCATAGTCGCATCATGAACATCGTCATCATCCTTAGCAGAATGATATGGATCAAACCCATACTTGCACGTGCACCACTGCTCCTAGAAGTGCACCACTGCTCCCAGAAGTGCTGGTATGTGCAAAGGGTCTCAAATCGACCAATGAAATCCAAGTAGGCACCATAGCTCCTCATCTGATCCCATACAAAGGGATGTAAAGATGCACACATGTACATAGCCCTACGCTCATCAAAATAGCATGATAATGTTGCCTGCTTATCAACCCTATGCTCATCAAAATAGCATGATAGTGTTGCCTGCTTATCAAACTAGACATCTAATAATCATGATATGCATATAGCTTGCATGCATGGCATACATACACCATGTTGCACCTTGGCACCATACGAGCATCCAAATGCTGAAGTGTGAGGTACGTGTGAAAAAACTCACCAAATCTCCAAATGTGTGACACAAGCCCAAAATTTACTGACGTGCGTCATCAAGGCTATAAAAGCACAAATATTGTGAACTAATGCTAGCAATGTTAAAGTGTGTGTGAAATCAAGGCTAACTACATACAAAATGCACATCGTGCATAAACAAGCCCAAATAATGCATCAACATGTGTGGCACACCTCGCACGCATTGAAAATCACCACAAGGACACTCACAGCGTGTGAACACACCTCATTAAACACCATGCGTGAAAACAATCTTCTTCCAGGTTAGTGTAAGGAAGGTGTGGAAACAAGAAGAAATTGGAATGGGTTAATGGTGAAGAATGTGGGCAAGGAGATAATGGGGTGGAAAATGTGAAAGGAAAAGAAGATAATGTCCAGTGTGAATAGGTAAAAGATGACCCTAGTGTGAATGGGTAATGGGCAATAAACCACCTTTCTTTTTATTTGTGTTGTTGTGTCACACTGCTAAAAATTATGTAGGAGACACACGAAATCATTTGCTAAGAACTATGTTAAGCTTGCAATTGCTTGCCTCCACGTTTGCTGAGGCGGAGGTGTTCCTACGCCATACACCATGTTGCACCTTGGCACCATATGAGCATCCAAATGCTCAAAGTGTGAGGTACATGTGAACAAACTCATTGAATCCCCAAATGTGTGACACAATACCACAATGTGCTGACGTGCGTAATCAAGGCTATAAAAGCACAAATAGTGTGAGAAAATGCTAACAACGTCAAAGTGTGTGTGAATCAAGGCTAACTACATACGAAACCCACATCGTGCGTAAACAAGCCCAAATAATGCATCAACATGTGTGGCACACCTCACACGCATGAAAAATCACCACAAAGACACTCATAGCGTGTGAACACACCTCATTAAACACCACACGTGAAAACAATCTTCTTCAAGGTTAGTGTAAGGAAGGTGTGGAAACAAGAAGAAATTGGAATGGGTTAATGGTGGTGAAGAATGTGGGCAAGGAGATAATGGGGTGGAAAATGTGAAAGGAAAAGAAGATAATGTCTAGTATGAAATTACGCATATATGACTTCTTTGGTGAAGCATGTGGAACCTACATGCTATACAGAAGCTATTGAAAAGCATGTATGGGAGAAGGCAATGGATGTTGAGATGGACGCATTGGTTCATAATGAAACATGGGATTTGGTTGCATTACCACAAAACAAAAATGTCATTGGTTGCAAATGGGTTTACAAAGTGAAATGCAAGTCAGATGGTTCAATTGAGTGACATAAAGCAAGATTGGTAGCTAAGGGTTATGCACAAACCCAAGGCTTGGACTATAATGAAACATTTAGTCCAGTGGCAAAGATGGGAACAGTGAGAGCAGTCATTACTATGGCTACAGCAAATGGTTGGGAAATGCATCAAATGGATGTCAAAAATGTATTTCTAAATGGTGATCTACAAGAAGAAGTTTATATGGCACAGCCAGAAGGAAATGTACACCCAAAGTATCCCACTCATGTATGCAGATTGAAAAAGACATTATATGGTTTGAAGCAAGCACCTCGTGCTTGGAGTGATAAGATGAGCAGATATCTTATTTCCCTTGGATTTCAGGTTTTTACAACAGATTCTTCACTCTATGTGAAGAAAACAGATCATGGGATTGTTTTACTTGTCATCTATGTGGATGACTTGATTGTCACAGGAGATCATGCTACAGATGTTATGCATGTCAAGAAGGCATTGAGTGGGCAGTTCGACATGAAAGACTTGGGTGAATTGACATACTTTCTTAGAATTGAAGTGATCAAAGACCATGCAGGTACATGGTTAGTGCAGCGCCAATATGCATTGGATATGCTGGCAAAATATGGCATGACAGGGTGTAAGCCAATGAGTACACCTTTGGAGCAAAATGTAAAGCTGCGGGCTGATTTTGGTGAGGAGTTGGATGATCCATCTGTGTACAGAAAGATGGTTGGTAGTTTCATTTACATGACTATCACACGCCCAGATTTGAGTTATGTTGTGGGGCTCGTAAGCCAATCTATGCAGATCCCCAGAAAACCTCATTTGGATGCAGTGAGACGCATTATGTGATATGTAAAGACCACTGCACATTATGGTCTTCTTTATGAGAATGGTAAAGGCTTGGATATACATGGCTACACAGATGTTGATTGGGCAGGTAGCTCATATGACAGGAGGTCTACTAGTAGTTATGCCTTTACACTTGGAAGTGCCATGGTGAGTTGGAGTAGCAAGAAGCAACCTACTATTGCTTTATCCAGTACAGAGGCTAAATACAGGGGTGCAGCCATTGCTACTTGTGAAGGAATATGGTTAAAGAATCTCTTGGCTAATTTGGGTGAGCCTATTTTGATGGCAAGGTTGTCATTCATTGTGACAACATGAGCAGCATACAGTTAGCCAAGAATCCAGTATTTCATGTGCGGACCAAACACATAGAGGTCCATTATCACTTTGTCAGAGAAAGTGTTGGATGGTACAGTGGATCTATAGTATGTGAAGACTGAAGAGTAGGTGGCTGATATCTTTACAAAGCCACTTAGTAGGGAGAAGTTTGAGTTCTTCCGTACTATGTTGGGAGTACGTGGGATGAGCTTGAGGGGGAGTGTTGAGAGCTTTGATAGCCCAAGCTCATCTACATCTTCATCTATGGCAGTACATCATGAGCTTGAGAGGGGCTATTGAGATTCAAGCTCGATGTCAGTATGTGCCAGCTCTGCTATGTGTTGGCATGTTAGGTAGCAGCATGTGTGAGACATAAATGACCGCATCCAGTTGGTTATAGTGTGTGGACATTAGCTAGGGTTAGTAGAGTGTGGACACTACACATAGTGTGTCTTGTGTATTATGGATTATGGCTTTATGCATTGTGTGAGAAGGGAGATGGCTTCCCTCTATGGTTAGGGTTTGCAATATACATTAGGGTTTGCTCCTGTGTGTGTGTGTCTCCTCTCCCTCTACCTATTTTTCATCAATGTCAAGTTTCCAGACTGAGCTTGAATCCTGCTAAATGTGCCTTTACCGTCAAAAGCAGTATGCTCCTTGTCCACATTGTATCTCATTTAGGCATTGCCATAGACCCAGCCAAGGTGGAAGTAATCCGAAAAGCTCCGATTCCGACCAATGTGAAGGAGCTAAGAAGATTCTTGGGGCAAGTCAGATGGCATAGCCAAATGCTCCGATATCTTGCCCATGTAGCAGTCCCATTAAACTAGCAAATGGCCTGGATAAAAATGCCATTGACCTAGTAGTTGAGGTAACCCAACCTCAAATGGATGGAGGAATGTGACATTGCATTCCGGAGCCTTAAGCTGATGCTATCTAAAGCACCTATAGTTAAATCCCCTAATTGGGAATTGTCATTTCACGTCTTCATGGATGCATTAGATGTGGCAATAGGAAGTTTCTTGATGCAGGAGGCTGACAAAAAGTGGTTCTGGCCCATTTACTATGCTAGTTGGTGAGATGCTGAGTGGAATTACTCCACCACACATAGGGAAGTGCTTGGCATGATCTACTCAGTTGGCAAGTTTCACCACTATTTGCTGGGCAACAAGTTCACTTTCCATGTGGATCGTTCCATTTGCTTTATCTTGTGGATAAGTAGAGCTTGGTAGGCAAAATGGCAAGGTGGATGCTAATCCTATAGAAATTCGAGTTCAGCATAGTGCACACCCCACGGGTGCAAACCATACAATGGCAGATTACCTATCTTGACTGGAGTCTGGTGCACACCCCGGGTGCAAACCATACAATGGCAGATTACCTATCTCGACTGGAGTCTGGTGAAGCCTCGATCCGAGTAGCAGATGATCTACGTGATGTAGAGCTCTTCATAGCGAAAGCAGTCATCCCGATTCCCCAGACATGGTATGACGAAATGTTGCCGTTTGTGGCCATAGGCTTGATGGAGGATAGCCTTTCTCAAGATCAGAGGAAGCAGATAGTTGTCCAAAGCCACTCTTTCCAAGTCATAGCCGGCCACCTAGCTATGTACGAAAAAGGCATTGATCAGATCGTCTGAAGGTGCATTCCACCTCATGAACAAGAAGTTTTCCTTAGAGAAACCCATCAAGGAATCAGTGAAGGTCACTTTGCAAGAGAAGTAATAGGAAGGAAAATCCTCCAGGCTGGTCTGTGGTGGCCGTTTGTAATCAGCCGTTTGTAATCGGTCTGTGGTGGCCGTTTGTAATCAGCCATTTGTAATCGGTCTGTGGGGGTGGCTGTTTGTAATCGGCGATGCCTACAAGTGGGCCAAAAAGTGTGATGATTGCAACCATCTTGGAGGACAGCTGACTGACAGAGACCAAATGCCGCATAATACAATCCTTTCCTTGGAACCATTCTAGAAATGGGGCCTCAACTTCGTGGGTCTGTTCAAGCTGCTAGGCTGATTCACTACTAGTAACAAGTATATCCTGGTGGAAATCGAGTATAGCACCAAGTGGGTGGAAGCCCGAGCTCTCCGAGATAATACGGCCAAGTCCACCACCAAATTCCTCAATGAGATGACCATTAGTAGGTTTGGTTGCCCGATCGAGCTGATCAGTGACCAGGGCAAACACTTTGTCAATGATGTAATCTAGCCCCACTGGGGTCACTGTGTAATCTAGCCACTGGTCACTCAGCATCTCATCATCCATAAAAGATCCACAGTGTACTACCCACAGGCTAACGATCAAGCAGAGTCCACCCACAAAATACTCTAGCGGATCCTCAGGAAACTGGTCAATGAAAATTGCACCGATTGGGATGAGAAGCTGTACTCGGCGTTATGGACATTCCACATAGCCTACAAGGTCTCCACAAGAATGGCACCATTCAAGCTAGTATACGGCATAGAAGCAATTGTGCCAATGGAGTTCTTGGTGCCGAGCGCCTTTAGATTGCCATAGCGGAGAAGTTAAGCGCTAAAGAATCCCTGTGTAGCATCATTTGGATCAGCTCCTTGAGCTAGATGAAGATCGATTCAAGAGCTTCTTCATCACTACAGTGATCCAGAAAAGGAGAAAGAAGTGGGTCGGCTGCCACTCCAAGTTTTGGTTGTTCGAGAGGAAGAAGATCTGGTCCTATTGTTCTAGTCCCGGATGGGTCCGTATCCGGGGAAGCTGAAGCTGAAGCTCAGGTGGACTGGACCTTTCTGGATAGTGGAAAAGTTCTACAACCTCCTCGACACGCTCACAGGGGAGCGCTTCTAGAAACCGATCCAATGGCTATCACCAAGCGATCGTATAATAGGTCGATGCCACCTAATCCGATCATTTATGTGGCGATTCCACTAACCCATTACCTCGAAATCCATCACATTAATACATGCACACCTCTCTGAACAATCATCGTAGATTCGTCTAGGAAGTTGAGCGATTTGATACCCCTCCATCATGATTATTCGATGGCTGCGCGACAATCATGCAGACACAAAGCACAATAACTATTTTTGTATTACCATGAACTATCTATGTTAGCCTCCTAGGATGACCCATTTTAGGTGATCATCACTAATGCGAGTAATACCACTGTTAGAGTGGTCTTGCAACAGAATGGGCATCCAATAGCTTACATGTCCCATAAGTTGATCCCTGCAGGAGAAAAACTAATCGATTTTTATGACCAGGAACACCTTGCAGTGATACATGCCTTGAAGCATTGGAAACATTTTCTTTATAGACGCGTCTTTGAGATTTGCATAGATCACCAAGCTTTGTGTTAGCTTCATACAATGCCAAGCACAATTTGGAGTGACTATCTCAGCACTGCTGGAGATAGATTTTCTAGTAGTTTAATGGAATGATCAAGTATCTTTCAAGCAAGGGCAACCAAGTGGGTTGCCGACACCTTGAGCAGGAAAGGAACTATGTCCCACATCCAATCCACTCGTGCTGGTATGGGAATTTGGTATACTCAGTGGGAACATGCATTGGATGCCACAACAGGACCATGCCATTTCTTGATACGTGATGGTTGGCTTTTCTACAAAGGTCAACAGTGCATGAACTTGACTTTGGAGAAGTTATAGTGGCACTTTTATTGGCCAAGAATGAGGCGAGACATGTTCACTTATGTGCAACAATGTTTGGTTTATCATGGACTTTCTTCACCTTATCTTGGTCTTCTCAGGTACAGTATTGAATGATGATATGACCTAAATATAGATGCTTTGATTTGAAAAAATCACATTTAGACTTTTTGGCGTGCAACTTCTCCTATCTCAATATCTGTAAGACACTCCTGAGATGTTGTATGTGCTCGTGCAATGACTTACAATAAATAAGTATGTCATACAAAATGACCATGACAAACTTTACCAGATATGGCCAAAGCACATTGTTCATCATCTATTACTGTTGGAAAGTTACTAGAGCATTGGTTAATCCAAATGATAAAACCAAAAACTCATAATGCCCATACCTTGTCTGAAAGCCATATTTTGACATATCCTCAGATCTAATCTTGATCTACTGTGATGACCCAACCTGGTCATCCATCCAAAGATGTTATTTGATCATTCACATCAATTGCTGATGAGGATATCCTCTCCCAATGTGGGTAAAACAAGATTGGTATCCTTAAGTGCAACTGAATAGTCCTCATGGTGGGACAAAAGTGATTAGATGGGTTTAATAGTCTATATGGAGGGTTTCATTTTTAGATTTGAACCAAGAAATTCCCAAAATTACATCTGGCGATCAAGGGTCATGATGTGGAAGTCAAGATTCTCATGATAGTCTCCAATTTGTGATTCCAAATTTGGAAGTGTCTTGTCCCAAACTTGCAAGACTATGCTTGGCGCAAAATTCACCTCATAGTGGTGGTCACTTGCCGTTGTTGGCAGCCACAATTTCTGCACCAACTAAGAACCCAAAAAGTTATCAATACTGCCATTGTCAATACCATTACCTTATGGCCCTTGATCCTACCCTTCATCTGGATTACATCCTTCTTGCAATCAACTAATCCCCCCATAAATCCACCAAAAAGGTATGGCTCTTAGCTTCTTCTTGTTAATGGATTAATCTATACTGTTTTGTTAGGAACATTACACACACATGACTTGATTTCTAATATGATTTTCATTATCTCTAAACAATTTATAGTTTATCAAAATAATGAATTTAAATGTATATCAACAATGTGGTTTGCAATCACCACAGTGATGGATTGGGTAGTTGAAGATGAGGATAGTGATATGTTTAAAGAAAACTCGGATAGTACTACAAGTGATCACACAAGTAGTGAATGACCTAAACATTGAAGACCAATGTGAAAGTATTACCACGATACTATAATGGATGAATTTGACAATCCAAAGGACTTACCTAATCCAATTGGCCATTTTTCTCATAAATATTTCTCTTTTTTGTAGTAAGGAATTATATAAATTAATGATGAGAGTTCTACAAGACGATATGCCGATAACCTTGGAAATGCAAAAAAGTCATGATAATAGAGGAATGCTTGATTTGAAGAAGTGGAAAAAAATGAAAGATGATCTTTGCTTATTGGGAGAGAGGGAGGATGGTTCTCTTTGTATTTATTTGAAGGCGGCACAAAAGTTAAGGATTGCATCTATTGAGGATTGGGAGAGCATTGTGAAAGCTGAGCACTATGGCAAAGATGCAAGAGAAAAAAAAGTGTGAATTCCGTGCTTGAAGCAATCAAGTCAACATGGTGCTTGCATTCCTATGTCGTAGAGTTGTATGGTTGATTTCTATCTTCATTTACCTTGTTTGATGGTTGATATGTTTTAATGCAGCTTTCAAAAGCTTGGTTTTCACATGCGGATGTGGAGAATATGAAGGCAGATCTTCAAAGTTTGATCCATGATTGCATGTATGAGAGTGTCATGCAAACATAGATGATGTTTTAAATTTTGGTATAACACACTTTTTGCATGGTTTTAGACATTTATAGGCAATGGACACCTCGGTACATTGGTTTAGAGAGTTTTTGGCTATGATGTCTTGTAATCTTGTCAAACTATGGTTTTGGATGAATTTTTTGGGTTTTATATTCTTCCACAAGCTTGCGCGTAAGCAAACACGTGTAATTTTTAGTGGATATGTAATCTTTTGGTCTCCATATAGACTCCAAATTTAATGGAAATACCCGAATGTTCGTCGGTATCCAAAGTTTTGAAAGCCATTCTACATTGCATCTACATTGGTTAAGAATTGGTTTGGCCATGAAGGCTTATAATCTTGTGGACTCCTACTGCATGTAATCTTGTGGACTCCTATTACATGTAATCTTGTGGACTCCTATTGCATGTAATCCAGTCAAAATGCTTCCCCAACATTCTTGACATATAAAAGAGTCTTTTAAAAACAGGCTTCATATACAAATACAGTTTCCAACGAACTCCCATTTTTCCACATCATTCCATGTCATTTCTGATTGTTCCACATTCTTCTACATTGTATCCATTTACATCCATTCAGATCCACATTACATCACATCACATCCATTCACATCACATCACATCCATTCACATCACATCCATTTAGATCCATTCACATCACATCACATCCATTCAGATCCATTCACATCACATCTCATTCATTTAGATCCATTCACATCAGTTTGAGAGTACGGTTACTCTACTTTTGATACTGATAGAACTTTTCTAGGTCTTTGCCAATTACTTGGCTTAGTTAAAAAGGTAACTTTTTCTCGATTCCATTAAATCTAAGTATCAGAGGTGTTGTTGAAGGCTTAAAAAGGAAAAATAAATTTTATCAAAAATTTATAGTAAAAAACTCAGGAAGAGCATTTGCGTATTGTGTTTTCATTCCTTAAGCTTCATTAATGAAGACTTTTGATGGATGAATTGGATTCTATAGATGGACATCCCATGTTTAAATCTAAATTACCAT
This sequence comes from Cibotium barometz, assembly GCF_041138505.1. Classification (NCBI taxonomy): domain Eukaryota; kingdom Viridiplantae; phylum Streptophyta; class Polypodiopsida; order Cyatheales; family Cibotiaceae; genus Cibotium; species Cibotium barometz. Next base: position 26,735,170 of record NC_141065.1, on the reverse strand, counting down.
TAAATCTAAATTTCCATTCACTTTTTGGATCCTTGATCCTCTCAGGGATTCCAGATTCCTTTTTCAAGGAAACTAGGAATAAATTAGTCATACGTTCATTCAACTAAGTGTGTTTCTAGTCTTTTTCTAGGAAGTCCTTTTCCCATTCAGAAAGTACTCCAAGATTCTATCTTCCAAGAATCTAGACGTATACTTTAAATTTCCAAAGGTCAAAAGTATTCAAAATTCCTTTTCTGATTAAGAATTATCCAAGTTTTCTCAAATAATATTTTCACATTATTTCTCAAATTTCTTAAAATAAGATATACTCAATATTCTTCTTTTTTGAATAAAAGATTCATGGGATTTACAAAATCAATTATACCCATATTGCTTCTTTCAGTATAAACACTAATTTAAATGAATCATTTTCATAATTCTCGTAAATTGAATGATTCTAGAAAAAAAAATGTGCATAACCTTCTTTATTTTTCTGTCAATTGGATAATGCTCAAAAGTCCTCTTTTTGCATAAAATTTATTACATAAATTCATTCCCATATTTTCTAAGAAAATGATAATACTCAGAATTTCACTTTTGATAAATAAATAAGAATACTCATATTTTGAAATATGCCAAAAATTCCTCTTATAACATTTAAATGTTTGAATCTAGAATATCATGGGGATTCCTCTTTTAAATAAATATATCAAAAATCTCTCTTTTCTCTAATTAAATAAATATGCATAAAAAGTATTTTCCATAAATAAGACAAAATTAATTCTTTAGCATAAAAATATCTATGCCTAGAATATGATAGGAATTCCTCTTTTTGCTTTATTAAAATCATGCATAAAAATAAGATTTATATATTTTTCTAAAAAAATTTACCATAGCTTCACTGCAATTACAAAGAATATTCAATTTTCTATTTTAAAATGAATACTTGTAATGAAAATATGATAGGAACTCCTCTTTTAGACTAAAATTAAATTATGCATGCATAGCATAATTATAACCATAATTATGATTCTTGATTAATCTAAAATAACCATTCCTCATTTCTAAAAATGTTAACATAACCCTCTTTCAATTTAGAATGAGTTAATATGATTTTTTTATATAATAAACAAGTTTAAAAGAATTAATCATCCTTTTTTTAGATTAAAAATCATAAAAATAACTAATCTCTTTCTCTAGCTTGTCAAGCTTAGAGTTTGGATTAAGATAAAGAGATTATCATCAAGAATTATCCTTCTACCAAGGATCTAGCCATAAAGATGCTTAATCTTTTCAAGAGAGAGATTTTCTTAAAGAAAACATTATAATTAAGCATAAAGATTAACATTAATCTAATTAGACATTATGAATCTTCGAAAAGCTTGATTTGAAGAAAAAAAACCATTTCTTTGAAAGCTTCTCAAGCTTTAGAGGGATTGAGAAGAAGAAAATCATTGAGAGAATTGAAAAAAAACCATTAAATTAGGTTTACCTTTGAATTTGTCTTGATTCTTTGGGTAGAAGTGAAGTCCCCCAAGCTATTCCTTGGCCACCAAGAGGGGGAGGGTAATCTCCAAGAGAGGATAGAGAATAGAGAAGCTCCAAAGCTCTCAAGAGAAGAGGCAAATTAGAGGGATAATAGAAATATGCTAATTTAGAGATAATACTAGCATGGTATTGCTCAAAGATGAAAAAACAAAGGAATGAGGATCTATGCATAGGTGAGGGAGGCCACTAACCAAGTCCAATTGGGTTCTAGAGCCTTCTAGCTTTAGTTTGACCCAATTTGGATAAGATTTGGATCAGTTTGGTCCCCTTTTCTATCCAGTTTGCACTAGGAGAGAGGAGAGATAAAATATCTTGATTTTTTGAATTAAAAAAGCCAAGTAATGATGATAAAAAAGGTGCCTACCTCAAGTGGCTTTCCCTCCTTACTGAGGTGTCAAAAATGCATCATTTTACCATAATATCTCTTTTTTTTTACTAATATACCTTAATTTTTAACTAATAAACCCTGTACTCAGTCAACTCTTCATCTTATGTGAGCATTTACTCATTTTTGGGATATTTTCTTTTATTTTTTGCATTTTTGTGAACCCAACACTTGGATTAATCTTATTGGCCCTTTGGAACCTTATTTGGACCTTAATCCAAAACTTTCGGAAAATGTGGACCCTTAGGTTAAGGTCTCTTATACACATATTCAATTAATTCCTAATGCACATTGGAAAGTTCATTTTGAACTTCTGTTTCAGGGGAATTCATTTTAGATATCAGGAGAATTTTTGTATCCAAAAACATCTCAATTTTAAATTACCTCTCTCTAGGCCAAAAATGGGCAAAACAATATCTTTTTCCATTTCTGAGGGGGGATGATTACAAGAAACAGAAGGGAAGTTCTTACACCAAAAGCTGGATGGAGGAATCTTACATTTACCTATTCACACTAGACGTTATCTTCTTTTCTTTTCACATTTTCCACCCCATTATCTCCTTGCCCAGAGTCTTCACCATTAACCCATTTCAATTTCTTCTTGTTTCCACACCTTCCTTACACTAACCTTGAAGAATATTGTTTTCACATATGGTGTTTAATGAGGTGTATTCACACGTGAGTGTCTTTGTGGTGATTTTTCATGCGTGCGAGGTGTGCCACACATGCCAATGCATTATTTGGGCTTGTTTACGCACGATGTGTGTTTTGTACGTAGTTAGCCTTGATTCACACACACACTTTGACATTGCTAGAATTTGCTCACACTATTTGTGCTTTTATAGTCTTGATAATGCAAGTCAGCATATTGTGGGCTTGTGTCACACATTTGGGGATTTGGTGAGTTTGTTCACACGTACCTCGCACTTTGAGCATTTGGATGCTCGTAATAAGGTGCCGAGGTGAAACATGGTGTATGGCTCAGGAACACCTCTACCTCAGTGAACGTGGAGGCAAGAAATGGCAAGCTTAACATAGTTCTCAGCAAACAATTTCGTGTGTCTCCTACATAATTTTTAGCAGTGCGACACAACAACACAAATAAAAAGAAGGTAGTTTATTGCCCATTACCCATTCACACTAGGGCCGTCTTTTACCTATTCATACTAGACATTATCTTCTTTTCCTTTCACATTTTTGTGTGTCTCCTACATAATTTTTAGCAGTGCGACACAACAACACAAATAAAAAGAAGGTGGTTTATTGCCCATTACCCATTCACACTAGGGCCGTCTTTTACCTTAGCAAAATCACGACATGTCAACCTGTCAACTGGATATCTGATCCTTTGGGATCTCCGCAATGCATGCGAATCACTCTGAACACCTGTCACTCTAGCATGTGGTGGCACATATCTATCCTGCCTTGCACCAGGTGTGCGTAAAACTGGGATGCCAAGTTCCTCATCCAAACTCTCTGAACTTGATGACTCATAGCCTTTAGTTCCAATTCCTTCAACCTTTTTCTTTCCTTTATCCATAGCACTACTCCCAGTGCTCACACTATCATGTCTCAAACGTCCTGACCATGGACATACAGTGCTACTCTCTGACTCTGCTGGCCCAGACGTAGAAGTAGAACTAGAACTTACTTGTGGCAAGTTCACATGCACATCAACATCAAGTGACTCAATGACACCCTCATCCTTTGCTTTGTACCAACTAGCAAGTTCATCAAACACCACATCTCGTGAGATAACCACTTGCCTAGTTTGTGGATTGTAACATTTGTATGCCTTACGATCCTGTGCATAACCACCAACAAATACACACTTTTCTGCCTTAGGATCCAACTTCCTCCTTCTCTCATCAGGCACATGTACATAAGCTTGTAACCATTGTGCATAACCAATGGTACACTTCCAACATGTGTAATGGCATGCTGGGTATCATCTCCTGTCTCCACATAGCCTTTCACATCCATAGGCTTCATATGCTCAAACCATTCACCATGACAAGTTATATGGTTTGATGCTCCAGAATCCATATACCAAGTATCATCATTTTCAGCATTTGTCATCATAGATCCCACAACATGTTTCATGGCAAACAAGTGATTTGCGCTGCCATCATTACTGCTTGATGCATAATTTCCACCACCATGTTGTGCATAATGTCCACCATGGTGTGCTCTATCCCCTCTCAAATCATTTTGTTTGCGAAAACAATCACGTGCCATATGACCAAATTTTCCACAGTAATGACATTCCACATCTTGCATAGATGTTTGTTGGCCTTGCCAACGTCCTCTACCACGAGGATTACCTCTGCCTCTCTGAGGTGTATATCCACGACCACCTCTAGCACCATATGAAGGCTGAAAATTCTGTTGTGGTGACCTGTCCTGCCATCCACGACCATTACCACGACCACGTGATGCAAATCTCCCCCTGCCTCTAGATCCTCTTTGTGAGTAGAAAGCCTGATTTCTACCATTATCATCATGGCTAGTAGATGCATCATGAAAAGAATCACTGAGTTTGATTTCCTCAACAAGCAAGAGTGAAACCAACTCATCAAAGTCTGGTAAACCTGTACTCCGAACCGAGATAGATGTATCAAAAGATTTATACTCCTTGTTGCCAAGACCACGCAAGGTAATGTCTACCAAATCATCATCAGGCATGGGGGCATTGATTGTTGCCAATGCATCTGCATACTTCTTTATTTCTTGTACATAATCATGGATGCTCCTTCTATTTCGTTTCACATTATGAATTTGTTGTTGCAACAACTGAGACTTGCGAGCACTAGTGTCTGTATCAAACAACTTTACCAATGTATCCCATGCATCCTTGGGATTCTCAGCATCATGTATGTGTATGAGTATGGCATCCGAAATACATAACACAAAAACAATCAAGCAGTAAGCAAAGCAGCACAAGAAAGAGGCAGCAAGATGCATCGTGGTTGCCAAAGTGTTGTTGGGGACTAACCATTGTCCCGAGCAACCTACTGGGTGTCTCTAGTTATGCATGCAGCGATACATCAGTCTGATATACGAATCAGACACAAGACGACAGACGTAGCCTATTGGCTTACACGCGACTGCGTAAATGGAACCAACTACTAAGACTGATCGACTCGTGTGTGGATGATCCCGATTGTTACATGAAATACCAAAGACTTAACAGACAGATTCACCAAAAATAATACTAGACAAGACGATTATACAGAAAGATAGACAGACTTGATGAATGTACAGAGATGATATAGAATGATCTTCTTTTATTCCAAAGAGATAATATAGTAACAACAACGTCTACAGAGTTTTGATTACATCCTTTTATAATGCTTAACTTGCAATCATAGAGCGGTTACAAAGATGCCCTCGTGCTATGAGCACACGACTGATTTATAGAAGTAATAACCTATTAACTAGAGTTACAGTACACCAGCTCTCACATTTTGGTGACACCGCTCTAGCTCGACGACTGCGGCGGCTGTCTGGCTGTTGTCGACTCGCGGGGCCACCAACACGTAGTTTTTCCCTTGGCTAGCTTGGCCCTTGGAACTCTTCAACCCTTTGTGAATTATGAGATAACTAAAATGAAATGTTAGTCCATGCTTTTATAGAGACTTCAGATGCTGATCAGTGGGAAAATACAGGGGTCATCCTGCTAATTATTTCCCACAACCTGTTCTAATGCTTTTATTAGGTTCCCTTTTCTCACTAAAAGCCGGCCGCCTTTTCCCACTGGATTGGTTGCCTTACAAGTCATGTCGTCCAAGCCTATGCATAGGCTTTCCTTGACCAAGGTATTGTGGGGGCTGGCCAAGCCCTTCTAGGCTTACCTGCCTTGCTACCCAAGCCGTCTAGGCCTACTCTAGTGTTTTGAATTAGATTCACTGTTCCCTTCTTGGTCAAAGCATCAGCCCCAGTGGATTGACATTTCCTAGAGCATGCCACTAAATTGCCAGAAAATTTGGCTCTAGCGGTGTTGACGGTCACTCCACTATGCACTTTGAAAAGATGCAGGGGAGAAGAGAGCTTGAGCTCTTGCAAGCACACACACACTCACAAAACCCTAAAAGAGAACACACAAGGTGAGAGGCTGAAAATCTTCTTTATCTTCACACAACACTCAACACACCATATACAAAGATAAGAGTACACACCATATGAAAAGGTAAACCAAATACATACTAGGGTTCTCTATAGTGTGAACCCAACTAAATGAGCTGGCGCTATAACTATGCCAGAGTCTCTAGAATGGTTGTCACACAGCCTGTCATCCCACTGGCTGCATATCACCCATGATCTCACCAATCATGCCAGTGGTGTAAGTGTGGGGCCTATCCTCCAAGCTGGTCATCAGTGTGTCCACCGCCTCACTAGATGAGCTCGATATCTTAACACTCCCCCTGGAGCTCAACTCCATCTCATGTACACCAAGCGAAGCCCTGAATCTGTGGAGCTTCTCTGTACCCAATGCTTTGGTGAAGATGTCAGTGACCTGATCCTGTGTGCTGACATAAACAAGGTCAACGTCTCTTGCCAAAACCTTCTCTCTGACAAAATGGTAGTGGACCTCTATATGCTTCATGCGAGCATGAAAATCTGGGTTTTTGGCCAATTGTATACTGCTAATGTTGTCACAGAAAATGACAACTTGTCTATCCACTGATAGACCCAAATCTGTAAACAACAAGTAGCTTTCTCAACCAAGCTACCTCACATGCTACCATAGCAGCACCTCTGTACTCTCGATAGAGCAACCGTAGGCTGCTTCTTGCTGCTCCAAGTCATAGCAACACTCCTCAAAGAAAACATGAACCACTAGTAGATCTTCTATCTGAGATACTACCAGCCCAATCAGCATCTGTGTACCCATGTACACATATCTCTGTCCCAGTTTCATAAAATAGTCCACAATGCAAAGTAGATCTCACATATCTCAGTATGCGTCTCAATGCATCCAAATGCGGCTTCTGAGGAACCTATATAAACTGACTCACCAACCCAATAGCATAGTTCAAATCTGGCCTGGTGATCGTCATGTAGATCAAGCTTCCTACTATGCGCCTATACATAGTAGGATCCTCCAAAATCTCTCCTGAATTTGTACTAAACTTGCCATTCTGATCCAATGGCACTGAGATAGGCTTATAGCCTATCATACCATACTTGGACAACATGTCCAACCCATACTGTCTCTGCAGTAATCCAATACCATGTGGTGACCTAATCACCTCAATGCCCAAGAAATATCTGAGCTCCCCTAGATCCTTCATCTCAAACTTCTGTCTAAGCAAGATCTATACATGGTCCCCCCGTAATGATTAGGTCATCTACATAAACGACAACAAGCACAACCCCTCTATCACTGTGTCTTACATACATCGAGAAATCTGCATTGGCTACATGAAAGCCAATAGTGATAAGATATTCATCAAAAATCTTGTCAGACCATGCTCTTGGTGCTTGTTTTAAGCCATACAAGGCTTTCTTCAACCTGCAAACATGCTCGGGGTGACTCACATCCTCATAACCAGGTGGCTGCAACATATACACCTCTTCTTGCAAATCCCCATGCAAGAATGTATTCTTTACATCCATCTGATGTAAAGACCATTACTTTGACGCAGCTACTACTATCACAACTCTCATTGTTTTGCCATCTTGGCAACTAAGCTGAAAGTTTTCTCATAATCAATGCCATATGTCTGCGCATATCCTTTGGCTACCAATCTAGCCTTGTACCTTCTTATGCTTCCATCACTGTTATGTTTTACTTTGTACACCCACTTGCATCCAATGGCTTTCTTGCCTTCAAGCAATTGCACTAAATCCCAAGTCTCATTCCCATATAGTGCATCCATCTCCTCATCTCCATAGCTTTCTCCCAACACACATTTCCAACAGCCTCATCAATGCATGTGGGCTTTACAACCTATACAACTTTTGCCATGTATGCATAGTGATGTGCCACATAACCATCATAGGTTCTGCACACAGGATTCTTCACTCTCCGAGATCTTCACAGCTTTGCATTCATGGCTTCCATAGCCTTCTTTACACCAGGTGTTCTCATAGCTGGTATCCCAAGATCCTCATCAAGGCTCATCTCTGAGCCACTAGACTCTCCATCAACATGAGAATGCCTTGCAGAAATGTCAGGAATACTAAGGGGCTCAACCACTTTCTCTTTGCCTTTATGTGATGTACTAATCACATTTGCAGGATTGGTATTATGACGCAGCCTGCCACTCCATGGTCTATCAGCTGAACCACTAGATGAGAACTTGCATTCTGTGCAACCACATTTCCACTCATATCAACCCCAACAGCTTCTTTTTCAGCGACATACCAGTTGCTCATCTCATAAAAAACAACATCCCTGCTTACCCTCAGCTCACGTATAGTAGCAGGGTTATAATATCTGTATCCCTTTTGCTCAAGGGAATACCCAATAAACACACATTTTTCAGATTTTGGATCCAGCTTAGTTCTCAGCTCATCTGGCACATGCACATATGCAATGCATCTAAAGACTTTCAGATGAGACAAATCAGGTTTTTAGCAAGTAAACCTCTCCTCTGGAGTTACATCATGTATGGCTGCAGTTGGAGTCCTGTTCATGATGTAAACTGCTATAGAAACAGTCTCAGCCCAATAGCTATGCGGCACATTCTTCTCTCCCATCAATGCTGGCGCAATCTCAGCAATGTGCATGTTTTTTCGCTCAGCAACTCCATTTTGCTACACAAAGTGTATCTACATGTAAACTGTCTCTGAATACCATTCTTCTTCAAAAATTCAAAGAAATCATTTGAGAAGTACTCTCCCCCTCCATCTGACCTTACATATTTCCCTGTTTGCTTTTCAACCATAACTCTGAAATTCTGAAAATGAGTGAACACCTCACCCTTCTTCTTCATGAAGTATACCCACACTTTCCTTGTGTGGTCCTCATCAATAAATGTCACATAATACCTGCAGCCTCCCATAGACATGGTCTTCATAGGACCCCATACATATGAATGCACAACATCTAGTGCATTTTTGCTCACATTTCTCTCACATGGAAATCCATGCTTTGTTTGCTTTCCAAATCGGCATGCTTCACATATTTTCTGCATACCTTTAACTTTAAACTTTGGCAGCCCTGTCACAATTCCTTTAGTCTGCATAGACTTCATTCTCTGCACATTCACATGTCTAATTCTTTTATGCCAAATGTTTGTGTGTGTAACAATTCCTGAACCATTTGCAAACATCGCAGCACTCACTTCAGGCATGTTTACATTCAATGTAAACATTCTGCCCACTCTGTTGTCTTTTGCAACCAACCTGCACTTGTCTTTAAAGTCTTCAACATAACAACCATCAGGGTTAAACCGAACCTGCAAACCCTGCTCAATCATTTGGCCAACTAAAACCAGATTCTTTGTTATGTTCGGAACATGAAGTACATCTGCAAGGTACTTCACTTTGCCATCCTGCATAGACAATGGCACATCTCCAACATGGGCAATTGGATAAGCAGTGTCATCCCCTGTTTCCACAAAACCTAGTCTTTCAAGGTTTTTCATCTCCTTGAACCACTCCCCATGACTTGTCATGTGGTTCGAAGCACTTGAATCAACGTACCATACATTATCTTTATGTGTTGCTTCAACATTTTTAGACATGGCATTAACGACATGCTGCATAACAAACAACCTTTCATTATTCTTGAACCACTCCCCATGACTTGTCATGTGGTTCGAAGCACCTGAATCAATGTACCATACATTATCTTTATGTGCTGCTTCAACATTTTTCATCTCCTTGAACCACTCCCCATGACGTCATGTAGTTCGAAGCACCTGAATCAACGTACCATACATTATCTTTATGTGCTGCTTCAACTTTTTTGGACATGGCATTAACGACATGCTGCATAACAAACAACCTTTCATTATCCTCATTGTTTCTGCTCGAGGATGCATAGTTGTTTTGCTACAATTTTCCATTTTGCATGTCAGCCTGCTTCTTATAACAATCTGCCTGCACATGTCCAGGCTTACCCCCATAATAAAAGCATCCACGTGTATCATTATATTGCCTTTGCCAATTTCCATGACCTCTTTGACTCCCCTTGCCTCTGAATTGGCCTCTTCCAACTGCGTGTTGTTGTTGTTGTGAATTCTGGGACTGTTGTTTTTGCTGTTGCTAGCCATAATTTTGATTACTTATTCGGCCACCTCCTTGGCCGCGTCCACGGCCTCTTCTACCTTGTCCTCTTTCTGAACTTGTGTAGAAGGCATGTTGCTTTGAACTGTTTTTATTTTGTGAGGACTGTTGATCTTCACCCTAGCTCTTCTCTTCTATGATCAACATAGACACCAATTCTGTGAAATTGGGAATGTTTTTCCGAGTCTAAATAGACGTCTTGGACGCCTTGTATTGTGGCCCGAGACCACGTAGACAGACTTCCACCTTATCATCATCATCTACTGAAACGCCAATAGATGTAAGGGATTCCACAATACCCTTGATCTTCAATGCATAGTCATTCACAGATATACGCTTTTTCTCCAGAGTATATGAAGTTCATTCTTCAACTGTATCTTTCGCGCCTTGGTATTCGTTTTCATAGAGTTTTACCAAGGTGTTCCACGCCTCCTTGGGGGACTTGGCATCCTGTATGTGCCCAATCATGGTGTCCTGTATACTGATAGCGAGCTAATACATAACTTTTCTGGCTCCTTGGTTCCAATCCTTGAACTCTTTCACATCTGCAGAGCAGTCGGATTGATCTCCGGTATCTCCGGTGCCTCTTCATGCTCACCTTCTATATAGTCCCAATAACCCTTATCCAACCATCAGGAAATTTGTCAACCTGAACCTCCAAGCATGGAAGTTGTTCTTATCAAGCTTCTCATCAGTAACAATCTGGTTTATGCCATCATTTGATATCTTGCCAGACACACAAATTTACCAGAAACAGCACTCTGGTTTGTCATGCATAAACTGCTATATTTTCTGCAGCGGTACTGTACTACACTCAAATGTCACAACCAGTGACCTCAATGTGCATACATACACCCAATGGCAACTGTTGACCTCCTTGTAGTACACACAATGTCTGCACAACCAATCTGTCTTCCTGTAGTTCTTAAAACAGAGTTCTGCAGAGAATCGCGATGACTTACCCGCAGTGCTTGAAATCGCCTAGTTTCCGAAAAACGGAGGTCCTAACGCGCCCGAAACGCGTTTTCGACCTGGAAAACAATATAGTTGCCCTCCTATAGCTTTACTCCCGCGCGAAGAAAGCTCCTCAATCAGAGATCGTTTGCCGGTGCCTCCCGCCGCAGAGCTCCCGACAAGGGTGTAGTCGCCAATACAAATAGGGAAGAGTAGTGAAGCTCTTACCCTCGTACCGCTTCCTGTGCTTCTCTTGCTTGCAGCTCAGCCCTTAGCATGAACTAGGCTCTGATACCATGAAAAGATGCAGGGGAGAAGAGAGCTTGAGCTCTTGTAAGCACACACACACTCACAAAACCCTAAAAGAGAACACACAAGGTGAGAGGCTGAAAATCTTCTTTATCTTCACACAACACTCAACACACCATATACAAAGATAAGAGTACATCTCTAGAATGGCTGTCACACAGCCTATCATCCCACTGGCTACATATCACCCATGATCTCACCAACCATGCCAGTGGTGTAAGTGTGGGGCCTATCCCCCAAGCGGGTCATCAGTGTCTTCTCTGTACCCAATGCTTTGGTGAAGATGTCAACGACCTGATCCTGTGTGCTAACATAAACAAGGTCAACGTCTCCTGCCAAAATCTTCTCTCTGACAAAATGGTAGTGGACCTCTATATGCTTCGGCGAGCATGAAAAACTAGACAAGGGTTAATATCTTTAATGTTACGCACCTATCTTTTTTAACATTATGCACCTATCTTTTTTAAGGTGCATAATGTTAAAAAAAGACTAGGAAAACAAAATCGCTATAACACAATAAGGGTCCAATAATTAGACATGATAACCCCTATCATATTGTAGTGATTTGGCAAAGTTTCCAAATCACTACCATTAGGAAACATTTGGACTCAAATTGGGCCCTTAAAGGATTGCTACACATTCTCTCCCTACAAAAAATGGACGCATGGTGAAATTTTTAATTTGTAAAAATTTCACCATACGTCCATTTTTGTAAGGAGAGAATGTGTAACAATCCTTAAAGGGCTAAATTTGAGTCCAAATTTTTCATAATGAACACTAGCAGAAGCATTAGGGAAGAATTGGTAGACTCAATTTTCGAGCCTCTTTTCTCTAGAGAGAGAAAGAGTTTGAAGGAACAGGAAGAGAGCCACCGTTAAACGAAACTTTTGATAATTAGATATATTTTTTATATTCCTTATATGAATATATTATTAATAAATAAATATGAATTGCTTAATGCTTAGACCACACTTCATATTATCATTTCTTTAATATATATATAAACTAGAGTGTTGTAAACTCATTTGTACTTTTTTTCCATTAATTCTGGAGATATGTCAAAGAAATCAAATGGTATTATGTTACATTATGGAGAGCTTATGTGTGAAAATAAAGTAGAATCACTACAAGGCGATTCGATGGTCACAATTGTGTTGGATGTCCCAAATCACTTTGTAGTGACTTTCTCAAGGGTGTCAAAGAAATGATGTTATATTACATTACAGAGAACTTATATGTGAAAATAAAGTCGAATCATTACAAGGTGATCAGAAGATCACAATCTTGTTGGATGTCCCGAATTGCTTCGTAGTGACTTTCTCAAGTGTGTCAAATGGTGTCACATTATGTTATGGAGAACTTATGTGTAAAAATAAAGTAGAATCACTACAAGGCGATTAGATGGTTACAATCTTTTGGATGTCCCAAATCGCTTTGTAGTGACTTTCTTAAGGGTGTCAAAGAAATGACTATAATTTTGATCCATAGCTCGGATTGATGAGATATAAAAAGAAAAAGTGCTCGATTTTTCATGCTCTATCTAAATATGAATTCAAACTCAACTTAAGAGGAATAAAAAAATAAAAATCTATGTGTGAGGTTGAGGAGGGAGTCACTATCTTAGAGAAGACCCCAACATGTTTCTCTAAGTAAGTATAAATATTTTATGCCTCGAAACCTATTAAACATTACTAGCTTTTGCAAAAAAACCAAGACACTTGATATTGAAGAATTTTCTTACATTTTCATATAGTCTCAGTAGGATGAATAGTAACACTTGTCAGTCATACAAGGATACAGAAAAAGTTTAAATTACATACTGACATTAAAGGAAACTCAATCCCTTTTGTATCTTATATTCAACTTTGTAAAGAAGTAGCTGCAATTGGTGGATGGGATTGAAGATGAACCACTTGGAAAGCTTTTGAGGAGAAATTTACGGAGGTTTAAACTTTGTGTCTTGGTTGTAGAAGAATTTTTCTAAAACCTTCTTATTCCAATGGATGTTTTACATTAGAAGATCCTATTAGTCACTATCCATGAAAATTTAGGTGCTTATTGGGTTAAGGGATCATGTTGGTACATTGATTCTTTTACCCATATATCAACATGCTTTCTCCCAAAGGTCCTAACTTGTTGCATTACATAAGGGTTGACATTAGAAGCCTCTATTCTCTTATAGAGAGGAGCATACTCATCATCTAGGTCGACATGTGTAAATCACTTATTAGAATTGTTTTCGATGTTCTACAAACCATAAAACAATACTCAAATTATAAGTTACTCATCTTTTTATAAAAATATAAGTGTAGTAAAATATTATCATTAATTTTAGACACTTGCATTTCAAATAAAATAAAATTAATACCCTCTACACATATCCATACCATTGATTGAACACAGCAACATTTCTTGATGCAACAACACTTCTTGACAGTAGAGAAATTGGGCATAGAAAATCAATGAAATCAAATATGACTTCTAAAAGGACAACAATAAAAGAAACACAAAGAATAAATGTAAGAGAGAAAAAAGAGGAGTATAATCACAAGGTTGATGATTACTGCACTATGGAGAGGACCTCTTCCACAATCCACTTCAACAACTTTGTGCTCTTTATACACGTCTTATCTTAAAAAAATTTGATGGAGAAAGCCTCTTCATCCCTACCCAAATATATTCTCAAGAGGTACATATCATAATAAACCTTTTCTCTATTTCATGTATTATACTCTCTCTCTCTCTCTCTCTCTCTCTCTCACGTGTGCACACATAAACACAAAAGTGCATACATTGCCTCTTGGGTTATTACCCAACGCTAGTGCCCACACCCTCCAAAAAGGAGGTGTTTGGTTCAAATCTACCTAGGGAGGAAAGTGATGATTTTCAATATCAATATTCACAACAAAAAAGTGCGCACATGTTAAATTGTGGGTGCACACGCACACTTGCATATAAGCAAATGCACTTTGTGTCCTTTGGAAGGTGCATTGAAATTCTCTCTCTCTCTCTCTCTCTCTCTCTCTCTCTCTCTCCCCCCCCCCCGCACCCCCCACGTGGCATGGTGAAATATTAACTAAGTGAAGAAATCAAAATTAAAGTCTTAAAATCTACTTGTTCTTCAAAAGATGTAGTTAACTTTGAAAAATTAGAGTTGACAAATATATAAGAATCTTTTAAAAAATGTAGTGGTTCTTTTGTCTTGTTTTTTTCCAAATCTTGGACTTTGGAACTTCAAATTCATCAATTCAAATGAAGCCCTTTATAATGACTTCGGCAGCTACAAATTGTTCTACCAATGAATATGCAGGCTTAAGAAAATCACTAATGTTGCAAAGGAAAAAAAATAACATAAACTAAACATAATATTACCTTACCTTTGATACTTCTACAAGGTGAAAGAACACCTTGTGTAGGCTTTGAGATTGAGCTTGCAAATATAGGAAAACATTCCCTTGGACAAAGGGACTGTGTTAATGAACGAGACTGTGTTCCTTGTCATGAAAAAGACTGTGTTAATGAGAAAGTTAAAAATTTAGCCAAACTTGAGAGTGAAAAAACATGCTTTTAGGACCACTAATGATGGATAAGCAACCTTAACCACCACTATTCATTCAGAATTGATGGTACATCAATCAAAATCTCCACAAGAGATGCTCTCTATCACAACAACTTTACTCAAGTCACCACATGACTTCTCTCTATTTGTGGAAGTGATGCAGTCCCATGGCTGTTCTCTGTTTTGTGAAGTCATGCTAACTACAACAGTTCCACCAGAATTTGTGGCCACAGCAGATACCTGTGAGTACTCAAACCTTGCATCACAGTATCAGTTCCAAGTGTGACACAACTTGGACTAAGCTTCCACGGAGCGCTACAGTGTGGATCCTCGACCCTCCTGTTTCTTGCCCTCACACACAATAGATCATGCCCACCTCTATCAAAGAAAGATGAGGAATGCTCAAAGCAACCGTGGGTCCCCGACAATTATTCCTCAAAAAGTTGTAAGCCACATCAATCACAAACTTCTTCAGTAGAGAAGAGTTTTTTTTTGCCTTCACATATGAATGCCCCAGTATGTAGGCAACACCAGCCTCCTTGGCTTCGATGAGCTCAGTCAGCTCATCTCGCACACTCGGATCAATGTCTGGACTCTCTGGAATTTCAAACCGGACTTTCTTTCGGCGAACGAGTGGAGGAGACTCCGATTCTTCTATATCATGGAAGCTTTGCATGGTAGGAGACTTGCTGTATGAAAGCGGCAGTGACAATGAACTATCAATGGTGTCATCGAGTGAGACAATCTTAATGCCCCCTTGAGTTGGCACCCCAATGACCGCCATCCGCCCATCCAGAGTGAGCTCATTGTTTGAAGGTATCTCTAGGTTCATGCCTTCTGTTTGAATAAACTCCCCAATCTTAATCACCAGCTGGTTCTCAAAGTCATGGTCATCCTTTTGCACATCCTTATACCCATATCTGACAATGCATCTAAACATGTGGAACTCCTTTGGGCCAATACGCCCAATCAGACAGCGTTCCTCTAACGGCACATAAGGTACTGGAACATACTTGATGCAAATAAACACCAAAACCTGATGGAAAGCTGGCAAATTTGTGACAAAGTGTGAGAAGATAGGTGGAACACCCGTGACCAAATCAGTGTAAATAAGACCGATGCCAGGTACCCGAACAATCCCAAGGCTTGGACCAAGTGTCAATAACCACTTCATGGATATTTTGCTCTGCAAGTCAAACTCGTACTTTTTCCGGAAACCATAATGCCATATGTACATGATAGCCATGAATATTATGGACAGGACAAGTGGAACCCAACCTCCTTCTCGCACTTTGGTCAAGGAGGCTGAGATGTATAGGCATTCAATCGATCCGAAGAAGAGCAAAAAGGCCAGAGCCATAAAAACACTCTTTTGCCAAACAATTACCATGACTAAGAACATGAGGCATGTCGTGACAAGCATAACTGTGATCACTGCAAGACCTGCCAGTCCAAAAGCCCATGTTGAAAACAATAAGAATATGGCTCATTAATCGTTCAAAAAAAAACAATCTAACAATATAAGGAGGTCCCCTACACCCCCCGGGCCCCCCCACCCCCTGCATCTCATACATGTTTGGCATGAGAGAGAGAGAGAGTCCTATGCATCTATGCAAGGATCATGCACTAGTACTACGTAAAAATTAAAACCACCACAAGAAAAGGTCTTAACACATAGTGCAACCAAAACACTCACCATAGGCGTTTCCTATCATGATTGTATCTCTGAATCCAACTGTGATAGCCAGACAGAGAAGCATAAGAATCCAATTTATTTCGGGTATATAGATCTGACCACAAATGTGATTGGAGGTATGCAGAATCTTGACACGGGGAAAACAGCCCAAGGATTGGGACTGTTTAATGATTGAAAAGGTTGCTGAAATGACAGCTTGGCTCCCAACAACAGCTGCAAGAGTGGCCACCAGAAAGACTGGCCAGAACACAGGTCCTACAAGTTTGAATTGTTAGTCTACCTACATACATAAATGTGGCTTACAAAATCTCTAGAGCAATATATACATACATAAGTGCATCCATGTGCGTGGGCAATGCGCGCACACGCGTGTGCATCGTGCACGTGCGCGCGCGCACGCCTGTGCATGCACTTGGTGCGCCTGTGGAGGGAGGGAGGGAGAGAGAGAGAGAGAGAGAGAGAGAGTCGCTCACTTGGAATGGACATGTAAAAGCTTCTCTCTATGTCTGCAGGATGTCTAGACAAGAAAGCTGCTTGGCCCATGTAGGCAAGAATCAAACAGGGATACACTGCACATGTAAAAGCGATCTGCAAACATGTGCCCATGATTCATCAAATATTCTTTTGAACTTTAAAACCAAGGTTACTGATACATGAGAAGCAGAAGATGGACCTTGCCAGTACCTTGATGGAACACTGCGAAAAATGTCCCAAGTCTGCATACATTGCCTCTGCACCTGCAATTTCAAAACTGATACAGGCTAAGAAGTATGGAAATTGGGCAAGAAGAGGGTATGGAAAGCTACAAGCTAAACAAGTCTATTGGTAAGGAGTGAGATGTGAGCTGTGATTTGGAAACCTAATGAAATGCTTTACACTTCAGGTGATTCAGAATGGACTTGATACCAAAGTGGTACAAAATGTATGCAATCTGTAAAAAGCAAGGATGCCTACAGTATACCTTAGAGCTATGATGACCAAAGATGAAATGACATGGAATGTAGTGGGGTGATCATGTGAATGTCGAATATGGATGCCAGACCTCACAGAATTCTGGCAGAGCTTCTCCTTGAGAACAGTGAGCTTGCTTTTCTGCCAGGGCAATGGGTTACAAAAGCACCTCAGAATTCATCTTTTGAGGGGCTTAGGACCCATAAAGTGACTGTGGTAGACTAGTCTGCATGTTACACCCGACGCATCCAGCTATTTTCAAGCAGTCATCAAGAGTCGGTCTCAAAGAAATTCATGGGTAAAATTAACATGATTTTTCGGCTCAGCAAACACAGTTACCATGCATTATATTTGGTCAATTAGATGCATTTCAAATGCTTAATATTAACACTGATGTCATAGAAAGTCATCATACCAAGTAATATGAGGAAACAAGAGCCCGAAAAGCCTAGCAACAATGTAATGGTGTACCCACAATCCAACATGTTTTCCCACAATCCAACATGTTTTCTACTTGGATGGTGTTCAAGTTGCTGGATACTTAGAGAGAGAGAGAGAGAGAGAGAGAGAGAGAGGGGTCAGGAGTGGTTGTAATAACAGCTCATTACGCTGACTGTCACAGACTAGTCTGCATGTTACACTAGAAGCATCCAGGCAAACACATACTTACCTTTGACTACCATGCATTATTTTTGGTGATTCATCATTCAGATGCATCTCAAATGTTTAATATTAACACTGAACCCCTCCGACCTTGCATTCCCACCCACCCAAAACAACAAAGGCACATACCTCTTAAGAATTTACAATGTAGATGATTCATACACAACCCATCATACTTGTCAATCACCAGTGAGACATCCCATAGCTGTGGTTATAATTATCACCAATGTGAAAAATCTGACCTGTGATACAAAGAACAACGCCTCCTAGAGAGATCCACCCTTCAGTTCCTGTCTTCTTGAGGAAGTTGTACATATAGTATGGTGACAAGGCTTTGATAACACCAGGATTCCATTTAAATATATTGTATACTCCAATGCTGCTGATACAAAAGAGCCAAGCTATGACAATAGGCGCAAATATAAAGCCCACTTTACGTGTGCCATAGTGCTGAAGTGCAAATAATCCCATCAAGATCGCACAAGAAAGCAAAACCACGTAATCTGCAAAATAGGATTTGAACAGAATAATTTTAGGATCAGCACGGTACTAGTAACCAAGATTGCTGGGTGTCAGCAGAAGTAGCAAAATAGAAGCCTTTTCAGACAATATTGCTTCTTTGGCTCCCTTTGTATATTCACTCATCTTAGGCACTTCATTCTTTTTGGTTAGAAAGGAAACAAATTGAGGGTGGGTTCTCCACCTTTGATCCTTTGATCACTGCCCCATACATGGAGGCGAGTTTGTATCTAACCCTTCGTGGTTGTATGTAGCCTTGTGGTTGGTTTTTCATTGACTAATAGAAAGATCTTTTTCCCTGATTTTTTATTTTTATTTTTGAGGGTGGGGAAGAGATGAATCTGACTTCAAGCCATTTGTCGAAGCCATGGACATAATCACCATACAAAATGATGACAACATATTGCTTGAACCCCTTCTTGCAGCGCTGCAATGAAAGTGCCTTCTCTTGTGAATCATGATATAAACCTTGCTGCTGTAGCTCAAAGTCTAATGCAGAAACAATAACAGACATGAATGCATCACCACTACTTGGAGAGAGAGAGAGAGAGAGAGAGAGAGAGAGAGAGAGCATATTTCCCCCCTTATCCTCCAGGAGATTTGCAGAAATCTGAGGTGCATAAACTGAGCAAAAAATAGGGCAAGATTTGCTGCTGAAATGTAAGCGAAGGGTGTGCTGTATGGAAGAGAAAGAAAGGATAAGAAGACTGCTGCAAACTTCAGACTGAAGACCAGATTACAAGCCGCCTAGTCACTGAACATGCACAAATCATTGACATTAAGTTCCTTGGGAAAGGTTACATCCTGCTCACATTTGACTCCACCACCCTTGCAGAGAAGATCCCGGTGATGGTTTGCTTCCCCGGCCTACCTCGTGATTGCTCAATTGGATGGCTCACACTTTGAGCACTGGAACAAGTTCTCAGGTCTATCTGGGCAGTGTTTCGTCTGCCCAAAGATTGAGCCATTCAGCACGTGCCTGCTCTTGCCGTTGCTCTAGTGAGAGGAAGACTGCGAGCCTTTGCACTCGACGCCTCTGGAACTTCTGCATCCTGCAGAAGCCCAGGAGCATTTGCCTCCCCGCCTGCAGTCTCCCTCCCTAGCCTCTCCTTCGAGTGCCTTCCAGTCGAGAGGTGCCTCCCAATAGGACCAGCAATAGCAGTCTCCCTCCCCAGCCTCTCCTTCAAGCACCGTCCTGTCGAGAGGTGCCTCCCAATAGGACCAGCAATAGCAGCCTGCCTCTTAGCAAGGTTGGCAAGTTCCCAGTCACCGCACCCACCATAGGGTGTGCCTGACATGGTGGGCACCAAGTCCCAAAGGGGAGCCTAAGGTAACAGTTCCTATAGAGTACCCTTACGAGCATGTATCGCAGAGCCTGTGGTGAATCTCAAGGATCAGGTATCTATAGCAAATCTTGTGGACCCATGGTTCTCCACCAAGGTCTCCACCCTCACTTTCCTCCAGAGCCTCTTGTTGAGATAGCAAGTTCATCCGGATAGTGTCGGTGTGACACATGTATGGTGAGCCTCTTGTTGAGATAGCAAGTTCATCCGGATAGTGTCGGTGTGACACATGTATGGTGTGCATTAGCAGTAGGAGTGTCATGCCCAATGGCCAAGTGTATGGACAGTTGGTGTTATATTATAATGGTGTGCACTTATCATTATGTGTGTGTGGATTTTGAAGATGACATGTGTATAAAGGAGAATGGAATGAAACAATAGCTTCTCCTATTCTTGTCTATGGTTGAGTGTGCAAGATTCCTCTTCCCAAGCTTTTGAGATGTACAGATGTAAGAACCTTTCCTTCAATCTCTTGTAATCATCTCCCCCTCAGAAATGGAAAAAGATTTTGTTTTACCTTGTTTTGGCCTTGAGAGAGAAAATGTCTAGAGAGAGGTAATTCAAAATTGAGATATTTTTTAATGCAAAAATTCTCCTAATGTCTAAGATGAATTCCCCTGAAACAAAAGTTCAAAATGAACTTTCCAATGTGCATTAGGAATTAATTGAATATGTGTATAAGAGACCTTAGCCTAAGGGTCCACATTTTCAGAAATTTTTAGATTAAAGTTCAAATAAGGTTCCAAAGGACCAATAGGATTAATCCAAGTACTGGGATGAGATAAATACAATGAATAAAAGAAAATAACCCAAAAATGAGTAAATACTCACATAAGATGAAGAGTTGATTGAGTACAAGGTTTATTAGTTAAAAACTAAGGTATATTAATTAAAAAAAATGAGATATTTAGGTGAAATGATGCATTTTTGATACCTCAGTAAAGTGAGAAACCCATTTGAGCTAGGCACCTTCTTCATCATCATTGCTTGGATTTTTTAATTCAAAAAAATATGATATTTTTATGTCTCCTCTCTCCTGGAGCAAACTAGATAAGAAAGAGAGCCAAACTGATCCAAATCTTGTCCAAATTGAGTCAAACTCAAGTTGCAAACCTCTAGAACCAGTTGGACTTGGTTGGTGGCCTCCCTCACCTATAAATAGATCCTTATTCCTTTGTATTTTCATTTTGGAACATTACCATGCTAGTATTTTCTTTAAATTAGCTTATTTCTATTCTCTCTCTAATTTTCCTCTTCTCTTGAAAGCTTTGAAGCTTCTCTCTCCTCCAACCTCTCTTGGAGATTACTCTCTCTCTTAGTGGCCAAGGACTTGCTTGGGGCTTCACTAAACCTCTTCTTTCTTGAAGATTACTCTTTCCCCTTGGTGGCCAAGCCTCTTCCATGAGGGGTACACCATTTGTGCAAGGTAAAGAATCAAGCAAACCAAGGGTAAGCCTAAACAATGTTGTTTATGCTCTCTTGTTAATGTTATTCTTCTTCCTAACCTTCCTCATACTTGGGAAGCATTTTATTTTGTGGTGTTCCTCTTAAAACCATGCTTTTCTTGATTATGAGAAATTGATGTTTATGTTTAAGCTTAGGTTTATACATAAACTATTTTTTAGGTTAAAAGTGTGATTTTCACCATTCTCAATTCATAGAAATTACGAGGAAGTTATGGCAAAATTTTCTTATTAGAAAATGAAGGTTTATACATAAATAATTTTATTCTAAAAGAGGAACTTCGAGTATTATCATTTCATAGAAAATGTGAAAAAGCTATGGCAAAATTTATAGCCTTAGAAAATGAATTTATGCATAATAATTTTTATACTAAAAGTGAAATTTTAATCATTATCATTTCATAGAAAATGCGAGGAAGTTATGGTAAAATTTATATCATTAGAGAATGAATCTATGCAAAATAAATTTTATGTTAAAAGAGAACTTTTGAACATTATTCAATAGTCAGAAAAATAAAGAAGGTTATGCACAAATTTTATAGAATCATTGAATGGATGTGAATGGATGTGAACGGATGTGATTGGATGAGAATGAATGTGAATGGATGTGAAATTATGTGAATGAATGTGAGATGATGTGAATGGATGTGAAATGGTGTGAATGGATGTGAATGGATGTGATTGGATGAGAATGGATGTGAATGGATGTGATTCGATGAGAATGGATGTGAAATGATGTGAATGGATGTAAAATGATATGAATGAATATGCATGGATGTGATTGGATGAGAGCTGATGTGGAAATGATGTGATTGGATGTGAGTTGATGTGAAAATGATGTGATTAGATGTGATTGAATGTGAGTTGGATGTGGGAATGATGTGAATTGATGTAGAAAAATGTGGGAAGATGAGAATGAGGAGTTTGGAAGATCCCATATAGCAAAGTGAAAATAATTGCATGTGAAAGGATGTGGAATGATGAGAAAAGATGAGGAATAATGTGAAAGGATGTGGAGTAATGATGAAAGATGAGAATTTTGTTTGGAACTGTATTTGTATGTAAAACCTGTTTTTTTTTAGATTGTTTTATGTCAAGAATGCTGGGGAAGCATTTTGAACATCTTGTGAATGAGGTCGTGGGAACCTAAGTGAAAAAATTACAACAGCTGACGAGAGTCGATGAAGGACGTCTCGCGTGCCAAGGTCGGCCGAGGTCTTGACCAACCTCGGTTCGATTAAAATGGTGAGCTTCCGATACGGTGGATGAGGGACCAAGGAAGCGGCCTATGAGTGAAGCGCTAGGTCACCTACAAAGGAACCTAGAGGGTGCTGACCAGACGGTGCTCGGGCTATGGGTCGCCTAGGATACCAACGCGTGCGTCGAGGAAGAAAATCAGTTGGAGTTTATTTTCTAAACACGAGCATGGATCTGGTTGATTGACCTTGCTGGTCTTCAACGGATGAGTTCATGGCTCTTTTACATGGATCTTGTTGGTTGATCTTACTAATCTTCAACTAAGAGTCCATATGATTTTTATGTGATTATATTCCTAGGTAGGAATTATTAAAAAGGTCCCTGAGTGAGCAGGTGGTGAGCGCTCTGGTTGCCAATGATGCCATAGGTACGCTGAGGAAGGGATGAATGGAATACTTGATTATATTTCTGGGTACTATGGGCTAGGAACTATCGAAAAGGCCCCTAAGTGAGCAGAGGGTGAGCGTTCTGGTTGCCAATGATACCATAGGTACACCGAGGAAGGAATGATTAGAAATTGAACTTGGAACTGGAATACTCAAGACTATTATGAAAACACTCTGATTTTATTGCAATGCTGTTTTGGGAATAGTTGAATCTAAGAAAAGGCAATTTCATATTGGGTGCGTAAGTGGTGTGTCTATTTAAGTTTTGCATGAGAGCCGGCTAGGGAGCCTGGGAACTCTTTTCTCTGGTACCCGGGACAAAACATAACCAAATTTTTATAATGGATCCTATCAATACAGTGGTTGGGCGGTTGGCTAACCCATGAGATTGGATGGGTTTAGACTGGACTAATAGATCCCTATAATTTAAATTCAATTCTGTTCAAGTTACGATAGTTGAAGTAAATCACAAATAATCCTTGTTCTATGGAAAAAGAATCAACAGCTATGCCTCTTTTGATGGGGAAAAAAGCATTGGTCTCTATGAACCAAGTGCAAGTTCCTCCTTTGATTCGGCCATGTGACCCGCCGGGTCGGTCAAAATACAACGGATAGTTAAGGCTGTTGACTACGTTAGAAGAATTCTCTTAGAGGAATCGCCTATGCTTTCTAGGCGAGGGAAGTTTTTTCCAGGTTCGGTTTTGGAAGAACCGAGAGATTAGTCTCTTGTCCGGACATTCGTGGGCGAGGCCCTGAGTGGCAATCCCTGCCCCGCGCGTGAGATTGCTACTTCCGCTGCTAGCTTTTCGGATTCCAGTGCGTGGAGGGGACAGGGGTCTCATAGCTGGTATTAGAGCTTTGTTGAAAGCTTAAGAAGAAAAAAACGAATTTTATCAGAAATTTATAAACTCAAAAAGAGCATTTACATATTGTATTCTCATTCCTTAAGCTTCATTTATGAAGACTTTTAATTGATGAATTGGGTTTTTAGATGGAAGTACCGCAATTGTGTGAAAGCCCTGACTTGCTTGAGGCCTAGATATGATGGTATTTACCTTATAGCTCCAAGGACCGTGACCACCCGTATATACCGTGGGTATACTGCAGCTCTTTATTGACAATATATACGAGTGAATCTAAGACCTTGAAGTTATAAGTAAAAATGCTATCCCAGATGATGAATTCGAATGATGGTTGATATGATTTTAGAATTCTAGTTGAGAATTGATGAATTGATTTGGATTCTGATTGAAAGATGATGATTTATTAATTCTGGTTGAAAGAAGATAAGTTGAATAAAGCCACAATGAGAATGAATGAAGAGAATTCCAGTGACGATGTTAGTAATTGAAAGACGATTATGACTTTCAGCAGTTTGACCTTTGACCCAGTAGACCCAATTGAGGAATGACAAATTGAGAACCTCAATAACTGAAATTTCCATAGAAAGTGTTCAGATGAAGTTACTGGTCCGATGAACCATTTTTGTGTTAAGGATATGAATGAACTATTTTCTGATGATGAGTTCTGTATGCTTCTTCTTATAGAAGGGATCTTTATCCCAAGATTCTGAGAGAGTTGACCAAACTTTAAGAAACCCCAGAATCAGTTGGATCTAAAGATGGATTTGAATTATAAATATAGTGATCTTTTCACCTAAGATTCTTTGAGCGTCTGTTAAGTTGGAAAAATGGACTTGATTAAGAAGAGAAAGAGTCCCACCTTTAGAGTAAGAAGATGATTCTTACCGAGATTATCCTCTAGCTGCGAGATAAGGACATCTCGCGTTTTTCAAGTGGGATAGGATGTAAGATTCCTCTCTCCCAGCTTTTGAGATGTTCAGGTGTAAGAACCTTCCTTTTAGTCTCTTGTAATCATCCTCCCCCTCAGAAATGGAAAAAGATCTTGTTTTACCATGTTTTGGTCTTGAGAGAGAAAATATCTAGAGAGAGGTAATTCAAAATTGAGATATTTTTAGATGCAAAAATTCTCCTAATGTCTAAGCTGAATTCCCCTTAAACAAAAGTTCAAAATGAACTTTCCAATGTGCATTAGGAATTAATTGAATATGTGTATAAGAGACCTTAGCCTAAAGGTCCACATTTTTAGAAATTTTTGAATTAAGGTCCAAATAAGGTTCCAAAGGACCAATAGGATTAATCTAAGTGTTGGGATGAGATAAATACAATGAATAAAAGAAAATAGCCCAAAAATAAGTAAATGCTTACATAAGATGAAGAGTTAACTGAGTACAAGGTTTATTAATTAAAAACTAAGATATATTAATTAAAAAAATGAGATATTTAGGTGAAATGATGTATTTTTGACACCTCAGTAAGGTGGGAAATCCACTTGAGCTAGGCGCCCTCTTCCTCATCATTGCTTGGGTTTTTTAATTCAAAAAAATGTAATATTTTTATCTCTTCTCTCTCCTAGAACAAACAAGTTCAAAAAGGGAGACAAACTGATCCAAATCTTGTCCAAATTGGGTCAAACTGAAGCTGCAAACCTCTAGAACCAGTTGAACTTGGTTGGTGACGTCCCTCACCTATAAATAGACCCTCATTTCTTTGATTTTTATATTGGAACATTACCATGTTAGTATTTTCTCTAAATTAGCTTATTTCTATTATCTCTCTAATTTTCCTCTTCTCTTGAGAACTTTGGAGCTTCTCTCTCCTCCAACCTCTCTTGGAGATTACTCTCTCTCTCTTGGTGGCCAAGGACTTGCTTGGAGCTTTACTAAACCTCTTCTTTCTTGAAGATTACTCTTTCCCCTTAGTGGCCAAGCCTCTTCCATGAGGGCTACATCATTTTTGCAAGGTAAAGAATCAAGCAAACCAAGGGTAAGCCTAAATAATGTTATTTATGCTCTCTTTTTAATGTTATTCTTCTTCCCAACCTCCCTCATGCTTGGGAAGCATTTTATTTTGTGATTTTTCTCTTAAAACCATGCTTTTTTATTATTATGAGAAATTAATGTTTATGTTTAAGCTTAGGTTTATACATAAACTAATTTTTAGGTTAAAAGTATGATTTTAACCATTCTCAATTCATAGAAATTGCGAGAAAGTTATGGCAAAATTTTCTTATTAGAAAATGAAGGTTTATACATAAACAATTTTATTCCAAAAGAGGAACTTCGAGTATTATCATTTCATAGAAAATGTGGAGAAGCTATGGCAAAATTTATAGCCTTAGAAAATGAATTTATGCATAATAAGTTTTATACTAAAAGTGAAATTTTAATCATTAGCATTTCATAGAAAATGCGGAGAAGTTATGGTAAAATTTATATCATTAGAGAATGAATCTATGCAAAATAAATTTTATGTTAAAAGAGGAATTTTGAACATTATTCAATAGTCAGAAAAATAAAGAAGGTTATGCACAAATGTTATAGAATCATTGAATGGATGTGAATAGATGTATGTGAATGGATGTGAAATGGTGTGAATGAATGTGAATGGATGTGATTGGATGTGAATGGATGTGAATGGATGTGATTGGATATGAAATGATGTGAATGAATGTGATTGGATGTGAATGATGTGAATGAATGTGATTAGATGTGAATGGATGTGAAATGGTGTGAATGGATGAGAGTTGATGTGGAAATGATGTGATTGAATGTGAGTTGATGTAGAAATAATGTGATTGGATGTGAGTTGATGTGAGAATGATGTGATGTGATATGAATTGATGTAGAAAAATATGGGAAGATGAAAAATGATGAGAAATAATGTGAGAGGATGTGGAATGATGAGAAAAGACGAAGAATATATGAAGTAATGAGGAAAGATGAGAATTTCGTTTGGAACTGTATTCATATGTAAAACCTTTTTTTTAAAAGATTGTTTTATGTCAAGAATGTTGGGGAAGCATTTTGACCATCTTGTGAATGAGGTCATGGGGATCTAAGTGAAAAAGTTACAACAGCTCATGAAGGACGTCTCGCGTGGCAAGGTTGACCAAGGTCTTGACCAGCCTCGGTTCGATTAAAATGGTGAGCTTCCGGTACGGTGGATGAGGGACCAAGGAAGCGGCCTATGAGTGAAGCGCTAGGTCACCTACGAAGGAACCTAGAGGGTACTGACCATACGGTGCTCGGGCTCTGGGTCGCCTAGGATACCCACGCGTGCGTCGAGAAAGAAAATCAGTTGGAGTTTGTTTTCTGAACACGGGCATGGATCTGGTTGATTGACCTTGCTGGTCTTCAACAGATGAGTTCATGGCTCTTTTACATGGATCTTGTTGGTTGATCTTGCTGATCTTGAACTGAGAGTCCATATGATTTTTATGTGATTATATTCCTAAGTACTATGGACTAGGAACTATTGAAAAGGTCCCTGAGTGAGCAGGTGGTGAGCGTTCTAGTTGCCAATGATACCATAGGTACGCTGAGGAAGGGATGAATGGAATACTTGATTATATTCTTGGGTACTATGGGCTAGGAACTATCGAAAAGGCCCCTGAGTGAGCAAAGGGTGAGCGTTCTGGTTGCCAATGATGCCATAGGTACGCAGAGAAAGGAATGATTAGAAATTGAACTTGGAACTAGAATACTGAGAACTATGATGAAAACACTTTGGTTTTATTGCAATGTTGTTTTGGGAATAGTTGAATCTAAGAGAAGGCAATTTCATATTGGGTGCGTAAGTGGTGTGTCTATTTAAGTTTTGCATGAGCGCCGGCTAGGGGACCTGGGAACTCTTTTCTCTGGTACCCGAGACAAAACATAACCAAATTGTTATAATGGATCCTATCAATACAGTGGTTAGACGGTTGGCTAACCCATGGGATTGGATGGGGTTAGGCTAGACTGATGGATCCCTATAATTAAAATTCAATTATGTTCAAGTTACGATAGTTGAAGTAAATCACAGATAATCCTTGTTCTATGGAAAAAGAATCAACGGCTGTGCCTCTTTTGATGGGGAAAAAAGCGTTGGTCTCTATGAACCAAGTGCAAGTTCCTCCTTTGATTCGGCCATGTGACCCGCGAGGTCGGTCGGAATACAAAGGATAGTTAAGGTTGTTGACTACGTTAGAAGAATTCTCTTGGAGGAATCGCCTATGCTTTCTAGGCGAGGAAAGTTTTTTCTAGGTTCGGTTTTGGAAGAACCGAGAGATTAGTCTCTTGTCCGGACATTCGTGGGCGAGGCCCCGAGTGGGAATCCCTGCCCCGCACGTGAGATTGCTACTTCTGCTGCTAGCTTCCCGGATTCCGGTGCGCAGAGGGAACAAGGGTCTCACAGAGTGAGAGCTATTTAGAATTTATGCAAGTGTTATTTGTACATCCCCATTGTATTTATGTGGTATCATCACATAGGTTGCTCTCACATTGAGTGGCAACCGTAAACTTCTAGTGGTTGGAGATTGAAGCTGTGACGGTCACCGTTGAAACTGTGAAGCAGCATTGGAGTGGAAATCCGAAGCAATCATAGATCTTGGCCAAGCGGTGAGCTAAACAAACCCTTCCCTTGTGGAGTGCAGGTATTTGGAAGCAAAGTTGAAGCTCTCCATTGAAGCTTGTAAGTGGAAATGTATGCAAATGCAGTTTGCAGATTTGCAAACCTATGAAGAAAAAAATTACAGATTGCCTGAACAGCGATAACTTTTGCCGTGCTCCTCAAAAGCCAACTGTAATGTGATAGACAAAAAGCTTGTTTCAATAGATTTGTTTAAACTACTCAAACACAGGATTTGGAGTTCTGTAGCTTAAGTTATGAATGGCACAAGAGAAGAATGTAGATTTGGGATGCCTACAACACTTAGTTGGAGTGTTGATGTATGCGAAGTTTGCCCACCAGATTGGTTGAAGCTTGATATTGCAAGTTAAACTTAACAATTGGAATGTATCTATTTGACTAATAAAAGAAAACATGGTATTGAAAAGCTCTTGAGAAGCTGATTTACACGTTGTAAGAGGGGATTGATTTGGAGCTTACAGAAATTCTGCAAGACAGCTTTTGAGATGCCTAATCCAACTGTATGTGTATGTATGGAGCAAATGAGCATGTGGGAGTGCAATGTGGACATGTACATGGTTTGAGAACGGTTTCCGTAATGCTTTTGTATTAAGTAAATGTACAAGTGGTGTTGACACTACATTGACGGGATTTACACATGTACATGGATTAGTGTCTGACATTGTATCGTATTGATTACATTGGTCGGTTGAGTGTACTCATTGAAACATTGTATTTGAAAAACATGAGAGATGGTCTGGTGCAAATTGTGGGTAAAAAGCTTGACCAGAATAACTTCCAAATATGGATGTACCGCATGCAAAACTTCTTGAAAGGAAAAGGCTATTGGAGCTTAGTGACAACAAGTGCTGAACAATTGCCATAGCTTCCTGTAGCAAATCCAACACAGGCACAACTTCAAGCACATAGAACTTGGTCCGAAAGAGCATACAAAATGTTGCATTACTTCTCTATATGTGTGACAGATTCTATGCTATGTCATATACAGGATGCGGATAATCCCAAGGATGCATGGGATTCTTTGGTGAAATTGTATGACACCAATACACAAGCAAGAAGATTCAATCGAAGCAAAAGAATCACAACGTAACTCGGAATAACAAGAGCATATATGATTATGTGCAAGAGATAAGGGATGTGCAGAGCACTATGCATATATGGATGATAGTGATCTTGTGGCAATCACATTGAATGGTTTAGGCAAAGAGTACAAGTCATTTGATACCTCTATCATGGTTAGTGGTGGCAATCTCCCAGATTTTGAGGAGTTAGTCTCATTGCTTATTGTTGAATTGAAGCTTGGACTTTGAACATCTCCTAGTAGTAATGAGCATACAAGGGACCAAGCATTCTACTCTCATAGAGGTTCAAGAAGCAAAGGGAGATCTACATCTACTAGAGGACGTACAAGTAGATGTGGTTGGATGGATAGACTACCACAATAGAATTTTCAGCCTTCATATGGTGCACGAGGTGGTAGAGGATCCTATTCCCAAGGTGGAGGGAGATCTAGCTCTAGAGGAAGAGGTCATTGACAACCTCAATAACAACAAAGCAATGGGATTGATTGCCACTATTATAGAAAGATTGGTCATATGGCAAGAGATTGTTACAAAAAGCAAAATGACATGTGTAGTGAAAGAGTCCAACATGGGAATTATGCATCATCTAGCAATGATGGGAAACATGTTATGGGTAGCATGACTTCACATAGAGATTGGCTTTCATGTTAGAAATTGAGATTCTTCACTATATGTAAAGAAGACAGAATGGTTTAGTGGTGATTGTGATTTATATAGATGACTTGATAGTCATAGGTGATTGTGGGAATGATAGTGCTAAAGTGAAAGTATCATTGGGTAGCCAGTTTGACATGAAAGACTTGGGAGAGTTGAGATTCTTTCTTGGCATTGAGGTGGTGAGAAAATGCATGGCATATGGTCGGTGCAAAGGCAATATGCCTTGGATATGTTGGCAAAGTATGGCATAACTAGATGCAAGCCTATGACGACACCATTGGAGAAAAACATAAAACTAAGGACTGATTTTGGTGAAGAGTTAGAAGTGTTAGAAGTCATCTCCTATCTTAATCAGACACCAGGGCCTCTGTTGTGGGTGTGCCCGCCCCGTATAGGTGTTTTATCATTTTTCCTCACTCCCCGTATTTTCCCCCAATTTTTTCCATTTTTTCCATGGTGTGGGTGGATGCCACAGGCTGGCAGGAGCCCCTGATGCTGGCCGACTGCACTCTAGTGTACTTGGAGCTCGCCGACTTGATCAGGAGGGGTCGTGGTGTTTTTTCCCTGCTGGCCGACTGGTTGTGCCCAGTCGTGAAGGGCTGGTGGGACACTATGCGCTGGCCGACTGCACTCATGGGGCCATATAAATAGGCCCCATAATTCCCACATTGTATTCATTCAGTTTTCCCGGGATCTTGTGTATAGAGAAGAGTTTACACGCCTATCTCTCTGTCTTTCTTGTGCTGTCTATATTCTGCACTCTACTTGCTCTTGTGGTCTCAAGTTTGGTTATCATTCCCGCTACGTATTTTGACATGGTATCAGAGCCCTAGGCTCTTGATAGATCTTGGGAGTTTTCTGAGCAAGAGGGGGATAATTAAGTTGCTGATTGGTGGACTGTTTTGGAGTGTTTGGGAAGAGAAGTTGCAAGAGGAAGGCGGGCTAAGGTGCTGGACAGCCACTTGCAGGTTTAGAGTTTTTTTTTCCCCACCCACCCACCCTTTTCAGTTACATCCCCGCAATGGCAGATTTGTTAGAGATGGCTGAGAAGCATGTGAAGATCCCGACTCTCCCCACGTTCCCAGTGGACCGTCAGTTGGACAGGAACAATTACGGCATCTGGAAGGTGATGATGGAGTCTGTGCTGGAGTCATATGACCTTGCTGATTTCATCATCATCGGGGTTCCACGGCCGGAAGCAGAGGAAGGGGAGTTACTGTCGATGAAGAAGGACCGAGAGGCACAGGCACAGATGTGGGATCGTGTCAACGCCAGGGTCCGGTCATTTATTTTCCTCAATTGCACACCACAAGTAATCAATCACATAAAGCACATGACGCTGGCCAGAGGCATATGGCAGCACTTGGCTTCTCTTTATAACAGGGTATCACCCATGAAGAGGATCTCCTTGGAAGTGCAGATGCGGGTTATGAACCCTGCAAAGTCATCGACGATGCGGGAGCACATTAACAAGCTGCAGGCCCTTCAGCGGGAAGTCCTCCAGGCTGGGAAGGAGATATCATCTGAAGACATGGCCATTACTTTGCTGTCCCACTTGCCTGCTCAGTATTTTGCTTTCTACTCCTCTTTGATTACGAGTGGCAGGCTCAGCACCATTACCTGGGAGGAGCTTGTGCCAATGGTCTTGGACCAGGAGGAACGTTTCACGAACCCTCCTCACAGCGGAGGTTCGGAGGCCTTAACTGGCCAACAGTCGAAAGGCCGGAATAACAACAAGGGCAAAGGGAAGGCTTCACCGGAGAAGTCTTCTGAGAAGAAGCCTGACTCAGAACGAGAGAAGCTGAAGGCCGAACGATCCTGCAATGATTGTGGCGAGAAAGGCCACTATTGGAGGAAGTGTCCTAAGCGGACTGGGAAGATTGCTGATTCTTCAGCCTCAACTGCAAAGACTCCTGCATTTGTGCACTTAGAGATGATGGACTCCGATGCTTCATCGTCTTCGAGCGAGGAGGCAGTTGGCTTCACCGCAAAGGATACCTGGGAATGGATTCTTGACAATGGTGCTTCCAGGCACATGACTCCGTCCCGTGTCTTCTTTTTGGATCTAAAACAGCAGTCAAGTCGCATTTTTATTGGCGACAACTCTACTATTCCGATACACAATGAGGGCCGGATGGAGATTATTCCCGACGGAAAGGGGGGCAAGCATGCTTCCCATGTTCTTTATGTCCCTGCTCTAGGTTTTCATCTTCGGTCAGTGCATGAAGTATGCAAGACTGGCTTTCGGGTGGAATTTGAGGAGCATTCAGTTGCTCTGCGGGACCGTGAGACTGGCCAGGTTGTTTGGGAAGGCGGTGTGGAGAATGGTATCTATAAGCTCTCTGCACTCTCCTCGTTGACAGGTTCTCAAGTCGGAGATTTGTGGCACTTTCGTTTTGGCCACTTAAATGTGGATGCATTGCGGGGAGCTTTCCGAGACCAGATGGTGGTTGGCTTGCCAAATGTTGGCAATAGGCAAAGACGTTGCAACTCTTGCATACGTGGTAAGCAGCACATGGAATCCTTTCCGAAGCACGCTTCCAGGCGGGCTTCGAAACCGCTGGAGTTGATTCACACTGACTTGTGTGGACCTCAGCAGATACCATCATTGGGAGGATCTCTCTATTTCATGTTGCTTGTTGATGACTGTACCAGATTCACGTGGGTCTACTTTCTTTCACAAAAGGACCAAGCTTTTGCACGGTTCAAGGATTGGCACGTGATGGTGGAGAAAGAGTCTGGATTGCAGGTAAAGACTCTCAGGGCTGACTAAGAGGTTAATTCTCCTCGACTGTATTTCTCAGATTTTGTGCAGACCAGGGAACTGGCCAATACCGGATCGCCTTCAGAGAATGGGGTTGTAGAATGCAAAAACAGGACTGTGGTGGAGATGGCGAGGACCATGCTGGAGCATCGTGATCTTCCTCGTCCACTTTGGGGAGAGGCTGTGGCAACAGCTGTCCATACCCTCAACCGGTCTCCAACGACTTCAGTACCTAATATGACTCTGTTTGAGGCATACTTTGGCAGGAAACCTGATGCCTCGCACTTCCGTGTGATGGGTATATACATATTCCGAAGAAGTAGAGGGGGAAGCTTGACTGCAAGTCCCGCAAGCTTATATTTGTGGGGTATAATTCTCTTTCCAAGGGATACAGATTGTATGATCCAGACAGGAATGAGATTGTTGTCAGCCGGGATGTGGTCTTTAATGAGCATGTTCCAGTATCCACTATCGAGGAGCCGCCACTTCTTGGAGATCCAAAAGAGTCTGATGATGATTCCCAGACCATTGCTCCAGTTGATCACCCTCAGTCAACACAGGAGGTTGATCCCGCAGCTGGAGTAGAGCCCCCGCAACAGTAGGAGGCTCCACGATCTGTTCGAGTACCTAGGTGGTTGTTGGACACCCTTCGGGAGTCGGGTGTTACGGAGTTACCCTCCGAGTGGACCACAGAGGACGGCCCTCGAAGATCCACACAAAGTCCGAGACAAAAGCAATACAGCGGAGCTTCTTCACGTAAACTATGCTCTGATGTCTCGTATTATGCGGGACAAGGAGCCCACTTCCGTCAAGGAAGCCCTCTCACAGGATACTTGGAGGAAAGCCATGCAGGTGGAACTTGATGCCATCGAGAAGAACAACACATGGGAGTTGGTACCGAGGCCATCGAAACGGTTAGTCATTGGTGTCAAATGGGTCTTTAAGACCAAATATGCGTCATATGGGTCGGTGGACAAACACAAAGCCAGACTTGTGGCTAAAGGTTATGCTCAACGGCCAGGCATCGACTACGAGGATACCTTTGCACTGATAGCACGGATGTCCACGATTCGGACCGTTCTTGCCCTTGCTTCTTCTCAGAGGTGGCCCGTGTATCAAATGGATGTAAAATCTTCGTTCCTTAATGGTGACCTGCCGGAGGAGGTGTATGTTGAGCAGCCTCCAGGCTTTGTTGTGCCAGGATCAGAAGGGATGGTTTACAGGTTACGTAAGGCCTTGAATGGTCTTAAGCAGGCTCCCAGGGCTTGGAATCAGAAGATTGATTCCTTCTTTGTTCGGGCTGGATTTCAGAGATCGGTTGCAGATCCTAACCTATAGCAGTACCGGAAGTTGGTTGGTTCATTGATCTGGTTGCTGAACACCAGATTGGACTTGAGCTTCTCTGTGGGGCTGTTGAGCTCTTTTATGCAGATGCCGCTGAAGTCTCATTGGGACGCGCAGGATTGCGGATCTTGCGGTATCTGCAGAGTACGAAGGATCTAGGACTCTTTTACACAGGAGGGGATGGAGTCAAACTCCAAGGTTGGAGTGACTTAGATTGGGGAGGAGATCCAGACACGAGGAGATCTACTTCAGGATACAGTTTTACCCTTTGCTCAGGAGCAGTTTCTTGGAGCAGTAAGCGGCAGCCAACTATTGCCCTATCTTCGACAAAGGCAGAGTACCGGGCTGCTTGTGGTGCTGCTTGTGAGGTTGTATGGTTGCGGAGGCTGCTAGGCGAGATTGGGTTTCCACAGAAGGAGCCCACAGTCATCCAGTGCGATAACCAGAGTTGTATAGCTATTGCTCGGAACCCGGTCTTCCATGCCCGGACCAAGCACATAGAGATACACTATCACTTTGTACGTGAGAAGATCTTGGCTGGTGACGTCTTGCTCCTTTATTGTTCGACGGAGGACAATGTGGCGGACCTCTTCACAAAGTCTCTACCTCAGGCTACGCTCAGGCGGCACTCCAGCTCCCTTGGGTTGATTTCACAGCCAGGAGCTGAGAGGGGAGGGGGTGTTAGAAGTCATCTCCTGTCTTAATCAGACACCAGGGCCTCTGTTGTGGGTGTGCCCGCCCCGTATAGGTGTTTTATCATTTTTCCTCACTCCCCGTATTTTTCCCCAATTTTTTCCATTTTTTCCATGGTGTGGGTGGATGCCACAAGCTGGCAGGAGCCCCTGATGCTGACCGACTGCACTCTAGTGTACTTGGAGCTGGCCGACTTGATCGGGAGGGATCGTGGTGTTTTTTCCCTGCTGGCCGACTGGTTGTGCCCAATCGTGAAGGGCTGGTGGGACACTATGCACTGGCCGACTGCACTTCCCACATTGTATTCATTCAGTTTTCCCAGGATCTTGTGTATAGAGAAGAGTTTACACGCCTCTCTCTCTGTCTTTCAAGTTTCTTGTGCTGTCTATTTTCTGCACTCTACTTGCTCTTGTGGTCTCAAGTTTGGTTATCATTCTCGCTGTGTATTTTGACAAGAAGAAGTTACCATGTACAAGAAGATGGTTGGCAGCTTGATTTACTTGACTATCACTAGACCGCATTTATATTATGCAGTGGGACTAGTTAGCCAATTTATACAGAGTCCCAAGAAACCACATTTGGGTGCTGTTAAGAGGACCATGAGATATGTAAAGACCAATTCCTATATGGTCTATTTTATGAGCATGGAAAGGATGTGATGGTGTATGGTTACACCGATGCAAAGTGGACAGGAAGCGCTTATGACAGGAGGTCCACTAGTGGGTATGCATTTAGCTTGGGAACTGCTACTATGAGTTGAAGTAGCAAGAAGCAACCCCCACGGTTTGCATTATCTAGCACGGAGGCAGAGTATAGAGAAGTCGCTATGGCTGCATGTGAAGTGATTTGGTTGCGAAGACTACTTCATGATTTGGGACGACATCATGATGGAGTGGTTGTCATACATTGTGACAACATGAGTTGTACTCAGTTGGCCACTAATCCGGGTATATCACGTGAGAACCAAACAAATAGAGGTTCATTATCATTTCATTAGAGAGGTGGTGTTGGATGGACATATTGATTTGGCATATGTGAAGACTAAAGAACAGGTTGCCGACATCTTCACAAAGTCACTTGGGAAAGAGAAGTGTGAGTACTTCAAAGACAAACCTGGAGTACTAGAGATAGATATGATGGTGTGAGGGGGAGTGTCGAGATAGCAAGTTTATCCAAATAGTGTCGGTGTGACACGTGTGGTGTGCATTAGCAGTAGAAGTGTCTGGACAATAATTGGCCGTGCCCAATGGCCGAGAGTGTGGACATTTGGTGTTACATTAGTATGGTGTGAACTTATCATTATGTGTGTGTGTGTGGATTTTGAAGATGGAGTATGTGT
Organism: Cibotium barometz; assembly: GCF_041138505.1. NCBI lineage: Eukaryota > Viridiplantae > Streptophyta > Polypodiopsida > Cyatheales > Cibotiaceae > Cibotium > Cibotium barometz. The sequence continues at coordinate 26,698,549 of NC_141065.1, read as the reverse complement.
GAAGGAGAATGGAATGAAACAATGGCTTCTCCTATTCTTGTCTATGGTTGATGCTATAAGATGGTGGCTCCCCAAGTTTGCGTCATTCTACATCATACCTGCTCTACCCTCACTGATGTAGGAGCAGTGGTGTTCATCCCTTTGAGCATGAGGACAGAGTGGGACAACACCTATGTGGATCGCACCCTCCGGGACAAGCCACCAGTTTCTAACATCTTCTCAGCAACCTTTGGATCATACCACATCAACTTTGTAGCTCAGAGGGAAGTATACAGCTGCCTTCACTGCGAGGATGTTCTCCAGGCCAGTGCCGAGTTGTCCCACCAGGCGGTGCGTATCCATGCCATCTGGAGCACCTGAGACTTCGGACAAATTGTATCCAAGCTTGCTCCCAAAAGCTCGCAAGCCGAGAGGAGGCCTTCTAGAGCCCACATCCTTTTTCCCTAGCCATGCGGATCATCTCTTTGAACTTTCGTAGCCTGGGTGACACCTATAGCTACAAGCACAAGATGATTGTTCCAGAGGACTTATAACGGACCTTTATGGGAGGGGGAGGGCACAATCCACAAGCACCATTTGACAGTGGGTCAGACCAGGCTGTATCCACAATTGGTTTCTGGCATTTGGACCCCTATGCAACCAGGGCAGGGTACGCAGCTCCATTAGCAATCGGCTTCTTTCCAGGTGATGAAATTTGGCACCGTCATCCCGAGCACGCTCAGTGGATGTATACTCTGTATTGGGTTGGCCTCCTCAAGACTTATGTCCCCAATGGAATCGGAGACCGCACATTTTTTTGGATCCATGCATGCTAGGGCTTCCCCGTGCAGATTTTTGATGCGCAGGGGGGTGATTTTCTTCTGGCCCACATGTTGACTCATACCCCCTCCCGTGGTGGCTCTTGGCCCATCGACACCCAATGGATCTTCACAGCGACTCTGCTCCGCAAAGTTAGTACCTCCTTCAAGGGGGTGGAGGGGGATGTATGCTCTCTTGGCCTTGCAGGACTAGCCCCATCACCAAGCCTTGAAAGACTATATTTTCTCCCACATATTCCTTATAAGTGTTCTCCACTCATGAAAGCGGAGGGGGAAGAGGAGGGATATATGGAGGGGGAGGGGGGATTGGGTTAGTACTCCATCTTATTACATGTACACACTGACCCCAAAGGCATGGTGATTTGACAAGACTTACCTGAACAGAACTTCTGAAGGATTCCGAGAAACTCGGCTGAAGTATGCCAATGCTATAAGTTCACTTACAAAAACAAGCCTGCGAATCAAAAAGTTATAAAAGGGGGGTTGTGGATTGGGTTTGGTGTGTTAGGGGGGGGGGGGGGGGGGGGAGAGAGAGAGAGAGAGAGAGAGAGAGAGAGGGAGAGAGTTTTATCACTTCTAGTTTGATGCTCTATATCTCACAGCAAATATTCTTTGTGGATTATCAAAACAATAATATGCAAATCCTGCAAACAAGGAGTAGCTTAAATACTTCGGACAATACTTACGTTCGTGAAGATCCTTCGCTTTGACTTTAAGGCCCGAGACTGCTGAAAGAACTGCACAAAAGGGGAGAAACAAACTTGCTACCATTAATAGACTTCTATAGCAATGCAATTCAGCACAAACACGTGCCACTAACTCTAGCCCTGCACTCAGTGATCATTAACAATGTTGTAAATGTTTACCAGAGATAGTGGGTGTCAGCACACCATCACCAATCACCATGCATGTTCCAAGTAAGACTGCGATAAGAAGCCCGGTGCGCAAGCGTTGATGGCCTTCTAGAAAAGTCTTGATGGCGTGTGAGCGTTCTGTGGGTGGTGGTTGTTTCAGACTATATGTTGACAGTTCTTCATCAACTGCCTGTTGATTAGGCAAAAGGCCTATCTTTGCATGTCTACACAGTAGGGAGTAAAGAGCAAAAGTTCCACCTATAGCAATGCAAAAAATAAAATTAAAAAAATCGTTCTTGTCAGTAATCCTCAAGCATAAGGCCTGCTTCACACCCATTGGCAAAGCCATGCGCAAAGCTGATGGGGGCTAGTAATTCTGCTTGTTTTGCTTGAAGGTATTCACAAGGTCCACCCAGATGCCCTCTAGCTGGGGTAATTGCTGGCAGCAGGCGGACAACCCTTACCCATGCCGCCACAGCCTGGCCCTGTCCGTCTAAATGGGTATGAAGCAGGCCTAAGTCTAAGCCACAAGTGTTACATCTGATACTGCATTTAGCATAGTACCTTGAGTGGCAGAATAGCATACCTTCACCATTGTCATCTGCTCTTAGCACGATAAAGACATACTTCAAGGCAGGGATCAAAGTGAAGGTCCAGAAGATAAAGGACAAAACACCTAGAATCTCTGCATCGCTGTCAGACAGTCGTACTTTGCTCCCAAAAAACGTGCTCTTGTAAACATAAAGAGGGGAGGTGCTTAAGTCTCCATAAACCACACCAAAGCTTTGGTACGCAAGAGTCAACACCGCTTTCCATGAAGCTTTCTGCACAAGTAAAAGCCTTGTGAAGTTAGAAAAACACTGAGAGCTTAGATTTTCACACACGCACCATTTCAGTACCAATGGTTTTTGTAATAATAATAATAAAGACTTATGTTTCCTTCACCCCTAGATGATCAATAAGACAAAGAAGTGACAGGAGTAACATTGACATGGTTCTGACCTATCTTCTCTACTCCACAAAACGATGATTTCTGATATAGAATGGCACAAACAACTGACCATTTCGCTTAGCTTTGCCTACTGTACCACAGCTTTCTGTAGTCATGAAGAGATGTTACCAGCTTTGATCAGGTTTGACCATCCTTCTTTGATGAAGGCTGTGCATCAGCCATCGCTGCAAACAAGCCATGGTTCTTCTCACATCAAAGGGGCTGGGAAGCTTACTGTTTTCTATCATGAGACCATCTCGGACCATAACTTTTCCTTACCGAATTTTAGTACTTTGATATTTTGACACCCTGAAAGAGAAATGTGTATGCCAACGTGCTCCTGATATCTTCTTATCAGCCTAGCCTTAGATCCCGTCACTCAAGCGAGACACAACAGAGTACATTAAAGTGGGAGTACAAGACCTTCAACACCAAAAACTGAACTCCTCATCACGGATGCTATGATCCTCAAGGCGCACACACGAGAATCAAAACAATCAAGTCTTTTCTTGAGGTGTTATGCCAAATGAGTGGGCTTAGCATTTCATAGGTCAAAACTTGATTTACTAAGCAACACAACCTATGCTATGCTTCAATGGGAAGCAATCAAAAGCAGTCTGAAACTTCAGACACTTTTTGAGACTTCTATTTAGTAAAATGTAGATCTTCGTTGGTTAGCAAAAGTCTGGGCTCTTCCTTGAGTCATCCTTACGCTCTCCTTAGCTAACTTGAGCATTTCCTGCATATCTTGCATGAAATCACAAGCTTGCCGGTTTTGGATTTTACTTTATCCGATAGCAATTGAGGAATGGGGTTGAAAATTGTACATAAGCATAAAAGGGCTATATCCCATAGCTGAATGCTTATCGCTATTGTACCCAAATTCTAGCTATGGAAGATACCTTTCCCACTCCGATTGCCTCTTAGAAACATAAGCCTGTAGCATATCTTCCAATGTTTGATTCGTCCACTCAGTCTGACCATCACTCTCTGGATGATCAGAAGAAGACATACTTAGCTGTGTTTCCAACTTGCAAATATAGCTCGCCAAAACCCTGCAGTGAACTTTGCGCATCAATCACTGACTATTTCTTTAGGTAATCCATAAGGCCTAAACAACGGGTCTACAAATAAAGCAACCAACTTATGACTCTAAATCTTAGATTGTGTTGGGAGAAAGCTAGCCATCTTGGTTTATCTATCCACTACCACCTAGATAGCATCATGCCCACCATTCGTGTGAGGCAACCCAACAATAAAATCCATCAAGATACTCAACCGCTTCATCTCTAGTATCTCTAGTGGATGAAGTGAACCATCCTGCCTAAGGCATTCTACCTTATTCACTTGGCATTGGCTACACTTCTTCATATAGTCCTCCACATAGGACCGCATTTGTGGCCAATAAAAGTATCTCATGACTAACACAAAAGTTCTTTGAATGCCTGGGTGCCCAACACTGGGAACATAATGACACTCGAAAAGTATCCTCTTTCGCAGTTCATCAATGTTTGGCACACAAACCTTTTCATTTTTAACCAACAGTCCATTAAAAATGGAGTACTGTTGGGCTATCTTCTCTTCGGCACGACTCATTTGTGGGATTCTGGACTCCCCAAATCTCATGAGCTGCCACTATTCTGAACTAGCTGCCATCCCTCCAAAGAAGTGATCATCCTCATAAAGCCCCTGAAGAAAAAGATAGAGATCAGCCAAAATCTCAGCTATCAATGGTCAATTGATGCTGGGCCATTACTGCATCACACAACTACACGTTTAATATTCTAAATTTAAAGACAACAAAAGAAAAGGCTTTATTTATATATCAATCTTATCTATGTACAACACTGTCTTTTGCTTCCTCGAATATATCTTGGCTATAGTACTCCATTTCCCGCAAGACAGGTCCTATGATGCCATCTGCGCCGGTTAGTAAGATTAGGAGAAGTAAGGATCTGGATTCTGGGATAAAGAAGCTATTTAGACACAGAGGCATATAATTGAAGCCTATTTATTATTCCAAATCTGTAGCAAATCATTGCTGCACAGATATTCTCTTTGAACATTCCCGCCTGATGGCAACAAGCATAAATGGTGCTAAAGCAAGAGTCATTGACAATGCACCATTGTTGCCTATGTTCATGCTATGTTGCGAAGAAGAGCTCTTCAAAATGATGCATCAAAATGATCCTTCTGCGTCGATTACGTAAAGATAAAAGATGTTCAAACATAAATGCTATCATATCATCTTCTTGGAACAACCGCGGTATATCAGACAGGTATGGTCGGGTCAACATTGCGCCATTCTGTAATATTCTACAATTATCGTTTACTTAATTTAACTTGACAAGACAATTTTAAAACAAGATAGAAGACCAAAAGAAACACAATTTTACAATCAGAAAAACAGTGTGTGTGTGTGTGTGTGTGTGTGTGTGTGTGAAGATTATTTATGTACAATGTGTAGAGTCGACTATAGACCACACAAAGTCTGCATCCTCCCCAAGAATAACTATCCTATCTAGGGATATATAATCCCTAAGCAGTCTATACAATCTGTACTGAAGTATGCGATCTAGAGTAAGGGCAGAGCATAAGACTAACTCACGTATAACTCCAAGTCGCATGAGTTATCATCTCGTCAATGTAAAATTCTCCCAGAATCTGGAAGTCAGGGTGCAACAAGCGTGGACTTGCCATAGTACCATAAATAGTATCAGTCCTCTTAAATCGGGAGGAACTGGTCACTGCAATGGCGGATCAAAGTAGGTCGCAACTCTAGAGCTCAACCCGTCTAGCTTTGCGACCGCAAAGATCACCTTGATCACAAATATACCTTAAAGAATGATGATCAATCCATGCAACAAACTTAGAGCCATAGAGATAACGTCTCCACTTTTTCAGGGCACGTATAACTGCAAGCAACTCCTTTTCCTACGTCAGATAGCGCATCTGCGCTTCTATGAGGTTCTTGCTCTCAAAAGCGACCGGCCAACCATCTTGGAAAAGAGCTACCCCAATGACAAAATCACCAGCATCAGTCTCAACCACGAATGGTTTGCTAGGATCTATTAAATCCAGCATTGGTACTGTCATCACCAACTCTTTTAGCGCCTTGAAGCTCCTGTTAAAGACTTCACTCCACCACCTAAGGACTATTCTTGACCTTTTTCTTCATCACTCCCTTTTGGAGTTGAGCCAATGGTGCAACCACCTTCGTATCAGTGCAATGGCGGATCAAAGAAGGTCGCGACTCTCGAGCTCAACCCATCTAGCTTTGCGACCGCAAAGATCACCTTGATCACAAATATACCTTAAAGAATGATGATCAATCCATGCAACAAACTTAGAGCCATAAAGATAATGTCTCCATTTTTTCAGGGCACATATAACTGCAAGCAACTCCTTTTCCTACGTCAGATAGCGCATCTACGCTTCTATGAGCTTCTTGCTCTCATAAGCGACCGGCCAACCATCTTGGAAAAGAGCTACCCCAATGGCAAAATCACCAACATTAGGACTTCACTCCACCTAAGGACTATTCTTGACCTTTTTCTTCATCACTCCCTTTTGGAGTTGAGCCACTGGTGCAACCACCTTCGTATGATTCCAGATAAACTTTTGAAAAAAGCCCATAAAAGCCAAGGAAGACTTTACTTGCCGTATTGTCTTTGAACAAGCCACTCATGGACTTGCTTCACCTTATCTTGGTCTTCCCGATTACCATATTGAATGATGATATAATCCAAATATAGAAGCTGTAATTCAAAAATGTCACATTTAGACTCTTTCGCATGCACCTTCTCCTGTCTCAATATCTGTAAGACAGTCCTGAGATGTTGTACGTGCTCATGCAATGGCTTACAATAAATAAGTATGTCATCCAAAAAGACCATGTCAAACTTTACCAGATATAGCCAAAGCACATCGTTCATCATCTCTTGGAAAGTTGTTAGAGCATTGGTTAACTCAAACAGTAAAACCAAAAACTCATAATGCTCATACCTTGTCTGAAAGCCAATTTTCAGCACATCCTCAGATCTACTAATGACCCAACCTTAAATCGATCTTTGTGAAGTTTTTAGCTCCCCCAAGACGATCGATAAGGTCATCCATCCAAGTCAATGAATACCCATTCCTAATTGTGAGCTTGATTAACCCCTTGTAATCCACACAGAAGCACATTGTGTTGTCCTTCATGGACTTTCCGATGTTCCCCATGGAGACTTACTAGGTCATACAAACTCTCGTTCGAAGTTGTCCTATAGCTGCCTTTGAATCTCATCCTCTTCGGTTTGTCTAAACCGATAAGGCTGCTTTAAGTAAGACTTGCTACCACGCAAAAGCTCGATAGCGTGATCTACCCCTCTGGAGATGATTAATCCCTCTTGTAAATAGATTGCGGAAACACATCTGCATTCTCATTTAATATGTCTTACCACACATGCCTCGTCAGATTCAGTAGAAATGTCATTTTCATAACAATACACATCATGCTCAAGTTTGAAATAAGTGATGCTAGAGTGTCAAGTCACCTAGCCAAAGAAATCCCATAAGCTCAAAGCAAAAGGGACCACTTTCAAGCAATCATATGAAGCAAGCTCTCAAGCCTCTTTATGAGTACAAGTCTCAAACTTGTAACCTAATTGTGATTGAGTCTAAAGCTTAATTAGTTTAGTTTATTCATCATCCACCTTACTTAGCTTAGCACTAATCACATTGTAACTAGTGTAGGATTAATTTTCCCTCACAATCACCATGGAAGCTTGGATTCTCAAGTTTTAACATGGTATCAAAGCTTGTCTTTTGCTCCCTATAGCTTAGCATTCATCTCCTTCATCTCCAACTACACTAATCTCAGCTCATTAACACTAATAGAGCTCATTAATCACTCTTATCACAAGCCTTACCTACACTCCACCTTGTGGCTGAAATTTGCATGAGCTTGTTCTCCTTACACAATTCACCATTAAGAAAATTCTTTTCGGAGAAGACTTCTTAGCTGTTGGGGCAAATTATCACCATACGGTTTCACTCAATTCGTTGTTTACAAGCCGAATTTGCGCTAATCTCAGTAGTAGCTGCTGCAAAGCATGGCATTCTCGACACACTACACATTGAGTCAGTTCCCAGTACACTACACATTGGGTCAATTCCTCTTGGCCAAAGCTAGTATATATCCTAAGCAACACTCGCAAAAGGGTGTGAGCTCTGGAGCAACAGACACAGAGAACCAAGCGCATCAACAGTCGCCATATTTTGCCCTAATCGCACCCTTCTGGAGGTTCTGGCTAGGGATTTTCTTCTTGAGGCATTGCTATCAATCTAGGGCAACACCCTCAAGGTAAAAGCCCCATCAAATTTGTCTTTCATTTGGCCAATTGAAGCCTCCAAATTTACAGCTTGCTAATCACTGTCATTAAGGCTTAATTAGTAAAAATTGAAGTGAACGAGCTTCAAAATCGGAATCTTTGGATAGGTATTTGCCTTGGAACATCCTCATTTGCATTGCCTATCTAGTCCTCTCTTGCTTTAGACATAATCTGAATAAATTGCAAGAAAAATATAAAAGGGGTAGACACTACCCAAGCACTAAAATCAAGGCTCAAGCATGTAGAATACCTCAAGGATCAATGGTAATGGTTTTTTTACATGGCAAAGTAAGACCATGTACTTTCTTATACATAAGGAGTTTGGCACCTAATTGACCGTAAGATCGATGCAATGCACGCTAGGCGCAAGTACAAAAAAGTGAGTATAAAAAAATGGATAAGAGGATGTCACATGCACTCTACACTCAGTGCATGGTGACAAGATGGCTCATCATCAGAAGTGCAACAGTTGTACAGTTTTAGAACCCAATAGGATGATATTTGTCGTACGCCGTGACCCCATTGTACATCCTCAGTCCAGGATAAGTCAGGCACGAGCTACGTAGGTCATTCCTTAGCCTTAGCGGGTCAGTCAGTCAGTCAAGTCCCTTAACCCACTTGGAGAGAATCATTCATGCATGTAGAGTCAGTAGAAGCCTTAGGGTTTGCATCAGAAAGCACTTTGCATCCTGCATAATATGCATTCATATGCTTGTGCATCATTTAGAACATCCCCGAAGTCTTAGGGAGTTTACTGGGATTTATCTGGTATTTTTCCCATATTTATTAGTATTTATTTAGCATTATTTGCATTATTGGGCATTTATAAATATAAAACTTTATTAAATGACCAACCTCCAGTTAGTATAAATAGGCTTGCATAGGGCTTGTTTTCTCATTCAGTCTTCATTGTGCTAAGAGCTCTCCTCACCCTTGCTTTCAGCCCAAGACTAATCCAACCCTAGAGCCCATAAGCTTTCTTCTCCAGCCCCTTGAGAACCATAGCTTCAGTCAGCCTAGGCGCCTGCATTCAGCCCTGATTCAGCCTCAGTTCAGGCCCAGATTCAGCATACCATTCAGCCCAATTTCAACGCCAGATTCAGCAGTTTGCAGCCCTGCGTTTTTGCACAGCCGTACAGCAGTTCTCTGCGTTTCTGTTCCAGCCGTACAGCAGCAGCCCTGCAGCCCCTGTTTCTCATGCGTTTCAGTCCACAGCATCCTCTACACTTCAGCGTTTCTGTCCACAGCAGTTTCCAGCCCTGAAGGTTCAGTCTACAGCAGTTTCCAGCCCTGAATCTGTTGTTTGCATCAGTGTCCAGCCTTCTATGCATCATCCACACATGCAGCAGTCATCTGGTGAAGGTAACACAACATTCATAAGTGTTTTCAGCATTCTAACATAGTGTAGAACAGTCCACCTTCTTCTTCTCTCAGCCTCAGGTGTGCAGCCCTTCCTCATGCCCTTGGGAAGAGTGCATAGGCTCGAGATCAGGTCATCCAGGTGTTTCAACTTTCTACAGCAGTGTACAGATCAGCCACTCTCCGATCCTCCGAGATCTTGCGTTTGGCTTATCTACAGTCCAAAGTCATTCTCTCTAAAGAAATAAAGCAAATACTATCTCGTTATCGGGATAGGGGGCCCTTCACTGGGTAATTCGGGACCCGATCTGGTGTACAGTTCTCATATCTCTCTCTCTCATCTCCTTAAAGTTTGAAGTAATGAAATGGATTGCTAAACTCACGAAACTCAGGATACAGAAGACGGTGTGAGCATATTGTGTGACAGGATCTTCCAATACAAAGACTTTCGCTGCATATCACATTGGTATCAGATTCAGATTGTCCACACACACCGTATCCTAGCGTGGGGGCATCCTTGGATGGTTAGATTGCGTTCCGGCACAACCACCGACTTTAGCATCATGTCTACAAGAGAGAGTACTCATCAGCCGGAAGACGTCTCCCTCGAAGGAGACCTTGTTCTTCCGCCTACAACAGACACCATAGCTCTTCTTAGAGCTCAGAACCAGCTACTCATGGAGCGTCTCCAACTCTTGGAGGCAGCAGAGCAGCACGTCCTTCTACACCTCCAGCAGCACCCGACTACATCTCCCTCTTCTTTCAGATGGAACAACAAAGGAGAGAGGACGAGGCCCGAAGGAGAAGGGAAAAAGAAGAAAGACGGGACTATGAGGAAGCCCAACGCAGGATCGACGAAGACCGGCGTCAGGCTGACCTCGCCGCTCGGGAACACCAACGTGAGCTTGATCGAGAACGTATGTTACTCGAACACCAACGGGAAAAGGAGGCCATACACTTGAGGTATCAGCAGCTCTCCTCAGTCTCCCCAGTCATAGGTGTCACCACCCAGCAGCCCGCAGCAGCATCAACCACCATCATTCGCAGTCAACCAAACTTCAGTAAGTATGATGGTAAGTGTGATCATTCATCTGTTAATCAATTTATTCATCAGTTTAATGCTCATTTTCCTTTAGCTAAGATCACAGACCCACAAGACAAAGTCCACTTAGCGGCTCCCCATCTCACTGGTGAGGCAGTCACTTGGTGGCAGCATTGGTCTAGTATTCATACTGACCAGGCCACAGGTGTCACAGCCTTTGACTGGGACATCTTTGTCCATGACCTGAAGACCAGATTTCTCCCGCCCCAGTACATGACCGGTCTGAAAGATGAGTTCTATGGACTCAGATAGAACGGATCCCCAGTGCTTCAGTTTTCCGGTAAGGTTATTACTTTAGCACAGAAGTTAGGGTTATCTGAGCAGGCCAAGATGGAGCAATTCATTCGTGGATTGGACTCGGACCAAAGTAGCCTAACACAAGAGGAGAGAGAGGAAGAGTGAAAGCTTGCATCAAGGGAGGTGAAACTCGCGGCGGGTGCCCGGGGGACTAGGGCCTTTGACACACTTGTTGATACCATCAATGCATATTAAAACATTTAAACATGGCCACAGCCTTAACACATATCCATCATCACTTTGCATAAAACATAAAGCTGGACAAAACATCCACAAATGTTGAAAATGGAGCTTGCATACGTGACACCACATAGAGGCCGGAATGGGCCGACCCCCCCCCCCCCCCCCCCCCCCCCTTGGAGTATTTTATTACCCAAGGAGAATAATATCATGTACAAGCTTTGAGGGCCTTACTCTCCCCACGGGAGATGCCGGATTATCCATATACAAATGTCATAACACAGCCCAACACGAGGCTACCAAGATGGAACACAGGCTGTAGAAATGCCGAGCCAACAATATAATCCATATACCTCTGTGTGGGTACTGATTCTTCCCCAAAAACCACGGGTCTTCATGCAATAGAGCTGGTACAACAAGTTCAGCTCTCCATTGGGCCGGTACAATAGATACAGTGGCTGGTACAGTAGGTACAGTGGTTGGTACAGCCGGTACAAGGGCTGGTACAACAGGTACATTGGTTGGTACAACCGATACGGTGGCTGGTACAAGTACAAGTGCTGGTACAATAGGTACAAGGGCTGGTACAACAAGTACAATGGCTAGAAATCATAATAAATGATTAAATACCCTTGCCGTCAGTATTTCTTCGCAATGGAAGCCTCCAAAACAGTCCCCAATAGCCGGTATTCTTCATGGGCAGTCTTCAAGAGAGAGAGAAAGAGAGTAGCCATCATTAGGGAAGCCTTCAACGGTGGTAGAGGCTAGTGTGCAGCAAGAGAGCCTCTATTAATGAAGAGAGAGGGCTCCAATTTATAGATTTGGGCCTCCCATGAGCTAAAATGGCAAGAGAAGGCTACAGTGACACGTGGAGAGCCACACAATAGCTGAAGTGGCAAGTGGTGTGAGGCCACTTGTCTCACTTTGATCCATTTTCTAACACGTGTCAGGCCACTTGTCTCGCTTTGGTCCACTTTCTTGCCACATGTCCCAATCTAAGAGATGGGTCCTTCCATAAACTTTATCTCTAAAAATATCCAACTCGTAGACATTTTGTCAAAGGCACTTTGCCAACTCTTGGTATCTGCTCAATTCTAGATGTAATGACGCGAACAGAATTTCCATCGGAGTCGGGCCAAAAATAGCAACTCTCCTAAATTTTAGGAGTGTGGTCCTTTGTATTCTAGGATAATCCCCCATTCCCAAAGCTTGTACTTTCCAAATATTTAGACATCCTGGAGTCCACCAGAGCCCTTTCATACTGGGAAATGTCCAGGCTAGTGACAGGGGGTGTTAGCAATCATCTCCTATCTGTACCATATTACTCAGTGAGGGCCTTTGTTGTGCGTGTGCCTGCCTAGGAGTTCTCTCCATTTTTTCCCATTTTTCCATGTTTTTTTTCCTGTTTTTGGTCATGGGGGCCCTCTGTTGCTGGCCGACTCCTTCTATCCTGGTCGACTTGGTTTTTTGTCCTGGCCGACAGCCAATCGTGGACATGATGTGATGCTGTCGGCTATTTTTGGACTGACCGACCAGCACCATAGGGTGGTATAAATACCACCCTTGCCCCCAGACTCCTTTTTGTACCGGATCTTTGTGTACATAGCAGAGTTTATACAGCTTCTCTCTCTCTACACTTCTGCATTTTGTTTCTCACGGTTCTCATTTCAAATGTGCATTCCGACATGGTAGCAGAGCCCCAGGTGGCTTGAAGTTTGGAGACAGTGGAAGCTTGAGGGTTTGCTGTTTTTTGGTGCTGATTGGAGATTTCTTGTCATGTGCAAAGGTTTTGCCCATGGACATGTCCTGAAGCTAGTCCTGAAGGGGCAGCCAGAAAAGGAGATTAGAACCAAGGATTTTGGAGCAGGAAATGCTAATTTGGCAAGTGTTGGACTAGGAGAAGGACAAGGATAACCTGTCAGCTGCAAGGTGTGCTCTCGGCTGCAAGAAGGGCAGGTCGTGAAGAGTATTTTGCAATATATGTCCAGTCGGCTGGCCGACCAACAGTCAACCAGCTCTCTAGTCACTTCAAGGGCCTATATAAAGGCACTAATGCTCATAGTTAGATTCATTCACTCCCACTTTGGGTGTGGGTCTATACATAGACTAGGATTAGGGTTTGTTAACCTTTTCCAGAAGGTAGCCATGGCTGCAAGGATTTATGTACCTTTTTGTACCATATGAAATACTGAATTTCCAGCTCTCTCTCTCTCTCTCTCTCTCTCTCCTCTCTCTTCTGCCTGCGTTTTTGCATCAGCATGTTCTAAGTGGTGTGTAGGGCTGAAAGAAGACTCTCAGAGCTTCCGCATGTAACATTGGTATTAGAGCATCAGGTCAGCAAGGCTAAACTCTAATTCAGTCCCATATGAAGGTGTACAAGTCCAAGGTATAGGAAAGTGCACAGGTACGGAGCCCAAGGCAAGGAACACAAGACCGAGGAGCTCTCCCTGGAGGTTGGTTGGTGGTGTTCCACAAAGCCCAAAGGGGATGGCAGTCCTGTGAGCCAGGAAAGGCTTTCGGGCAACGGTTCCAAGGGAGGATGATCCTCCAAGGGGTAGAGTGGGAGTGCCAGACTCATTTCTCAGGAATGAAGACCAAGATGGTGTTCAGACAGGGCAGGAACGGATTGGGGACTCGATGGAACAGATGCATAGATCTTATTCAGAGTCAAAGTGGATTTGGAGACCGGGCCGGGTTTTCAGTGAAAAGGGTTGCCAGAGATGGATGGGATGACAGAGGGACTCCAAGAGCAAAATGGGATGATGACAGTCATCCAAGAACAGGTTGGAATCCCGTCATCAAGTTTAGCAGAGGGGGATGTCATGTGCAAAGGTTTTGCCCATGGACATGTCCTAAAGCTAGTCCTGAAGGGGCAGCCAGAAAAGGAGATTAGAACCACGGATTTTGGAGCAGGAAGTGCAGATTTGGCAAGTGTTGGACTAGGAGGAGGACAAGGATGACCTGTCGGCTGCAAGGTGTGCTGTCGGCTGCAAGAAGGGCAAGTCATGAAGAGTATTTTGCAATATATGTCCAGTCGGCTGGCCGACCAGCAGTCGACCAGCTCTCTAGTTACTTCAAGGGCCTATATAAAGGCACTAATGCTCATAGTTAGATTCGTTCACTCCTACTTTGGGTGTGGGTCTAGACATAGACTAGGATTAGGGTTTGTTAACCTTTTCCAGAAGGCAGCCCATGGCTGCAAGGATTTATGTACCTTTTTGTACCATATGAAATACTGAATTTCCAGCTCTCTCTCTCTCTACTCTCTCTTCTGTCTGTGTTTTTGCATCAGCATGTTCTAAGTGGTGTTTAGGGCTGAAAGAAGACTCTCATAGCTTCTGCATGTAACATTTCTTGGGCTGTTCGGGACTTGGAGAACGGGTAGAAGGCGGCCATCCCTGTTGGACAGCCACCTTGCATAGTGTTTGCAGCCTCTTCTTCATTTTTTTTCCCACCCAACCTCCCTTCACAAGACCTTGTAAACCCTTGCGATGGCAGATTTGCTTGAGATGGCTGACAAGCACGTGAAGATCCCCACTCTCCCCACAATCCCGATAGATTGACTGTTGGACGGGACCGACTATGGCATCTGGAAGGTAATGATGGAATCTGTCTTGGAGTCCTATGACTTGGCTGATTTCATTGTGGCTGGTGTTCCACGGCCAGAGTTGGAGGATGGGGAGCTTTTACCCTCTACTAGGAAAGAACGGGAGGCTCACGCACAATTATGGGATTGTGTCAATGCCCATGTGCGTTCTTTCATCTTCCTTAATTGCACACCCCAGGTGATTAATCATATCAAACACATGACGCTCGCCAGAGGGATTTGGCAGCACTTGGCTTCTCTGTATAACAAGGTATCACCCATGAAGCTGATTTCCTATGTCACCATAATGTCTATGACAGCAAACTGCTTACGAAACGCATCCACAAACTCTTGCCAAGTCACCAGCTTCAGTTCTAAGTCCCGCCACCAACATAAGCCTTGTTCTTTAAGAACATCTGGACTTGGGGGATTCTGCGATATCTTCAGGTGCACCGATCAACTCAAAATAAGTAGTCCAATGGTCCAAATAGTTTCCACCCCTTGTCTCATCACACTCCCTTTTCCCTGTGTGAGTGTCCTCAGGCGCACCTACACGCACATCTCTTGCACATTACCCTCTATCCTGTGCAAACTGAACCACAACTGCTAGCATGCGCCCGTGGTTGCTTCTACACAAGCTTGGCCATGCTTGCTACTTATGCAACTATTGGTTGTGGCTGCCGGCCTGTGCGCCTGGCACTAGCTGGCCAAGCCTGCCATCATGGTCACCTATATGGCCGAACCATAATGGTTTCTCATGCTGTGCAGCCCTGCGGGCTTGGCTAGGGTGGGCCTAGCAGCCTTGGTTGACGACCCCTAAAAGCCCTCTTACCTAGAGTGTAAGGCATTGCCGCCTCCTCGCGCATCTCGGCCTGCTGCTTCCGAGAAAAGTCAGAAACTAGAGATTTCATGGTGGCGGTGCTTTTCTTCTTCTTCTTCTTCTTGCCATGACAAGTCACAAAATACCTACAACCTCCCATACCCGAGTTCCAGACCAAGCTCTGACACTAGTGTAAGGCCTCACAAGACCTTGCCCACGAAATCATATGACATGAAACTACAGAAGTGAGGCCTAAGGGCCACCTCCCAGCCATAGAGTCACTCCGAACCCACCCCCGAGCTGGAGGCCATAGCTACATCCTTGATAGAGCTCCCCCACAAAAAGACTTTGCATCCCATACCACCAAGCCACACCCTACAAGTGTTGTCACAGTGAGCACCCCCAATGGGCCATAAGCTACGCGTCAGACTCAATGATCATAATGACTACTGAGCCTGGTTATGCTTATATAGGCCACTGGGCTCTATAACTCGCCCCATTGCTATAATTAGCTAATAACCCTATAATCTATAATAAATATGCCTCCACCTATAAGCCTCCTCCTGCATGGGTTGGATTATCTCCTACTAGGCGTCTACTACGCTTGGCCTCTCATCCAGGCGCCTAGAATGAACCTGTCCTGGACGTACCAGTGTCAATACTCAGCAAAGGTGGTGTGTATCGTAACTGGAGGATATCCTGAAAGCAGACATCTTTGAACTATGCCCCACGAACAAGTATAACAAGATTTGCTCCCCTGCCCTCAAAAAGAAGCTGTGGGGCAAACTAAGTCAACCATTCAATAGCACCCCAAGTAATCCTCAATCTACCCAAGAGTGGGGGTATAGATACACAGATCCTCTGTGCGCTCCTCTGCACTCCCATAAGCAATGATACATTGTCTCGGATGGAGCTGGGCATCTAGGACAAGAGGGGTCCACACCAAAAATAAACCTCCACTGGTTGGTGGGCAACCCACCGTGTAGAAACAGCCAGAAGAAGTAAAATACCTGGCTCCTCCTGTACGAGTGCCAAAGTTTCTGCCAGAATCTCCTCTGAATGGGGGGTGTAATATCATATGCTGTCACGTGCACATGGACATGGTTTCTGCAGCAGCTGCCTAAAGGGCAGGATCAGAGGCCGCATATGGGCAGCCAGACAAAATGAGAACCACGTGTGGAGGGCGCCCAGGCCAGATGCATCAGTAACCCCAAAATAGGTCATGGACCATTTATGCTTGTTGTGGGTCCTCCAGAACACGCCGACACCCATATCATTAATCAAGTCTTGGATATCTACAAACCCCTCGTGTGTGCATAGTTCCAGCCTGGTATGGTGAGACAGGTGAAAGCCAATGTATAAAGCCCAGCCAAGAGTGTGCATGAGTTATGACTGCTCTTGACCGTATTTGAGCATTCTTGATTGTTTTTACCTATTTGAAGAAGTTTGACCCAGAGTTTACCAAAGTTGACAACTGTTACTAGCTTTAACCATTGTTTAACCATTGTTTGATTAGCCTTGACCAGCCTTTGCCTTGGTTAACTAGCCGTTGGAACGATGTTTATGCTAGTGTTTGACCAATATTTGAACAACATCAAGGACTCTATTTTGCCACCTATTTTCGGATGAAAATAACACAATAAGCCAGTGTCGTTATTAACATGGTACTTTGGGCTATTTCAGGAAGACCAGTGCATGACATGTCAGTATTATGGTGAGCTAAACCACTCACTCAAGAGCCCGCTGACAGAACATGTGCTTTCTCACAAGGAAACACAATATCCACTTCTGCAAGAACCAAGTACCTTAATTAATTAATCTGACTTATGATCTGTGTGACTTGGTATTTAGAAGTGCAGAGTGTCTGCCTACTATGGTTGATGCAGGCTGAACTACCCTAATGGTAGAACCAGCCCATGCTTCCAGTCCATCGTGTGCCACATCATTTGCACTGTATATGCTTTTCGATACTAAATATCCTACTGAATCTGAGTGATCGATTTTAGATCATATGAGGCACTGTTTTACAAGAAGTCAGTGCAAAAGCTTTCCTTCCAGCAAATTTTCTAAGAGCACCTGTCTTATAAATAGGATTATACCAGAGAAAAAAGAAGAATTCATTTTTTATTAATCTCCAACAGCACTCTTGGACAACAAATGCTTTTATGTGAGCTGAATTCCAATAACAGCATTACCCCACCATGATGGATAACAATTACCTAGGCATATGTGAAGGTGGGTGGGTCGGTGGGTATGTGCACGTGTGCCCCTGAACCCATGCAAGTGTGCATGTGTGTGTGTGCATCCAAGCATACATGCTTTTTTTTGTTGTGGGGGGAGGGGTGCACACACACACACAGGTTGACCATGCACAAAAAAATCCATTGGTAGGATGTCAAATCTAATCAAAATTACTAGTTAAAACATCAAGAATGCTCTATGTAGTGAGGAGAAGCACTGGGAGGGCACTCACCGAATAGTTGTCTTTGTACATGCCTGCCTCAAGATCCATGACTCCAAAATCTGTCAAAGAGTACTCAAGCTGCTTGTTTAAGAAAGCAGTTCAACTCACAAGAGAAGCGCTTAAACTAAGCCTTCAGCCAGCTTCAATGTCTTCCATTGATTCACTGCTGCAGCTTAGAATGAAAGAAGCTTGGAAGTAAAATCCTAGGCTGCCCACCAACCGTCTAGTTTTATCCTTATGTGAGGAGAGGGGTGGTCGTTTAGCACTGTAGGGATAGTGGGAAAGGTTTGCTTCAAGGGGTTATGCTGAAGTGGGAGCAATATTGTAAAACAAAGAAACAGAGAGAGAGAGATGCAATAATGATAGAGGAAAGATGGCAAAGTGGGTACTGAAAGTTTTCAGAGTGTTCTAGAACATAAAGGCAATGGGGACAAGAAACATTGTGGTTGCCCAAATTAGACAAACAGAGATATTGAGGGGGAACCTAAAATGGTGATGATGATGATGGCAGTAGCAACCATCATGATAATTTGGGTGCCAAAATTGGGCAAACAGAGATGGATGGGAAACCAAAAATGGCCGATGATGATGACAACTGCCACAGTGATGAATGGGTGCTGGAATGAGGACACCAGAGACGCAGGGGGTACTCAAACTGTGGTCGATGGATGACGATGAGAACGAAGGCCGCGGGTGACAGCAGTAATGCTGATGATAGGGGTGCAAAGTCAAGCAGATAGAGATGCAGTAGGAACCCAAAAAGGTGACGACTGTGGCGATGATAATGATGAGGAGGAGGAGGAGGGTGCTGATAATGATGATGATAACATTAGTGGACACAAAATGATAAGGATCTGCCCAAGAGCTTCACAAGTATGAGTGAAGAAGGGAAACATTCCCTGGCTGACAGAAAAAAAAAAGCATTTCCTGCAACAACCCACATAGTTTAGATTTTTACCCAACCATGAGATTTTGGTGGGGTTTTGAAAA
This sequence comes from Cibotium barometz, assembly GCF_041138505.1. Classification (NCBI taxonomy): domain Eukaryota; kingdom Viridiplantae; phylum Streptophyta; class Polypodiopsida; order Cyatheales; family Cibotiaceae; genus Cibotium; species Cibotium barometz. Next base: position 26,679,716 of record NC_141065.1, on the reverse strand, counting down.
ATCACAAAAATGTAGCCATGCGCGAGCTTCAGATTTTTCAAATCATCAAGAAAGCATGCACCCACCAACCCAAAAAAGGGGGAAAAAAACTGCCCACCAAACCTACTCCGAGCTCTCTGCTTTTTGGTCCCATTTTTGCTTTCTAGGTGCTGGGAGGCTAAAACTTCACAATAAATCTGACAAACTCAGAAGAACTGCTCGGGATAATCCCTCCCGAACTGCCCCTGCGGTTATCTCTTGTTTAATGACACAATAAACCCCTAATCTCCTTTTTTAATCTGGAACGCAAGCCACTGCCCCTTTGATGTGATGATGAAATGATGCGAAATTAGCAGCAGCTGCCATAGCTTTCAATCTGAGCTAAGCAAGTAATGCAACTGGCCAGTGGCCACCTTTGGGGCGTGACTGATCACAAATTAAGCACTAAACAGTGTAATTATCACTCGGTAAACTAAACGACATTTGTACTTTTTTCTGATTTTTTTGCTTTTATGTTAAAAAAAAATCAACCGGCCTGTCCGAGCGACGAGATGGAGCTTAGCGTGTCTGCTGCTCTGACAGTTGTCCTGGTGACCGCCTTGCAAGGTTATCAGTGCGCCACTGCGGCAGTAGGTAACCTCCTTGTGGGCGCCACACATTCCCCTCTCTCTCTCTCTCTCTCTCTCTCTCTCCTCTTGTATCCGAATCCTCTTCGAAAATGGCCGCAAGGAAACCAAAATCTTTTTTGCTTTTTGCCTAGTTTGCTATCTCTCAGCATCAATTCCTTCCATGTGAGTCTCGAGGCAAACGTGCAAGCTTGTGGATATGCAAACCAATCCCCCCCCCCTCCCAATGCAACATAAGCTAGCTTAGCTTGTCTTCATCCTAATATATATATAGGTATCAAAACTTTTAGCTTGTAGAGACATCCATGATCAATCCATAGATGTTAATAATTAATGATTTTGAGAGGGTGTGTATCTAGTCTACACATATATATGGTATTTTAAGAAATCAAGGGGTGGAAGTGGGTATCTCATGTGTCTACTTGTGTGTCCACATGCGGGTATCTTGAGTCCACATGCCTGTACATATGGTGTGTGTATATATATAATATAAAAATTTATTGAATTCAAGGGGTGGTAGTGGGTATGTGTACACATGCGCGTACATAGTATATTATGTGTGTGTGTAGACACGTGTACAAACACACATGCATGCATTTATTACATATGTATATGTATGCTAAACTCTCAAAAAAGCTTTGCACACCTTCTAGCAAAAGCTTGCCTAGCATGTATCCCATTATGTCTAGAGAAATCCAAAGTATAGACTCACAAAAGTGATCCCGATGGCACCCCCTAGTGACCACCTTAGATTTTTGGCATGGTGGCCCTTCTTGTGTGTATAACAACATTGTCACCCAAAAGAGATGCTTAAGCCACCTTCTCCATTCTTCCCACATAACTCTCAATCGATATCAACCACTTTATGAGTTGCACACTCCTTTTAGACTTTGACACCTAGCCACTTCCAAATCTCAATAAACAACACCCTATTTCTAGCACACGGCCACACCCAAATTGTGTTCATCTACTTATGTAAACACTTCCATAACAAAAGGCTCCTTGTCACATATTGAAACCCACATCCTCAAGCCTGCCACTAAAAGCCTTCCTTTCACAAATTGAAACCTACAGTCTTCTTAACTTTTCTTGAGAAAAAAAACCTCTCTTTCATTCTAGAATCTAAGCTACCATATTCTGACGTTAGCCCCTACCAAAAATACCACCCTCTTTGTTCATTCACAACAATGACCTTCTAACTAACCATTATGTGTGTTTTCAACCCCTTCATTAACTAGTGGGCAACCCGTGCTTTGCACGTCTTTTGAGACCCAAATTTAAATTCTACCCAAACCTCCTCAAACCTCTTCCTCCCCTTCCCGAACCTCCAAATTCTTGCCACGTGGTAGCTTTGTGTGAAACTCTTCCTTAAGATAATATAGGGAAGAGACAAAACTACAATGGTTACCTTTAACGTCATATGTCTTAATAAATGGAATATGTACCTATAACAACCAACTATAAAATTCTAGACATTCATCAATTTTAAGGTACACTTTAAAAATTTGTAATGCTTTCACAAATAATGGTGGATGGTCTAATGAGATAAAGTGAATGGTGTTAAAATTTGTGGAGATCAATTCACAAATGACACTCATGCACGTTTCCCCTTTATTGATGTGAAAACTTTATGGAAACAAAGACTTAATTGATTAAAACACCTATTGATGCATACATTTACATTTTAACCATTGAGATTTTGGTGGGATATCAGTGTGTGTGTGTGTGTGTGTGTGTGTGTGAGAGAGAGAGAGAGAGAGAGAGAGAGAGAGAGAGAGTAGTGCGAGTGACTACAAGTTTATAAAGATATTTTTTTACAACTCTATATTAGCATTTGTGCACATGTACTGATGTGCTTTTTCCTCAAGGCCATGGGGTTTTGTATCACGTGAAGGATGAGGTATAAACTCAAGCTTGTTGACTTGTAGAGTAGTGTTCTTCATGGTAAGGTGTTCCCACCCCTAATTTTAGGACATAAAGGTAACTTGATGTAGGGGCAGTTAGACTAAGGGGGAGAGCTAGCTTCTAAAATTTTGCTATAAAAATCCTATCAAAATTGAAAAGCCCTCTATTAGATTCAACAATAAGGCAACTCTTTCTTATTATCAAATCATGAAAAGACATATAATCTTTACATTTTCCATAATATAAAACTTGGCCTCTATGAAATAATAATTTAACAAATACACAATGGTCTTGAATTACTAGTGGGAATGGTACCATATCATAGTTATCTTTAAAATCCCATTTACATTTTCTTAAATTTTTGTAGACTAATTGGTAAGGGATCTTGTGATTAAGAGAGAGAGAGAGAGAGAGAGAGAGAGAGAGAGAGAGAGAGAGAGAGAGAGACTAGACTACAAGTTTGAGAGAGAGAGAGAGAGAGAGAGAGAGAGAGAGAGAGAGAGAGAGTAGAGCAAACGACTACAAGTTTAAAAGTGTTTTCTATATAACCACTATGTCTTAGCATTTATGCACATGTATTGATGTGGTTTCTCCTCAAGGTTATGGTATTAAAGGATTAGTCATGGGGTTCTAAATCATATGAAGGATGAAGTTTAAACTCAAGCCCATTAAAATTCATAGAGCAGGTTTCTCCTCAAGGTTATGATATTAAAGGATTAGTCATGGAGTTCTAAATCACATGAAGGATGAAGTTTAAACTCAAGCCCATCAAAACTCATAAAGCCGGTTTCTTCTGCCCTAGGAGTGTTCCCACCTCCACTTTAAGTCCATAAAGGCAAATTAATGTAGCCCTATATTAAACATAAAGGAGAACAAGATTTTACATTTTTTACATTGAGATCCTCTCAATTTTGAAAACCAAGATTGCTTGAATGTTCTCTCAAAAAAGGTACCTACCTCATAAATAAAGCAAGTATAAAGAAAGACACACATAACAATTAGCATCTAATAGAAACAACAATAAGAACTCTCTTTCTTGTTATCAAATTTAAAAAAAACATCTTATCTCTACATTTTTCTCAACAATATAAATCTTGGCCTTTATGAAATAATTATTTAATAAATAGAAGAATTTACCAATGGTCTTAATGCTACCGCACTGCGATTGCCTTTATAATAATCCCATTTACACATTGTTTAAATTTGTAAGGAAACTTTTCATTTGGAAGTATGTTATACAAAGGACCTAGATCTCTATGGAAGTGGTTAATGGTCAAAATCATGAGAACTAATGGGCCCACTATTATCTTGTATTCACTTTCACATACTTCCTTTTACTTCATTAAATATTTTATTATCATGCCATTGTGTCAATGCAAACATCAATGTGTCCTATTTGTATCTAATTTCTAATACTTCCTTTTAATTAATTAACTATTTTACTATCATGCCATTGTGTCAATGTAAACATTAAGGTTCCCTACTTGAATCTAATTTCTAATATGTTAAATCCATGCAATAAGCTCTCTAGATGTGTGTGTGTGTGTGTGTGTGTGTGTGTGTGTGTGTGTGTGTGTGTGTGTGTGTGTGTGTGTGTGTGTGTGATAAAAATCTATATTCCATGTTTGTGTTTTCCCTTTTTTTATTTTGAATAAGTATTACTCAGTTTAAATTTTGTTTACTTCCCTATATTTGCTCAATGTTAAACCTCACTTTTAAATTTTGTTTACTTCCCTATATTTGCTCAATGTTAAACCTCACTACCCACCCACCTCATCATGGTCTTAATTTCTTAATCAAACATTTATTCAAGAAAAAAAACCATCTAGACTTCCTCGTGGTTAGTGCTACCACGCTTACACACTTTAAATATGAGCTTAAGCACTTCTACTACATTCTAGTTGATTACTTTAACATCGCTCCCATGTGTTTTCTATAATATGTTTACTTTACCTAGATTACGACTTACACCTACTAGTGTCTATACAAACACATAAATAACGTCCCATCAACAAGATAAGTCCTTATAGTAACCCAAAAATATTATCCACCAAAGATAGCTACAAGTTCAGTAAACTTTTTAGTATCTTTGTGCTTCCTTTCATGAGGTTAACAACAAAGGCTCTAGATGCCACACAAGCTTCATGCTACTCCAATGCTAAAGTTTTCTTTAAACGCTCTCATGGGTTGTGATGGGGAGAGGTCAATGCCAACTTGGCATCCAAGGTATTTGGCAAAGCATCCTCCATGAATCCAAGTAAACCCCACATCCCACACAAGCTTCATGCTACTCCAATGCTAAAGTTTTCTTTAAACGCTCTCATGGGTTGTGATGGGGAGAGGTCAATGCCAACTTGGCATCCAAGGTATTTGGCAAAGCATCCTCCATGAATCCAAGTAAACCCCACATCCAAGACCTAATTCACCTATGGAGAATCATTGATCCAAAATCCCACTAATTGATGGTGATTCCTATTTCCAAACAAAACATCTCTAAGGCTATCTTGAAGGCATAGAGACATGCATGTGAGGCCTCCAAAAACATCGTGGTATCCTCTGCTAATTTTGAGTCCAAATACTCTTTCTCTATATGTAGATGCAATCTAAGGCCTGAGACTCCTGGGGTAGCCCATATGAACCTTCTCTCATAGCCTCCACTACTATGAGGTACATTAAGGAAGCTAGGCAGCTTCCTTAATGTACCTGCCACTTGGTGTGGCAGCTTCCCTGCCACACCAAGTGGGAAACTTGAAAGCACTCATTATGCCCCCACAAGCTAAAACTGTGTCATGGGCCTCCCTCCCTATACAAACATGAAACCCCTTTAATCTAGTCATGGAAAATTGTTGAAAATGTGGTGCCAAACATGGTGCCGGATATGTTATAATGTATGTGTCAATGTATGGGAGTGTGTGAACCTTAGGGAAAAGGTTGTCAAAGGTTAGAATGATGTGTGAAGTGTAAATGGTGAAGAAGAGTCTAGAAGCACGTCAAAAACGTGGAATCTTAATGATGTAAGGAGTGATGTATGTCTTGTGGAGGGTATCTATCAAGTGGCTAAAAATGGCTGTATGAAGCTCATTCTCATTATACAAGTTGTGAATTTTTGATTAGTGCTAATTCACATCTTAATCATTATAATTAAGGTTAAAACTATGCTCTAACTATTTCATTTTCATTAATACAAGTTGTGAGTCTTGATTAGAGCTAATTCACATATTAATCATTACAATCAGGGTTAAAACTATGCTCTAACTATGTCTTTCTTCATCTTTAATACATCATAGCCTAATTTTTTATAACTTTCATACACTCCATATCCATCATTCTCTTACATTTTAATCTTGGTATCAGAGCCTAGGAGACCTATTCTCATCCTCGACATTCAACATTAGCAAAATTTAGCATGATTATTAGTGCTTAATCATAAATTAATCAAGCTTATTCAGACTTATCCACAACCTTAAACTAGTGACTACTAGTGGAGAGCTTGGTTCTCCTAATTGAAGCACCCATTTCCTAAGCCCAACTATGAGCTTCTAGAGCAACCTAGGGTGAGCTTGCATGTAGGAGGAATTAAAGTAAACCAGCTTGAATCGTGTGCAAGATGGACTACAATCAGGTGCTATCAAATTTGGGGAAAATCAATAGTGTATCTCACTTGCATAGTTTCTACGTCAATTCGAGATGGTGTCAGGGGTTTTCAAGCACGTTGAACACATTGGTAAAGTTAGAATTTTGATTAGTGAAGTGGTTTGTGAGATATAGATCTACACCTTTTTCTATTCTATTGGTTTTTCATTAACCTTCTTTAATCCTTGGTTAAGTGAGATAATCTAAGTCATTAGTGGGTTAATCTCCTCTTCATGCTGCTCACTCCCTAAAACCACTTGGTTCAGTTATGAATGCAACTATCTCAATTACCTACCCGAAAGTTGCCTACATTTCTTGGGTTTAGTGAGTGATCAGTGGCTTAATCATGGTTAGTACCCAAACTTGAGTCAAATAGTGTTCAAATCAATGTAAGGGGAGTAGAGAATGCTAAGATACATTTATAAATCTTGGTAAGACCCTTCACATTAGCCACGACAAGCCAAGTTCTAGGTGAAAAGTTTAGCGCAAGGAAGGTCTTCACACCCATAGAACACAGTTTTCAAATTTATTTCTAAATTTTTGGCCATCACACCAAAGACTTTCTATAGTACATCCCATGCCTCTTTAGCATGATCCTTGTTGCTAATGTGATGGATAATGTTATCCCCCCAAGGCTTAACCCAATGATGGCAATGACATTTCTATCCTTATTTACCCATTATTTGACCTCGACATCACACCCTTCCATGGTCTCATCTCCATTTACAACTCCCCACCACAACTCCTTTTGCATTAACAAATATGTGATGCCACATCTCCTATAAAGCAACAAATGACCACATCCTCGATGTGGTCCCAAAACTGTATAAAGAAGGATAGGGGGAGACCATCATCCCTTGGTGATTGAAAGAGCCTACAATGTATGTTTCAACTTATCCTTGGAGAAGGGGGCATCCAATGAAGGACACATATCATATGTGGCCACCCACTCCCAAGCTTTCTAATGTGCAACATTTCTCTATGGAAAAGGGGAATTTATAGAAAGCAATATCTGATAAGAATATGATGCAATAATCCTCACCTTATCTAGCTTAGTATGAATGTCCCCCTATGAGTCCTGCAAGTATCTCACACAACCCCTACTATGGGTAGGGTCATCATGTTCTTGGAAGAAGCATTTGCTACACCTGCCACTCATCTATACCCAAAGGGCTTTTTTTAAAGCATGAACAAGAGATCAAACTACCTATCCATGGCCACCATATAGCTCTTCTCTTTTTGTAAACAATAGATCTGGGATCAAGGAGTTTGTTTTTCATGTTCCCTCTGAAGTGCAGTAATTATACCAACATCAAGTAGTGGAGGCCCATCATCACTTTTCTCATGCATATAAAACTTTACCTAAGGCATTGAGTATGAGGTTGCAACTAGTTCTTTATATGATTATTCATGACACAAAAATGGTTTCCTCCACCCCAAGGAAGGAGTATATTTGATAACATATTCTCATTTTGGAAAATTATAGAGTGGGATATATCTAGCCAACAACCCCTTACCATCCTCTCTGTTGGACTTTGAAAAAGCATATGATAGAGTGAATTGGGACTTCCTAGAAGGCAAGAATGGCACGTATGAGGTTTTTCTAGGATTAGACAAGGGGGGGCTCATACCTATAAAGGGAGCCCATAACATAATTTTTGCATGTGGGGGACATGGTGAGTGCTTTCACATTCCTTGCTTGGTGCAAGACATGTGAGTGCTTTCACATTTCCCGCTCAGTGCGGTAGGGATCCCCCTAGCTCCCATAATGCACCTTATGGAAGTGTAGGCTATGAATAGGTTCATTCGGGTGACCCAGGAATCTCGGATTTCCTCTATGTAGAGAGGAAGAGTTATTGGACTCGGAGTTAGCACATGATGCAATGATGTTTTTGGAGGCCTCACATGCATGTCTCAGTGCCTTTTGGATAGCCTTGGAGATGCTTTCTTTAGAAGTAGGAGAGCCACTATTAATTGGAATAAGTCAATGGACAATGTTTCTCCATATGTGGATTAGGGCTTAGATGTGTGGGTTTACTTGGATTGAGAGAGGATACACTGCCACATACCTTGTTTGCATTGAGATATCTCCCTAGCATAACAATAGTTTGTGTATGTGCTCATGAGCATTAAAAGCAAACTTATCCATTCGAGTAGCAGGAACCGTGATTTGGCATTTAAAGCCTTGGTGATTAACCAAGTGCTATGGTGGCATTGCTTGGTTTATCAATTCTTGTTGGTTTTTTCATAGGAGATGCATTGGCTAGTTACGCCGCCTAGTTTAAAGTCCAATTTGTAGCTTCCATGGCATTGGGTATGCATTGGCAAGTTACACCACCTAGTTTAAAGTCCAATTTGTAACTTCCATGGAAGCTTCACAACCAATGATTTACCTCACTTAATTAGCTTAATTATCTCACTTACTCAACTTAACACTTAGCAAATATGTTGGGAAAACAATATGACATGGGCTAAATCTTATCTTCACTTCATCTTATGTAATAAACTCTGTCTATCTTCTAGATCCCACTACAAGCCCCCATTCACATGTGGCTTCGCACCTACTTATATGCATTCACACTCTAGACATGTGGTGACCATTTATTGCAACCATGATCCGTTGAGCTTGCATTCTCAACACTCCCCCTCAAGCTCAACTCCATCTCAAGCTCCTTCATGAACTTGCATTGTTAACACTCCCCCCCAAGCTCAACTCTATCTCAAGCTCCTTATGAACTTCAAAAACTTCTCAACCCCCAATGGCTTCGTAAATATGTTGGTCACATACTCATCTATGCCAACATACACCAAGTCAATGTCACTTGCCACTAGAACTCTCTCCCTGATGTAATGGTAAACATTTCTATGTGCTTTGTTTTAGCATGAAACACCAAATTAGTGGCAAGCTGTATATTGCTCATGTTGTACAATAGATAGTGACAATATCATCCATGGGCTAATCCATAGCATCAAGTAGCTACTTGATGCTATGGTCATAATAGATAGTGACCATATCATCCATGGGCTAATCCATAGCATCAAAAAGTAGCTACTTGATGCTATGGTCACAATAGATAGTGACACATCATCCATGGGCTGACCCATAGCATCAAGTAGCTTTCTCAACGAAGCTACCTCACATCTGCAGCCATAATAGCACCTCTATACTTTGCCTCAGTGCTAGAAAGAGCAACAATATGTTGCTTCTTTGAACTCCATGAAATACCTACGCTGCCAAAACTAAATACATAGCCACCATTGGTAGACGTCTTGTCAAATGCCCTACCAACCCAGTTTACATCTGTAAATCCATACATATCAACCTACTTGCTAGTTAGCCAGTTTACATCTACAAATCCATACACATCAACCTACTTGCTAGCCTCACAAAATAATCCATAGTTCAAAGTATCCTTCCTGTTGAAATTTGAGCATTGTGATGAGCTATGGTGGATCAAACACTAGAATCAAAATCATTAACAAAGTGATTAGTAAATAATTAAGATGTAATTAGTAGATAATTAGCAAATAGATTAATGTAGGCATGGATACTCAAAAACCAGCAAATTCTCATTAGGGCTATGCCTCAATTTATAGAGTTTACATCAAGCATCAAATCCCATTGATTTCTCCATGATTCACTCCCAGAATATTCCACACTTCCTAAATTATCTCATGCTACCCTTTATTCTCTCCCAATAGATTCTTCTCACCTTTTCACAAGTTCTTTCACATTTACACATCCTCTTTTATAGCCTCTAACCAAGGGCTTGTTCCCACACACACCCTATTCACTTGTATTTTTCAACACCTCCCCTCAAGTGAATAATCCTAGCACACCTGGACCCTATACCAAGTTTCCCTCTTACTTGATAGCCCGTGACCAGTGCCTCAAGTCCCTAAACTCCATAGTCCTTGATACTCTCTCTCTCTATGTGTCCAAGGCTACTATAAGTGCCCGCGACCTTGACTAAAGTGCTCACACATACATCTACCATGTGGCCTACATCATCGGTGGCTCAGAGGTGGTTTTATTTGTTGGGGCAGGTTACATTGGCTTCTGGGGTCTCTCTCTCTCTCTCTCTCTCTCAGAAAAGATGATCCGACTCCACTTCCTTTGGAGCCTCCATGAAGTTTGCCGATGTCGTTCCTTCTCCACTGGGTTTGTTGTAGCAGTCTCTCGCCATGTGTCCTGGCTTTCCACATTTGTGGCATGTGAAGGCCCTTCGTCCTTCTCTGCCTCTTCCTCGTCCTCATCCTCGAGAGAATCCTCCTCGGGTGAAGAATGCTTTTTCCTCTCCTGCTTTTGAGTCTAGCCCTTTCTTCTCTTTGCCTCTGCTCTCTTGCTCTAGTAGATCTGCTTCTATCTCGTGTAGCTTCAATTCAGGTACATTCTTTAGTGTTGCTACAATGTTTTCATAATCACCTTTGTCCACACTCTTCAGAAGCACTGCTAGTGCCTCATCATCTTCGACCTTTTTTGCCAATGGCTGCCAGCTGTTGCTTAATGCTTTTATATTTGTTCAAGTGTGTGATTAAAGGTTCACTTTTCTTCATGTCCAATTTGTAGAATTGCATTAACAGATTTATCTTTGAATTTTTTGCTTGTGTACCAAATAATTTATTGAGTTCATCCCATGCATCTTTTTCCCATTGTATCCCTGTGATGTGATGAATGATTTCATCATTTAAACTGAGTGCAATAAGTCCCAATGCTTTTTCATTCCTGCTCTTCCACTCATTTTCTCCTCTCTCTGGGCATTCATCTCTCCCTTCAACTAATCCCCACAGATTTTTTCTCATCAGCAAATACATGGTTTTTGTCCGCCATGTATAAAACTATTCCCCATTAAATTTGGCTATTTCCTGTGCTGAACTCATGGTGATGTGAATGGGGATCTTACCTCTTGATCCAATTTCAAGATTCAAGGGCAGTGTCTACCCTTTTACAACTCAATATGGTGTTTAATAGATGATTACAACAAATTGATCAGCATAAAATCACCAAAAATTACACAAAATCAAGGGTAACCAATTTGTACGGGATGGTTGGAGTATCAAACCAACTCGGATTTGCAATCTGAAGCTATAGGGATCTGTATCAGATACTAATGGTTAATTTGAACCCTCAATTGCATCAAAATACAGTGATTAGCACTGATTAATCACTGATTAGCAAATTAATGCTCTGATTTGTGTGCAAAAAATAGAGTATGCGAGGAGTCCAGATCTGGTGCCTTACACTTCAAATGAGCTCAAATGCTTTCAAAGGCATCAATAGCAATGAGTCTAGTAGAGGATTAAGCCAAGAAACACAAGATTTGATCAAATATTGAAAGCTTAATCTCTGTTTTACCAAAGTCACTTGCAGATTTGATGAAGAGCTTGGATCTCACTGTAGACTTGATGAAATTGAATGCTGTCTTCACTAGCTTGTAGAGCATGCTTGAATACACCTTGGGCTAGGAGGAATTAGAAAGCTTTGATTTGTGGAAGCTGCAATGTTCATTTTCCTCAGAAAAAAACGTGCCTGCAAAATCGTCGATTTCTCCTCAACGCGTTGGCGGTTTTTGCTTCCGTTTCGATTGGCTGCAGCTCAAGATGTTGGCTACCATGTGCTAGAAGGGTTTGCCCTAATTGTGAGTGTGCAAGATGAATGAGATCCTCCACTGGCTGGGGGTGAAGGGGTGAAGTGAAAAATAACTAAAATTTTGATTATTTCTTAATTATCTACTAATCCTAATTAATTAGATAATGGGCTCATAAATCTAATGGATTCTAGGCATGGCTCTGATACCATGTTGAAATTTGAGCATTGTGATGAGCTATGGTGGATCAAACACTAGAATCAACATCATTAACAAAGTGATTAGTAAATAATTAAGATATAATTAGTGGGTAATTAGCAAATAGATTAATGTAGGCATGGATACTCAAAAACCAGCAAATTCTCATTAGGGCTATGCCTCAATTTATAGAGTTTACATCAAGCATTAAATCCCATTGATTTCTCCATGATTCACTCCCAGAATATCTCCACCTCTTGCTTGATTCTCTCCACCTCTTCTCTTTTCCCTGAATATCTCCGAGAATAACTCCACACTTCCCAGAATATCTCCACACTTTCTAAATTATCTCATGCTACCCTTTATTCTCTCCCAATAGATTCTTCTCACCTTTTCACAGGTTCTTTCACATTTACACATCCTCTTTTACAGCCTCTAACCAAGGGCTTGTTCCCGCACACACCCTATTCACTTGTATTTTTCAACACTTCCCATATCTCATAATCCTCCTATAAATCAAGATTCCCACCATCCATCTATACATGGTAGGATCCTCAAGAAGCTCTCCCTTATCAACTCCAAGTTTCACATTATGTTCCAAGGGTGTTGCTAAGGTTTGCACAATGTCATCCCATATTTGGATAGCATATCCAAGCCACACTATCGTTGCCCTACCTTTGTTTTCAACACCTTGATATGCCAAGGAAATACCTTAGTTCTCCCAAAATCTTTCACCTTAAATTTACACATCAACATGTGCTTCACATGAGCAATTTTATCCTCATATAACTGTTAAATATCAAGTTTGTCTTCCTTAAATAAAGTGAGTGATATGCATTGGTAATAGAAAACCTAATAGTGACCAAATATTGACTAATCTCATCATTCCATGCTTGAGGTGCCAGTTTAAAACCATATAAGGCTTTCTTTATTTGCAAACGTAACCTAGGTGTCTAACCTAGTGGTTACATCATGTAGACTTCCTTCTATAAGTTATCATTCAAGAATGCATTCTTGACATCCATTTGATGTAGACTCCATTATCTAGATGCTGCCAATGCAATCACGCATCTAGATATTGCTGTCTTGGCAATGGGGTTGAATGTCTCCTCATAATCTATCCCATATGTTTGAGCAAACCCTTTGGCAAACTAGCCTTGCCTTGTACCTGCTTATTGACACATCTGAATTATATTGCATTTCGTACACCCATTTTTTGAAACCAATAGCTTTCTTCCTCTCAAGAAATACAGATAAGTCCCAAGTCCCATTCTCATCTAATGTATTCATTTCTTCATCCATGGCTTCTTGTCAATGTTTGTGTTCTATAGACTCTTCCACATATGTAGGCTCATTATGTATAACCTGTGTCATATATGCATATTGCATAGCACTTATACCATTATAAGTGAGTCTTTAAACTAGAGATTCCTGACCCTTGATGATGTCCTCACACCTTTTTGATCATTCCTTGGAGTGACCAAAAACTAGATATTCCTGACCCTCGATGATGTCCTCACAATTTTTTAATCACTCCTTGGAGTGTTTATTGACCTTGTCTTCCTTACATGTGATATACATAAGGTATCCCAAACTCTTCATCCAAATCTTAATTGGACCCACTAAAGATGTCACACCAATATCGACACTTGAACCTGTCACATCATTTGAGCACTTGTGTTGAACATCAACCTTCTCTTTTCCTTTCCTTGATGCATGCAAAACATGTGTTTTTTTCACATCAACCATGCCTCTATCACTAGGCATAACATATGGAGTAGAAGGTGATACACCATCAGAGTTTTGTGGTCCTGACAAAGTACCTATACTTTGTGCAGCTCTATGACTAGCCACATTTACATCCAAATCAACATGTGCATCATCATTCTTAGGTGAATGCCAACCACCTCATTTCATCAAATACTACATCCATGCTTAGCTTATCATCAATAATGTCTTTGTGATTGGATTACAACATCCATAACCCTTCCTTTCAACTGAAGTAACCAATAAACACACATTTCTTAGCTTTAGGTTCAAGGTTTGATCTCTTCTCATCTGGAACATGTACATAAGCCATATAGCCAAACACTTTCAAGTGACTCACATCTAACTTATAACCCATAAAACTCTCCTTGGGTGTCATACCATGAACAATTGTTTGTAGGCATCCTATTCATGATGTAAATTGTTGTATTCACTACCTTAGCCCAATAATAATGAGGTAAGTTCTCATTTATTATCATATCCCTAGCAACTTCAACAATGTGCATGTTCTTCCTCTTAGCCACTCCATTCTACTAAGGAGTATATTTTCATGATGTAAGCTATCTCACTACCCCATGAGCTCATAGAAATGCATAGAACTCATTTGATATATATTCACCACAATAAAAAATTAGCCTAGTTTATGTACATACACTTTTTCTTTTCCACAAGAGCTTTAAAGTGTTGAAAGTGACTAAAAAACTCACTCTTCTCTTTCATAAAGTAGACCCATACTTTCCTAGTATGGTCATCATCAATGAATGAGACATAATAATGAGATGACATCCATTAAGGAAAGATGTATGTGTTGGTCCTTATACATCCATGTTGTCTATAACCTCAAGCAACCTTTTTCTCACATTTCTTTGATGTAAGAAAGGGTGCTTTGCTTGCTTACCAAATTGGACTGGCAAGCCCCACATACGTTGACTGCCGTCCACTCTAAACTTAGGTGACCCTATCACTATGCCCTTTGCCTACATAGTTTTTAACCTGTCACTATGCCCTTTGCCTATGTAGTTTTCAACCTTTCACATTTACATGCCTTATCCTCTTATGCCATATTTCAATATAAAAAATAACACGTGTTATTACTAGTAAATAAAGTGGCCTTCACCTTTGGCATACTTACATCCAAAGTAAAGAGTTTACCATTCTTCTTTACCATCGTGTTTAGCTTGCATTCGTTCATGAAATCTTCCACAAAACACCCACACACCCATTTCCATGGAGTCTTACTTACAACCTTTACCATTTGTTGAGACCAAGTGAAACTAAATTCTTTGTGATTGTAAGCACATGAAGTACATCCCACAAATGCTTCACTTAACCATCATGTATCCTCAATGGAACATTCCCAACATGAGTGATGGAATGAGATGTGTCATCCCTAGATACATAACCTACAATAGCCATAGGTTTCAACTCATAAAAAAAATCTCCATGACCTATCAAATGATTAGATGCTCCTGAATCTAGATACAATACATCATGATGTGAAAATCCCATGCTATGTCTCATAACAAATAAACGGTCATGTTGTTCTTCCTTGCCACTTATTGATTTATAGGTACCCTTCCACTCTTGACATCCCTTTTAACAATCCTTTTGCATGTGGCCCTACTTCAAAAGAATCCAAAATTTTGATTTCTTGGATGATTGTGCCAAGAACCTCTTCCTCCTATCTCTAGAACCATAGCATTGCCACCTCTACCACCTTATGTAGATTGCTGATGTTGGGGCTGTTGTTGTGGTTGTATGATTGGCCTCTACCTCTACCTCCACTCATGCCGCCTTGTCCATAAGAAGAGGCTTTCCCCATGATTCTTCTACCTCTGTCAGTATAGAAGGTATGCTCACTTGCACCTGCATGACTAGGTCCTCCCAACTTCATCTCCTCACACTAATGAGAAGAGCCACCAACTCACCAAAGTTTGGATAATTCTCTCAAACACTAATGCAAGTAACAAAAGGTTTGTACTCCTTCCCAAGACCAACCGACATAGTTGTAACCAAGTTACCATCATTCACTAGAGAAACTATAGTACCCAAAGCATCTACCACCACATAATCATTTATGGACATAGAGCTCTTATTAACCCTATGCAATTGTTGCTTCAACTACATCTTCATATATTTTGTATTTTTCTCATAGGGTACCCATAATAGTATCCCATGCGATCTTTGGGATCTTACATTTTCTAGATGGGTTTAGATCGGGATGCCTTTTTAAATTTGGGCAGGTAGTTGACCTTGATCGCATTCGGGTGACTCCGTATATATGCATGTGGTATTAGTGTGTTATTTGGATTATATTTAGATTTTAAATATATATTTATTGATATTTAATTAATTAATTTATTACTTGATTGGCATAGTTGATGTAAGTGTAGATCCTTGGGTTGGATAATGGAAGCGAGTAGATGGTGGTCAGTAGGTAAATTTTAAGACGCTCGACTTTGGGTGTTGGGATAATTATTTCATTGTGTTGGGTCCCCACCGTTGTTTACTTTGTATTCTGGGTGGTGTCCATATTATTTATTATGTATTTTGGGTAGCGTCCATATTATTTACTATGTTTACTATGTATTTTAGGTGGTGTCTATATTATTTATTGGCATCAAATAATTATTTTCATAGAGCACGTGAAAGCTCTCTTATAGACATTTAAAATTTGATGCAAAGGGTATAAATATTATTAGGCCAAAGGTTATCACCTAATTTTAAGAGGAAAACTTGCATGTAAAGAAAAGCAATCTATTTTTTATATTGAGATCTATTTCGAGCCCCAAAAGTTATTTTTGAGAATAATTAATTATAATTAATTAATTAAAATGCACCATGAGGAAGCATGGACTTAGTCATGTTTGGGGGAAATAGGACCCAATCTTGAGTATTATCTATGTTTTGTGCAATTTAATTTTATTGGTATTGTTCAATTTGATATACATGGCTCTATGTCTCCCAACAACAAATGTAATTTACTTTTCTATGGCCATTTATATGGTAGTGATGTGTGGACATGTAGGCTAATAATGGGCCAAGGAATTTTTTCCTCCTCAGGAGGTTTTTTTCCCTCGAGCATGTGTACACTATCTTATGAGTATCTCTTATGAGTATGTACATGTAAATAACCTTATCATGTCACATCACTGTACTTTATTTATTCTTATCAATCTACTTTGAGTGTTATACTTCTCTTTATCTTTAATTTCTTATTGCATCTATGTGTGTGTATTGCTACCTTTATCTCTCTTCTCCAACAACAATTGATATTAGAGTATGTTCTCTTGGCCCTTACCCCCTCGCCATCTCCTCCTTGAGCTACTCTTTTGATTGTCTCAGATTGAGCTATCCTCTTAGGTGGAGAAGGTATATACAACAACATGATTTTAACTATGTTAACATAATTTTTGTACCTTTCAAATCCGTTTTGGGCCTCGTTTACATGCTATAAGGTTATCACACACATCCCAAGAGAGTGTCTATTCGAACTATCTTTATTGTGCCTTAAAAGGTAAGAGATGGTGTCAAAGTCACCAAAGCTTAGGACCCCTATTAAAAATGTATATGAAGGGTGCATTTTGGGCAAGATTCAATGAGCATCATTCTTGAAAGATGGATCAGAAAGGGCTGCCAATAAATTTATCTTATACATAATAACTATATGGTCCTATGAGGATACAATCAATCGGGGGATATCTCTACTTTGTGACTTTTACTAAAATGACTACTCCACACCTAGGTTCATCTATTGAAGCAAAGTAGAGGTATTTACATGTTTTAGACACTTTGTTTCTATGGTTGAAAAATGTGTATACAGGTAAAGTTAGCACCCTTTTATAAATCAAGGGGGAAGTATATGTCAAAAAGGAGTTTTATACATATATGAAAGAGGCATGAAAAATCAATGCACTATGCCTTACACACCTCAGCAAAATGGTGTGGTTGAGAGAAAGAACATATCTCTCATGGAGAAGGCCAAGATTTGTCTCACGTTTTTTGGTTGGAAGTAGTCATATGTGCCACTTATGTATTAAATAGATGCCCCATCAAGGAGTTATAAACAATCACACCTTATGAAGCTTGGAATGGAAGGAAGCCCTCGATGGCTCATTTCGTGCTCATTTGCATATTTTTTGGTTATCTTGCTTATGCTCTTATGCGTGAGCCACAAACAATCATAAGGCAGTAAAGTGCATTTTTGTGGGATACAGCTCATAAGCAAAGGATATAGACTCTACAATCTGGCCAGAATGAAGATTTTGGTGAGTAGAGATGTCTTTGTTGAGAACTTAGTTCAGCTCATGCTTTTATGCAAAAAATAGCAAAATGTATACTCACATGACATCTTTGATACATTTCTACCTTTGTACAATGTCGGCGGGTAGCCATATCTGGAGAAAATGAATGCTCAACAAGGTGTTGCAAATTAGCCCATACCGATGAAAATTAGCTCGAATTTCACTCCACAAGATCAGCCTATTGTGGTGATGAGGAAATTATGAATGATGCAGTGGATGAGAAAAGGGAATCCATCTAGGCACCAAAAATGGCTAGTGAAAACATTATGGGATAGTAAATTAGCTACTCTTTGCCTAGCACGACACCTGTAGGTTCTTAACATGAATCTTATTCATTTATAGGCTATACTCTCATTGCTATTATATGCAATGAAGAGGAACTTGCTTCCTTTGAGGAAGCATAGGAAAATAATCATTAGATGTGGGCCATGGAGGATGAGTATGACTCAATCCTCAAAATGATACTTGGTATTCAGTAGATTTGCCTTGTTAAAAAGGCCATTTGTACAAAGTGGGTTTATAAGCTTAAACATAAAGTTGATGGTAGCATTGATCGCTAAGAGCAAGGTTTGTTACAAAGGGTCTATGCTCAAGAGAAGGGCATAGACTATGATAAGACAACACATTATGGTTTGAATGTACGTCAACAATTGGATATCAAGATTGCCTTCTTGAATGGTGATTTGCATGAGGAGGTCTATGTATCTTAGCCTCGTGGTTTTGTTGCTCAAGAAGGAACATGAGTCTAAAGTATGCAAATTAAGAAAGGATTTATATGGCATTAAGCAAGCTCCCACAAACATGGTATGAGAAGATAAATACATACTTGGTGAAAATGGTTGTTGTAATAGTCCAACTGAGAGTACCCTCTATGTAAAGGGGAGAAAAGATTGATATTTGGTTATCGTTTTATACATTGATGACATGTTTCCCATGCCCTAATGAGACGAGGATTTTAGCTTTCAACACTAAATTATAGATGTCATTTGAAATGATAGATTCATACTCATTACATTATTATTTGTGCATATAGTTTATGCAATGGCATGATGGTATTGTGATGTTGTATATATAGAGACTAACTACACTGTTTTTGGTCTTGAGTGAAGAGTGTAAGCCTTTTGCTACACCGCTAGAGATAGCAAGTTCTAGGCTTAGTCTCTAGGATACAAGTGAACCATTTGATGCATCACTTTATCAAAGAGGCTATTGGGTGTCTCATCATCTATCTATGTAATACGAGGCTAGACATTCAGTTTGGGGTCTTCGATTTAAGCAGGTTTATGCACAATCTTAGAAGTAAGCATTGGCAGTCAGGCTTCCAAGTGTGTATTTTTATATATACAAGGCACTTAACCCTTGGTCTATTTTAATACTAAGGGGGGTGATATTCAGCTGCATACTTTTATAATTTTGATTGGACTATGTTATGTCACACAAGCGTTCACTATTGGCTTTTGGTTTCATTTTGGTGATTCATATACAAAAGCAGGCCACTTCTATCTATGAAGTTTAAGTACAGGAGTGTAGCTTTTATAATGACTCTGGAGTGAGTATGGCTCACACAACGTTTGGCACATCTTGATGTCCCCCACCTCCATCTTCACTGATAGTAGAGTGTATTGGTCGTTCAAGGAACCCAGTATTTTAGCTTACAATGACTGTGGAGTGAGTATGGCTCACACAACTTTTGGCATATCTTGATATCCCCCATCTCCATCTTCACTGATAGTAGAGTGCATCGGTCGTTCAAGGAACCCAGTATTTTAGCTTACACAAAGCACATTATGGTGCATTATCATTATGTTAGGGAGAGACTCATTAGGACAAATTAGCTTGGCATATGATAATGTGGCCAATATGTTCCTGAAGGCTCTCACGAGAGACGTTTGAAGCTTTGGGCTTATTTCCATTTGAGGATTGATCAGCTATATGATCCTTTGTATATGTTGACATCATCTTTATAGGGAGGATTTGTAGCCATTTATTTGGTAGCAAGAGCCACATGTAGACATAGGCTAATAAAGGATTGATCAGCCATATGATCCTTTGTACATGATGTTGACATCATCACTATAGGGAGGATTTGTAGTTTTTGTGGTAGCAAGAGCCACAAGTAGACATAGGCTAATAATGAATTGAGGTACATTTTCCCTCCATAGGAGATTTTTTCCCTTGAGTATTTATACAAACTATTATACCGGTTTCTACCTCTCCAACAAGAACTCTTTCTCATTTATGTAGGAGTGGAAATAGACAACAAGTACATGGGATACTTACCTTGCTTCTAAGCCCGAAATCTCCATTATCTGTAGGTAGCTTGGTTGCTAGCTCCAAGTTTCCCTTTTATTGTTAACAAGAGGTTTGCTACATCTCCTTATAGGGACACATCTCTCTCACTCTCTACACTCTCTCTCACAAAGCATAGAAAGGTAAATGCACTAGAAGCAAGCAAGAATCTCCTCTCAACTCTCTCCTCTCTATCTCTCTCTCTCACACACACATATACAAGAGCAAGAACAAGGAGATACCAAGAAATCACTTAGCACAAAGGGGGACTATGTCTTTGCATTATGAGAAATTGTCTTATATACAGCTGACCCTTATTCACATTTGGGTTCCCAAAACTTAAAAAATAACTAATAAGCTTGGTATTACCCATCTTTTCTCATAATATTTACAACTTTTATATTGCCTCTTCATGACACTTATTGCTACTCTTATATGTAGTAGAGAGAGTGCTTTTATTAACCCCAAAATGGGCTAACATCCCCTCCTACACCTAATGTAAGTTCCATCCTCCAAACTTTGTTATGGCCTAAAGGCTTGATTTCTAAGATTGAATCTATAATGCTTCCTTCTGGATTGCAACTTAAGTAGTGTCATTTTAAAATAAGGATGCGGATTCTAAAATGATGTATCTATCATGTCTTCAAATGTTACATGCATATATCCTAGTAAGTAATGAGAAGATGATGATAGTAGTACATGATTTACTCCTTTTCTAGACCTATATTCATGTCAAAGTATAAGATTTCTTTATCATAATTCGCCAGACCTTCCTTTTTTTGGTCAAGGAGTATCACAATCAGCTTCATAAATCTATGTGATACTACAGTTGTTGGATCAGGTATCTTTCACTAGGCTTTTATCCGTATAACAGGAGAAATTATCTTTGGCTCTCTTTATGTTATTGAATTCTGCTCTCTCAAACAAAGGAATGTTCTAACAAACATGATAATATTTTTTCTATTTTGTTGTGAACTTGCCAGAGTGAACCTCATTTTGATTGGTATGCAAAGAAAAAATACTAAGTGTTGGTGATGCCCATTTACAGATCTGCCCATATTCTTGAATCTCACTTGAAAGTGTTTGGGTGTATTGCATATGTGCATGTTCTTGATGAAGTGAGAACAAAGCTAGATCCAAAGGCAGAGAAATGCATCTTTATTGGCTATACTATGGATTAGAAAGGTTATAGATATTATAACCCTACCACACGTGAGATGAGAGTAAGCAAAGATGTCTTTGACGAGATGAGTAGCTGGTATGCACCAATAGTGTGATGAGAAGGCAATAGAAGATGAAGATGTAAGAAGTGTTGATGCTGCATTGTATGTAGAGTAATAATCATAGGTGCTTAGTGGACCTGGAGAGTCCTCTAGTAGTGGATCTAATGCTAGCCCATGGTCAGGTAGGTTGAGGACAGATGTAGGTACACATGTATCATGTAGAGGAGGGAAGGAAAAGGTAGATCAACCTCTTGTGCCTGATTTATCAGCAGGTCACTCATATGTGGATGGTGACTCTAGCGGCTTTGAGCAGAGCCTCGATGAGATGCTTGGTATCCCATCTGTGGTTACTCCTGATGTAAGGAGAACGAGGGTTGTTTTGAGGAAACTTGGCATTGATCCACGTGTACGCAAGTCTATGAGGGTTAGGTACCCTGTTGAGACAGGTTGAGATATGATAGATATAAAAACCATCATCATGATTACATGGTTAAAGCAATATAGGATTTGGAGCCCATTTGTTTTGAGCAGGCACTTGGAAATAAGAAATGAGAAGATGCCATGAATGAGGAGATGGCAGCATATTGGATTAAAATGCAACATGGGAGTTAGTGCCTTTGCCTAAGAAGGACAAGAAGGAAATGGGATGTAAGTGGGTGTATAAAGTCAAGCATAATGCTGATGGTTCATAGTGAGCAGGTATAAGGCAAGATTGGTGGCCAAAGGCTATGCACAGACTTATGGCATTGACAGAAATAAGAAATGAGAAGATGCCATGAATGAGGAGATGGCAGCATTGGATTAAAATGCAACATGGGAGTTAGTGCCTTTGCCTAAGGAAAAGAAGGCAATGGGATGTAAGTGGGTGTATAAAGTCAAGCATAACGCTGATGGTTCCAGCGACGACGACGACGAGCAAGTATAAGGCAAGATTGGTGGCCAAAAAAGCAGGCACCTAGAGCATGGTCAAACAAGATCAGGGAGTATCTTTTTACCATTGGATTTCAGACATCCAATGCAGAATTTTCACTTTATGTGAAAAAGACAGATAGAGGGATCATGTTATTAGATATCTATGTAGATGACTTGATTATCACTGGTGATAGAGATGTTGACATACATGATGTCACGAGAATGTTGAAGCAAAAATTTGAGATGAAGGATTTGGGTGAGATGTGGTATTTATTGGGAATAGAGGTGGTGAGATCATCTCATGGAATTTTGTTATTGCAGAGGCAATATGCCTTGGACATGTTATCTAAGTATGGCATGACATGCTGTAAGCCTATTTTAGTGCCATTGGAGCAGAACACAAAGCTTTTCGCAGATACAGGTGAGCTTTTGGAGGACCCCACCACTACATACAGGCACATACTGGGTAGTTTGATTTACATGACCATTACTAGGCCAGACTTGAGTTATACTGTTAGACTTGTGAGCCAGTTTATGCAAGCCCCTAGGAAGCCACACTTAGATGCAGCTAGATAGATTCTTAGGTACACAAAGTCCACAGTTGATTATGGACTTTTCTATGAGGCTGGTATAGAGATATAACTACATGGGTATGTAGTGTTGTAGACAAAAGATCTTCCAGGAGATTTATGTTCTCATTTGGGAGTGTTGTTGTGAGTTGGAGCAGTAAGAAGCAGCCACAATAGTTTCCTTGTTGAGTACAAAGGCAGAGTACATGGGTGGTGCAATGGCAGTTTGTGAGGTAGCTTGGTTTCAGAAGCTACTTGGTGATATGGGTGAGCTTGTGGATAGGACAGTTATCATTTGTTTGGACAACATGAGTAGTATACAATTAGCTAGTAACCTAGTATACCATGCTAGAACGAAGCACATTGAGGTGCACTATCAATTTGTGAGGGAGAAGGTAAATATGTGCTAGGATACCGAATGAGGTGTCACACAGGTGAGGATTAGTGTGTGAAGGTCACCGAACGAGGTATCAGACTATGCGAGGGTCACCGAGACGGAGGTGTCGCACCATACAAGGGTACTGAATGAGGTGTCATATGGGTCCTCACGAGTCATACCATACTAGTGATTGCGTATTGTGGGTGACTCCATAGTAAATACTAATCATCTAGTGTTATTGATGTATATATTATTGCTAGCGAATGGTGATTGAACTATGTTTAATTATTTGAATTAACCTTGTTAAGTTGTTAAATCCTTTGACGCAATTGAGGACAATTGCTTCTCCAATGGGAGGACTGTCACGAGAGTGAGATTTTTCAGAATATTTTATGATGGGAGTAAATCCAATTAATTATGTGTGATGCATGGTTCATGTGTGAAGCATGGTAGTGAATGATTTCCATTTGTTATAATTATTTTTATGAGCGATTCCAAAGTAATTGTGATCTAACATTGTGGATTATGTTTATAGATCATGGGTTCAAAACAACCAAGGTGGACATTAGACAAGATTATCTAGCCAAGAACACGTGTGCTAAATATTTAACTTTGTATGGTTCGGCCCATTGTACATATGTTGGGCAAGGATTTTTTGTTTTTTAAAAAAATGAGATGCATTAAAAGCATTGGACTAAGGTTCAATTTTGTAAAAGCCCAATTTTAGAAAAGCTATGCTATTTATGGCTCCAAGGGCTAAATTTATGAATATGATTTAAATACTGCATGTGGGGGTGGAGCCACACATGTCGGGGGGGAGATTGCACCCACAGTGTTGTGTTGATGGTGATATTATTCTTTCTCTCTTGCCTTATGTTATGCATATGTGATTTGGTTTTTCAATTCAATTCAAAGCCTTTGTTTTATTTTTGATATAATTTATAAGTTCTTGATTTATTTCTTCAAGAAGATTAAATGGGTCCGATGATAGTGACAATGGAGGTGAAGAAGCAAGAAGGGAAAAAAAGATAAAAGTGAAGATAAAATCTATAAAAAACAACTAGGGATAAAAATAGCATAACTAAACACACTAAGTGGGGGGTATGGCTGGCTGACTCATTAATAGGGTTGGGTGGTGGTGGCACATGTTAGCTCCTGACTAGTCAAAATAGTCACGCATGAATTAGATATTCATGTTGAAAAATGTTTATTTTTTAGTAATTTTAACCATATATAGGCTATTCTCACCCACTAGGGAAGATTATGGTCACCTCACTTGATAGATTTGAAGCACTTTTTTGGGTGTGAAAAACTCTAGATACTCATGGCCGTGAACTCTAGTGGTTTTTCACATCAACTCAACTTTTAAGCTTCATGTTTTGGACTGATTTTGTGAAGCATATAATCTCACTATGAAGCCTACTATTGTGAAGCATGTAGTCACTGTGAAGCCTACTATGGCATGCATTTTAAGATAATTTTTTTAGACGTGAAAAAATCTAGATACTCATGGCCGTGAACTTTTATTGATTTTTCACATCAAATGAACTTGTGATTTTATTTTTATTTTTGGTGAATTGATGTTTTGCTTCTTGTGATACTTTGGGTATGATTTTCACAATGCTTTTAGAACACCTTTTTTGGGTATAATAAACTTGAGTTTTTCATAACGTGAATATGTCCACTAGTTTTTCACACCAACAGGGCTGAACTTTTGATTTTCATGCTTTTGAGCGGCCTTTATTGTTCCCCTAATCCTTATGAAGTTATTAGTCCTAGTGGTAATAACGAGACAAGAGTGAAGGACCCAAAAGAACATCCAAGTTATGCTAAGGTCAAAGATGTTCTAGTTTCAGTAAGCCAAATAAACTTGGATGACAAGAAGGGGTTAAATGGTCTTGATTGACATGTGTTGATAGAGAGAATCCCTGAAGTTCTGGAGAAAGTTGAAAGAACTTCATAAGCACATAGGAAAGGGGTTAAAACCAATCGATAATAAAATTATGTAGAAATATAAATCATCTCGGAACTACCAGTTCAAATTACTCTTGATGAAGAACAGGACAAGGAAAGTGAAAATAGATCAATCATAATGGACCAAAAGGACGAGCTTCTTGAAATGGCCAAGAAAGTCATGGGAAGGGAAATACAAATTCATAGGATTAAAAGAACCGCTTCCCAAGAAGTTACAAGCTTACCCTAACCTGAGAGAGGAAATTTTGAGGTTGTACAACATGCAAGAATTGGTACAAGATACCAAGCTAAAGATAGAAGGGACTGCTAGGACCGTTTCCTTGTTTCCACTGAGAATCCTTATAACACCATTTTTGAGCTTGTCAGATAGAGTAATTGCATTAAGGGAGTGTCTCGAGTACGGAACCAGAGGAGGAAACACCAAGAGAGGTAGAACCACGATTTCCCACAGTAGCTCATGTGCCTCACAAAGAGCATGAAAATTTAAAAAAAAAACATTGGAAGAGCTCTAGGAGCTTGATGAAATAGAGAATATGAGGTTGCTTCACGAGCACATCATAAGGGAAAGGCTCGACCAAGAGAGGCAATATTCCCTCAAAGAATGGGAGGATACACTGAGAGAGACTACCTTCAGAATGGGAGGATACACTGAGAGAGACTACCTTTAGAATGGGCATGGTTGCCACACAAATCTAAGCCTAGCTCATTACCACAACTACACCATCCTATATGGGAATGGATGATGAGTTAATGACAGTTTTGCTAAAATGCCATATCTAAGGCCTACATTGAAAGAAGAAATGGGAGCCTCAAGAGCAATCCTCTCAGCCTTAGTGACTATAACCATGGATGAATACTTGGCATGCAAAGCCGAAATCTTGGGATAAAGTCCATCAATGAAAGAAATAAAGCTCAAAATGATTGGAGAAATTGAGGAGACAAACCAAGCTAAAATAGATAACCCACAACAAACATTCAAGGATGTATCAATCAATGCAGTTGGGAAGTATTATGAGGGAGATGATATGAATGCCACCATTCCAATCAAACTAGGGAGAGTAACCCACCACCACTGCAATCCTTAATAATGAGGAAGTAGGAGTGACCATTGCTACCAAAGACATGTGGGGAAGCAAACCCATTAAGAGGGCCAAAATAGTCCTCAAGCTAGTAGGCGGGAATTTAGGAACCCCTATGGAAATCTTGAAGGACATTGAGGTAATATCATGGCCTGACCTACGAGCATACATTTGATGTTGTCGATTTGGAAGGCCCATTGATTACAATGTCGTATTAGGAAGACCATTATCTATACACCCAAGGATAAGCTAGTTAGCAAAATCTTTAGTTTTAGTAACTAGCTACTAAATTAAAATTTCCCTCTTTTCCCAAGCTTGAAAACCATCAAGAATCAATGTGCTTGGGAACATCTACTACAAAGGGGATTCACTTGGTATATCTACATCATATTTAGTAGCTCCACACCATCTAAGGAGGGAATAATTGATCAAATCAAAGCATCAAAAAGGCTCCAAGAACAGCAAGTAAGAGTGAAATGCATTAGCAACAAGAGGGTAACAAATTCAAATTTCTTATAATACTAGAACTTCACTCATGGGTTCATCATATATGGTGTGGAGAGTGTGCAAATTAGTTTATTGAGCACAAACAATAAAAAATTAATCTTTAATCTTCAAATCATTCTTTGCTCTATTAGCAAAAAATTACCTCTATTAATAGGGTAATTAATACTAATTATAGTCAATTTTCCACGTCATTAAGGGTTCTACTTTACCATAGGGGTGTTTCTAAACACTTGTGTATCACTTTACTCCTTGGTTTGTTACTCCAATTTACTCTCCCAAAACAGTTGATTTTATAGTTTTTGAAATTAGAAAGTATGAATCATATGAAATACATCTCTCTATCTTTGTAAGGGACTACACTGGCATTGGGTCACTCTTATCACAAATACCTTCCCATCTCCATAAGGAAATCACAACTCCTCTCATAGTTGATAAATTTAATGGTGATGGTTTCCAAACATCACAAATAAAACTTAAGTTTGTTCTCATGAAAGATGGGTTTTGGGAGATAGTAAGTGGAAAGGAGAAGTGCCCCAGTTTAGAAGGGAAAGAGAAAAGGCTTTGGCTTGCAACAAGAGATGAGAGATCCCTAGCCATCATTGCATTAGAGCTAAGATATATTTTCATCCATCATATTACATCGGAATAAAACTATAAAGGAGCATGGGGGATGAACTAGAGAAGCTATTTGGTGCCAAACAAAAGAACCCTAAAATTAGTCTAAAATTTTGGTTTTTTGGATTGGACATCAAAGAGAGTGAGTCACTCCAAGATCACCTAAATAAACCATTGGTCGTTACCTTGGGTCTCTAGTGGATGAGGAGGATGCCATAGAGATTCTTCTCAAGAGCATGACCTTGGAAGCATTCAACCTGTTGGTGGTTACCTTCTTAAAGAATCTACCCAAACCAACCTTCACTGGCATTGAAGAAACCTTGATCAAAGAGGAGAAAATAATCAAAGTCAAAGTGGGTGGA
This sequence comes from Cibotium barometz, assembly GCF_041138505.1. Lineage (NCBI taxonomy): Eukaryota > Viridiplantae > Streptophyta > Polypodiopsida > Cyatheales > Cibotiaceae > Cibotium > Cibotium barometz. The sequence goes on along the minus strand of NC_141065.1, from coordinate 26,651,807 downwards.
CCTTCATCACACTATGAGGAGAAAGAATTCTATACCAAAGGACCAAGAGCCAAAGTGAAATGCAACTTTTGTGGCAACCAATGCAAGACACATAGAGAGAGATTGTTGGAGCAAGAAGAAGAATCCAAATAGCACTCAAACAAACATAATGATCAAAGAAGAGCCAAATGAAGGGGCTTCCCAAGAAGGAGGCTAATCATTGAAACATCTCTTCTAGTTGAGGGGAGCCTCACTCACCTTGTGTTTAAACCCACTCACTATATTCCTATCGTTGTGTGAAACTTCAAGCCCTAAGCAAACATATTAGTTTATAATGACTAAGAGTAGATTTAATGTATATCTAGTGGTAGTAGTTCATCACTTTAGGGGGAGTGTTGAAATAGAAAGTGATGTTGGGTAAATGCTAGGAGCAAGGGGGAGTGGTATGTAACCATCAATCAATTATATGAGTTGTCATGGACTATGGTTCAAAGGCTCAAAAGAAGCCCAAATATGAAAGAAAGTGTTGAATTTCCAGCCCATGTGGAGGCCAAAAGTAGGCACCTAGATGAAGGTGGGAAAGTTGCCAAGTGGGTGCTCATTTCAAGGGAAGGTGCTCAAATCTAGGATCGTACATGTGAACGATTGGATGGATGTGGATGAATGAGACGAGAAGTGTATAAATGAGATGTGATGTGATGTTATGTATGTGATGAGATGGTGATGAGAATGAATGTGATGGATATAAGTGACTGTAATGTGAATCGGGATAGATGTGAATGAATGTGAGGTGAGGTGAAATGGATGTGATGTGGATCAAGGTAGTTATATGAATGGATGAGATGTGAATAAATGTGATGTGATGAGATGTGGAGATGGGTAGATGCGAGTGGATGAGATCTGATGAGGATAAATGAGGAAAGATGTGATGAGATGAAAATGATGTGATTGGATGAGAATGGGAATACATATGAAATGGATGTGATTTAAATAATGTGGATTGATGTGGAACAATGTGGAAAGACGAGAGTTCGTTATTATAGAAACTGTAATTATGACATGTTTTTAAATAACTGTTTTATGTTAAGAATGTTGAGGAAGCATTTTGATCGTCTTATGGATGAGGTCATGAGGGACCTAATCTGATAAAGTTACAACAGCTGACAAAAAGTCAATGGAGGACGTCTCGCATAGCAAGGTCGGCGACTAGCCTCGGCTCAATTTAAATGGTGAGCTTCCGGTACGGTGGATAAGGGACCAAGGAAGCAGCCTATGAGTGAAGCGCTAGGTGACCTGCGAAGGATCCTAGAGGGTGCTGACCATACGGTGCTCGGGCTCTGGGGTCACCGAAGATATTCACACGTACGTCGGGGAAGATATCCACACGTACGTCGAGGAAGATATTGGAACAAGGAGTAAGAGTTGTTTTCTGAATTCGGGCATGGATCTGGTTGATTGACCTTGCTGGTCCTCAACGGATGAGTCCATGGCTCTTTTATATAGATCTGTTGGTTGATCTTGCTCATCTTCAACGGAGATTCCATTTTGATTTTTATAAGTAGAAATATTACCGGTTACTATGAGCTAGGAACTATTGAAAAGGCCCCTGAGTGGATAAGTGGTGAGCGTTTTGGTTGCCAATGATGCCATAGGTACACCGATGAAGGAAAAATTAGAAATTAGGATTCAACCGGATATTTTGGACAATTATGATTAGTGATACTATAGTTTCATTAAAAGATTGTTTTAAAAACAGCTGAATCTGTGAAAAAGGCAATTTCATATTGGGTGTGTAAGTGGTGTGACTAGTTCTAAGTTGCATGAATATGCGGCTAGGGGGCCTGGGAACTCTTTTCCCTGGTACCTGGGATAAAACCTAACCAAATTCTTAATTAGATCCCATCACTACAGTGGTTGGGCGGTTGGCTAACCCACGGGACTGCTGGATGGGGTTAGGCTAGACTGATGAATCCCTTAAATGAGACTCAATTCTGTTATGGTACGATAGATGAAGTAAATCCCGGATAAAAATTGTTCTATGGAAAAGAATCAACGGCTGTGCCTCTCAATGAGGAAAAAAGCATTGGTCTCTATAATCCAAGTGCAATCTTTTCCTTAATCTGACTATGGGACTTACGGGTTTGGTCAGATCAGTTCAGCTAGTTAAGGCTTTTGACTATGTTAGAGTAAAATTATCCTGGAGGAATCGCCCGTGCTTTCCGTGCGAGGGAAGTTTTTCCAGGTCCGGTTTTGGAAGAACCGATGGATTAGTCTCTTGTCTGGATATCTGTAGGTGAGTGAGGGACCCTGCTCCACACAAGAAGTTCTACTTCCACTGCTAGCACCCCTGAATTCGTTGCGCAGTGGGAACAAGGATCTTTTAGCTAGTATCAGAGCAAATTTGGCTAATGTGGATCAACCGTGAAGCCAAAAATGTCAAAATTTATGAAGTAGTAGTAAAAGGTTGTAATTGTGTGATGAAATTCATACAAATTGATATTCAGACTGAAATTCATAAATTAGTAATTGGGTCTTCAGATGGAAGTACCGCAATTGCATGGAATCCTTGATTTGCTTGAGGCCTAGACATGATGATATTTACCTTAAAATTCCAAGGACCGTGACTACTCGTATATACAGAGGGTATAACTGCAGCTCTTTACTGGCAATATATACGAGTAAATCTAAGACCTTGAAATTATAAGCATAAATGCTATCCAGATGATGAATTCAAATGTGGTTGATATGATTTTTAAATTTTGGTTGAGAACTGATGAGTTGATTTGGATTCTGATTGAAAAATGATGATTCATGAATTTTGGTTGAAAAGTAATAAGCTGAGCAAAACCACAATGAGGATGAATGGGGCAGTCACTGTGTGATGATGTTCGTAATAACTGGAATGACGTTAATGACTTCATCAAATCACTACTATGAGATTAGTGGATTGTGCTGACAGATTGCTACTGTTAACACTTGACCCAGTGGATCAAGTTAAGGGATGACAAATTAAAAATCTATATAATTGAAATTCCCATGGAGGACTGTTCAGATGGAAATTTCGGTCTAATGGAGGACTGTTCCCATGGAGGACTGTTCAGATGGAAATTTCGGTCTAATGGACCATTATTGTGATAAGGATTTGAATGATATGATCTGAGTGAATTGTTATCTGATGATGATGAGTTTTATATAGGGGATCTTTATTCCAGGATTCTGTTGGGTTCACCAGACTATAAGGAACCCCAGAATCAGTTTGATCTTAAGGGAAAGAGTTGTCCTCCAGTTGTGAGATGAGGACATCTTGCATTTTTTAAGTGGGGTACGATGTAAGATTCCTCTCTCCAGCATTTGAGGTGTGTAGGTATAAGAACCTCCCCTTCTGATCTTATAATTATTCCCCTCTCTGAAATAAAAGAAAGATCCTGTTTTGGCCTAGAGAGAGAAAATGTCTAGAGGGAGGTAATTCAAAATTGAGATATTTTTTGGATATGAAAATCCTCCTAGTGTCTAAAATGGTTTCCCCTGAAACAAAAATTCAAAAAGAACCTTCCAATGTGCAATTGAAATTAATTGAAAATAGGTAAAAAGGACCTTAGCGTAAGGGTCCAGATTTTTAAAAAAATTTAGATTATGGTCCAATTAAGGTTCCTATGGACCAATGAGATTAATCCAAATGTAGGGAGGAGATAAATTACAGAATAAAAGAAAAACCCCCAAAAATGAGTAAATGCTCACATAAGATGAAGAGTTGACTGAGTACAAGGTTTATTAGTTAAAAATTAAGAGATACTTATTTTTGACACCTCAGTGTGGGGATCTCCCCTCATGAAGGAGGTGCCTATTTCACATGTGTGGAGGAGTTTTAAACTAAAAAATAATGAGATATTTTCATCTCTCCTCTCTCTTGTTTCAACTAGATCCAAAAAGTAAGCTAAACTAACCCAAAAATGGTAAAAAATTGACCAAACTGATTTGGAAAATTCTAGAATCATTTTGCTTGGTTAGAGGCTCACTTTTTCCTATAAATAGAAGCCTCCCCCTTTTGTAAAAGCTTAATTATTTTTATGCACTCTTACTCTACTCTTGCCCTTAGCCATTTACATTGAAGTTCATGATAATTCAATTGAATAGAAGCCTCCCCCTTTTGTAAAAGCTTAATTATTTTTATGCACTCTTACTCTACTCCTGCCCTTAGCCATTTACTCTACTCCTGCCCTTAGCCATTTACATTGAAGTTCATGATAATTCAATTGTTTTTGGCCCAATCCTCTCCACAGTGAAGTGGTGGCCACTCTTGCTTCAAACAAGAGTAGAACCCTCAATCCCTCAAGCCAAAGGAAAGCTTACAACTCCATGTAAGCTAAATTTTCTTACTTTTCAAAATTTTAAATCTATGGTTTTCTTGTTTTATAGTTGCTTGAATTAAATTCAAATGCTATGCCTTTGAGGAAAAGGCCACCCCCTTCTCTTCTTTACAATTCAGCCTTTATTAATCCTAGAAAGATTAGTTAAATGATTAATTAAACTTTTCTTATTGTTTACTCTCTTGAATTTTAAAAATTGAGTAGATTAGAGTCCTATACATCTAGATTAAACTTTTCTTATTGTTTACTCTCTTGAATTTTAAAAATTGAGTAGATTAGAGTCCTATACATCATCTAGAAATTACAATGATAAAAATTAGAAATGGTTAGCCATACAAAGGAGGTCAAAATTTTCCAGAATTTTGTGGAAAAGAAAGTTGTTTTTATGTTATTCCAAAAGAGTAATTCCCACCGTTTGTGCATTCTAAAAGAAATATTCTAATTACTCCATGTACAACCTATGAATATGCATAGATATCACTGATATTAATTATTAAAATTGATTTCTATGCATAAAAAGACACATAATGAAAATTATTTTATTATAAAAGTGTTATTTTCATTAAATTAAATTTCTATGCATAGAAAGATGCATAATGAAAATTTTTTATTATAAAAGTGTTATTCTCATTAAAATTGATTTTATGCATAGAAAGATACATAAAGGATTTATTTTTATTTCAAAAGTGTTATTCTCATTAAAATTGATTTTATGCATAGAAAGATGCATAAAGGATTTATTTTTATTTCAAAAGTGTTATTCTCATTAAAGTTGATTTTTATGCATAAATAGATGCATAATAGGATTTTTATAAAAGTGTTATTCCCACTTAAGTTGATTTTTATGTATATATAGATGCGTAAAGAATCTTTATATCAAAATTAGAATTCTCTTAAATTCTATGTTTAAATTCTATGAATAGATGTAATGAGATGTGATGAGAATCAGATACGTGTGAATGAATGCATGGATGGATGTGATGTGAATAGAGGTGATGAGATGTGAGGTGAATAGATGTAATGAGATGTAATGAGAATCAGATAGGTGTGAATGAATGGATGGATGAATGTGATGTGAATAGAGGTGATGAGATGTGAGGTGAATAGATGTGATGAGAGGTGATGTGAATAGATGTGATGAGAGGTGATGTGAATCAGATAGATGTGAATGAATGGATGTGATGAGAGGTGATGTGAATCAGATAGATGTGAATGAATGGATGAGATGTTGGATGAGATGTGAATGAATGGATGAGATGTGAATCAGATAGATGTGAATGAATGGATGTCATGTGAATCAGGATGTAAATGAATGATATGGGATATGAGTGGACGATATGTGATGAAAATGGATGTGAATGTATAAGTGAAGAATGTATGTGAATGTATATGTGAAGAATGGATGTGAATGTATATGTGAAGAATGGATGCGAATGTGTATGTGAAAGAATCGATGTGGTTATGTATGTGAAGAATGGATGTGAATGTATATGTGAAGAATGGATGCGAATGTGTATATGAAAGAATGGATGTGGTTATGTATGTAAAGAATGGATGTGGATGTATGTGAAAGAATGGATGTGGATATGTATATGAAGAATGGATGTGGATGTATGTGAAAGAATAGATGTGGATATGTATGTGAAAGAATGGATGTGGATGTGTATGTGAAAGAATGTGATGTGGATGTGTATGTGAAAGAATGTGATGTGATGTAAAGAGATGTGATGTGACATGAATATATGTGGATATGAAGTGATAGATATGAATGTATGAATAGATGTGGGTAATCGTACATGTGAACGATTAGATGGATGTGGATGAATGAGATGAGATGTGTATGAATGAGATGATGTGGATAGATGTGATGTGATGTTATGTATGTGATGGGATGGTGATGAGAATGAATGTGATGGATATAAGTGACTGTGATGTGAATCGGGATAGATGTGAATGAATGTGATGGATATAAGTGACTGTGATGTGAATCGGGATAGATGTGAATGAATGTGATGTGAGGTGAAATGGATGTGATGTGATGTGATGTGGATCGGGGTAGTTATATGAATAGATGAGATGTGAATAAATGTGATGTGATGAGATGTGGAGATGGGTAGATGCGAGTGGATGAGATCTGATGAGATGTGGAGATGGGTAGATGCGAGTGGATGAGATCTGATGAGGATAAATGAGGAAAGATGTGATGAGATGAAAATGATGTGATTGGATGAGAATGGGAATACATATGAAATGGATGTGATTGGATGAGAATGGAAATACATATGAAATGGATGTGATTTAAATAATGTGGATTGATGTGGAACAATGCGGAAAGACGAGAGTTCATTATAGAAACTGTAATTATGAAATGTTTTTAAATAACTGTTTTATGACCTATTTTTAAATAATTGTTTTATGACCTGTTTTTAAATAACTCTTTTATGTCAAGAATGTTGGGGAAGCATTTTGATCATCCTGTGTGGATGAGGTCATGGGGACCTAATCTGATAAAGTTGCTACAGCTGACGGAGAGTCAATGGAGGACGTCTCGCATAGCAAGGTCAGCGACTAGCCTCGGTTCGATTTAAATGGTGAGCTTCTGGTACAGTGGATAAGGGACCAAGGAAGCAGCCTATGAGTGAAGCGCTAGGTGACCTGTGAAGGATCCTAGAGGGTGCTGACCATACGGTGCTCGGGCTCTGGGGGGTCACCGAAGATACCCACACGTGCGTCGGGGAAGATATTGGAACAAGGAGTAAGAGTTGTTTTCTGAATTTGGGCATGGATCTGGTTGATTGACCTTGCTGGTCCTCAACAACAGATGAGTCCATGGCTCTTTTATATGGATCTGTTGGTTGATCTTGCTGATCTTCTCAACAGAGATTCCATTTTGATTTTTATAAATGAAAATATTGCTGGTTACTATGAGCTAGGAACTATCGAAAAGGCCCCTCAGTGGACAGGTGGTGAGCATTCTGGTTACCAATGATGCCATAGGTACACCGATGAAGGAAAAATTAGAATTAGGATTCAATCGGATATTTTGGAGAATTATGATCAGTGATACTATAGTTTCATTAAAAGATTGTTTTAAAGACAACTGAATCTGTGAAAAAAGCAAATTCATATTGGGTGTGTAAGTGGAGTGACTAGTTCTAAGTTACATGAATATCCGGCTAGGGGACCTGGGAACTCTTTTCCCTGGTACCCGGGACAAAACCTAACCAAATTCTTAATTGGATCCCATCACTACAGTATTTGGGCGGTTGGCTAACCCACGGGACTGGATGGGGTTAGGCTGGACTGATGGATCCCTAAAATGAGACTCAATTCTGTTATGGTACGATGGATGAAGTAAATCCCGGATAAAAATTGTTCTATGGAAAAGAATCAACGGCTGTGCCTCTCAATGAGGAAAAAAGCATTGCTCTCTATAATCCAAGTACAATCTTTTCCTTGATCTGACTATGGGACTTATGGGTTCGGTCAGATCAGTTCAGTTAGTTTAGGCTTTTGACTATGTTAGAGTAAAATTATCCTGGAGGAATCGCCTGTGCTTTCCGTGCAAGGGAAGTTTTTCCAGGTTCGGTTTTGGAAGAACCGATGGATTAGTCTCTTGTCTGGATATCCGTGGGTGAGGACCCGAGTGAGGGACCCTGTCCCACGCAAGAAGTGCTACTTCCGCTGCTAGCACCCCTGAATTCGTTGCGTGGTGGGCACATGGATCTTTCAAAAAAAGTCAACGAACTTTGATCTAACCACAGTTAATTGCTTCCTTAAACTTTGATCTAACCACAGTTAATTGCTTCCTTAAACTCTTCTTCTTTAACATTGACCTATTATTATTTTAGTTTTAATACTTCTATATGAACAGCGAGTCATGAAAAACGACAACAAAATCATGTAAATGACAAATCAACTCCATTTTTGGGAAAAAAAATAAAAAAATATACCTTTTTTTTAAAGACAAAAGACACACTTTCATGTCAAACATTTTTAAAAAAACACTTTTTGTGAAAAAAAAATGCATAAAACATTATTTACATTTTACTCTAAACCCAAAAACATTCAATTGAAAAAAAAATTACAAAAGAGAAGAAACTCTTCTAATAATCAACTACGAGAGTCATTAGACCTTTTGCTAAAAATATCAATTATTTTTTGGTGCAAGTGTCAAGAAGTTTTTTAAACTCAAATCCATACGCAACAATTTCTATATCATGCAAATTATGCATGTTCACACGCCGATAAATTTCACTTTTCTTTTCCTTTTTGCTTTGTTTAAGCATCTCTAGATCATACTTTCTCTTGAGCATGGATAAGTTTTGTACCAATACACATTTCTACACTGCGTGTTATATGTAGTGTGTTATCAACAAACTGATAGGTGATAAAATTGACATTACTTTAAACTCAATATAATTTGATGAAACTCTTACATGGGGTTAGTACATTGTTTAAGAAAATAAATTTTCTTTGTATACAAAGTTGATCCGATGGTTGAATTTAAGCATATTTTGATATTAAGACATGCAGGTTTATGGAGTCCATGACCATAGAACAGGTTTATTGAAAGAAAATATGTCTCTAGATTTAGATAAAAATACAACGATCCAAACGATCGTTAGTGTGTCCAAAATTTAGGATTCTAGAATCAATTTTGTCAACAAAGTGGATTATGGAATCCAAATTTTTATTAATTTTTTAAAACGACAGATGTCATTTTCATGCTTCAAAATTTAACTGTTATAAACTAAAAACTATGTTTTTTGAAAGACGATAACTCTAAATCGAACTATTAGATAAAAATAAAGTAAATTGATAAATTGTAGCACTCACTATACTATCTAAAATTTGACTATTTGGATCGTTAGTTTTCTTTCAATAAGCCTCTTCTATGGCCATGGACTCCATATACCTACTTATCTTAACATCAAATATATGCTCTAATTCAATGATAAGATGAGATGCAATGATTGGGATGAAGTTAGTTAAATTTTTAGAGAAAAAAAGTACATTTTTGTAATTCTAAGTAAAGAATATATTATACATTATATAGACATGCGTGAATTATTAGTAGTTTTAAAGTATATTAGATCTTGTATTGACCTTGTTTTTTTATTTTATTATTTGACACGAGAAGTGAGAATTTTTTCACCTTTTAAATTAGCAATATGTACTTTTAAAAGGAAGTTTAAAACTATGCTTATTTTGCTAAATTTATAAATACATTTCTCTTCAATGTCTCTAAAAGAGTATAAAATTGATCAATATTTAGGACTAGTGAAAAATCAAGACAGCTTGTTGCAAACGACAATTCATGACTCGTCGTTGATGCGTGGTTCACCGGTTCCACCGAATACTCTCACTTGTTGAAGCCGCTTTCCCCGTGCAATTTCTTGAAAAAAAAAGCCTCATGCTTTGTTTTCGAGGGGTACAGAGAAATACAATTGAAAAGCAAAATAGGGACATGATATTGAAGATGTAGTAACATACGTGCTCGAGGCCTCTGTCAATCGTGTACAAATAGAAAACAAGTCTTTTTCATGACTCACTGTTTATGCTAAAAACATAATAATCTTATAATTAAGTAAATTAAATAGGAAAAAAAATTTATAGAAAACTTCATGCATTGAGCTCGATGCTGATGAATATATTTTTGGCTTGTCTTAAACTAGATGTAAGCTAGAACATAACTTCAAACATTCCAGAATGTGTACAAGAATGGTTTCTTTTTATGCATGAAGTGTACTGAGTTACTTAAGTGCATTGACTTACTCTTTATTTTTTTTAAAAGGATGATTATGGATAATTTTTCATTGAGAAAAACATAAACTATAATTAAACCAAAAAAAAGAAATTGCCTGTCTCTTGCTCAGATGATTGAAATTCATGGTAGTTTTTAGGCTAGAATTTTGGTCCAACCTTGGCTTTGCTCTTGTGCAAGGATTTTTTAGACCTTAGGGTATAAGGTGTAAGATTTTAGGAAAATAATGAAAATAAAATATAAAAGCATGTCTTTTGACTTCATTGCAAGTCACGACATTGGATTGTTTTTTTGTTTTTTGTTTTTTGGGAAGATGGTGAGCTAGAGCTTCTTTGACATCGAGACTGAAATGGATCTAGAACAAATATCAAAGAAATCAACACATAAAGTCCAAATCTAGCATCCATTTGATGAGCATCAAACACATATGATATATCCAGGTGATTATGAGATGAAAAGAGAAGAAATCCACATTACACATGTAGCAAAGAAGGTATGTGCATAAGGCCTAAGTGATTTAACCTCTCACCATGAGTATGGCTATCAAGCTTGCCCCATGAACCCTAGACCATGAAAGGCCATCTCCATGAAAGGAACCAAGAGTACATGTAAGTGTCCAAGATATGAATGATCAAAAGATCTCTACAATGAACCCAAGGCCCTATTTATAGTAGCCTTGCCTATGGCCCATTTTTTACATATTTTGGGCCTTAGTTTTGTCTACATTCCCTTCCTAATGATTTTTTTCTCAAAATTATGCAAGATATCTACAATTCATCATAGCCTCAAATGAAATCAATGGGACGTGGTGAAGGCTCAAATATGCTCTCCAAATGTAAGGAAGTCCATAAGTCTTCATCTCCAATGCATATATGTGGGACTGTTATGGCAACCCTTGTTGTAGATGAAATCCCTTGAAAGATTCTTCATGAAAAATCCATGGAATAGGCTGAAAATGATGCATACACTTAGCCAATCATGTCGTATTCTTCCATTGTGATGACTAATGAAGCTTGTTAGAGTAGAGCATCGACCCCAACAATGGACCTTACCAAAACTGTCCAGAAATTACAGCATGCATATAATCCCAAGTATTTCCCATTTTCTCCATATAAATTGCCACTTGGTCAAGCAACATCTTCCTCAAGTAAACCATATTGGTGCACATACTCCAAAGATTGCCAAGTAGCCTCATCCATGGGCAATTACTTCCACTTAACAAGGAATTCTTCAATGTTCCTATTCCTCAACTCCCTTTATCCTCTTGTCCACAATCCTTTCCGGCTCATATATGATCTCCCCTTCTTCATCCATGGGTGGTAGCTCATATATGATCTCCCCTTCTTCATCCATGGGTGGTAGCTCTTCAATCTCTTGTGGAAGAGTGCCCACAAACCTCTTAAGGTTGATATTGTTGCACATACTCCAAAGATTGCCAAGTAGCCTCATCCATGGGCAATTACTTCCACTTAACAAGGAATTCTTCAATGTTTCTATTCCTCAACTCCCTTTATCCTCTTGTCCACAATCCTTTCCGGCTCATATATGATCTCCCCTTCTTCATCCATGGGTGGTATCTCTTTAATCTCTTGTGGAAGAGTGCCCACAAACCTCTTAAGGTTGGACACACTCATATATCTATAAACCTCTTAAGGTTGGACACACTCATATATGATCTCCCCTTCTTCATCCATGGGTGGTAGCTCTTTAATCTCTTGTGGAAGAGTGCCCACAAACCTCTTAAGGTTGGACACACATGAAACACATTATGAATTCTTGTAGTAGAAGAAGGCGAATCAAGCTTGTAAGCCAAGTCACCCACCTTCTTGACTACCATGTATAGACCATAATATCTATGAGCCAATTTTGGATTGGAAGATCCCTTGAGGATGTTATGATGGCTCTTAGGAAGCTTTAATAGCACATAGTCACATTCTTCAAACTCCATCTTGCGTATGTGCTGATCTGCATTTGCCTTCATGACATCTTGAGCCTTCTTCATATTGTCCTTGTAAAGTTGAATAAGCTCTCATCCTTTCCAACTCTTCATTGACCCCAAAGGATTAACTAGTTTTTTCTCAAGAAAGGCAATAGATGGCACATGTACTTGATACCCATAAAGAGGCTCGAAAGGTGACATCCCAATACTCAAGTGCTTGATTCTTGAATTATGACAAAATTCAGCAAGATAGAGCCACTCATCCCAAGATGTTTACATATCGTGACAATAGTGTCTCAAATACACTTCAAGCCATTTGTTTGTGCACTATGTTTTCCCATCCGTTTGAGGGTGATAGGCTATAGATGGAGTGATTTGGGTTCCCAAGCTCTAATATAATGTTCTCCAAAATACCCATGAACTTGGTATCCCTATCTCATAAACTATGTTAAGTGGCAAACCATGTATCTTGAATACATGTTCCATGAATTGCTTGGCAATGTGAGAGGCCCCTTAAGTAATCTTTAAAGCAATGAAAAGGGCTGATTTTGTGAGTCTATCCACCACCACAAATATTTGATCCCATCCATGCTTTGTTCTTGGTAGACCTGTAATGAAGTCCATATAAATGTGAATCCATTTCCCTTCCAGAATTGGAAAAGGATGAAGCAATCCACTTGGAAGTTGATGGCTATCCTTATTCTTTTGGCAAGACACACATTCCAACACAAACTTCTTGACATCTCTCCACATGCCTTTCTAATAGAAGCTCTTGCTCACTTTGTCAAAAGTTTTAAGCACACCAAGATGGCCCGAAAGTGGTGAAGAATGCATCTCATAAATCACCTTGGGAATGTAGGATGAGGTAGGAACCAAGGATAGCTTATCCTTGTGCCATAAGAGACCATTACAAAGCTTATAATGAGAGAATTATCCATCATCTCCTTGCTATAATTTCCTGTAAATATGGGCAGTACCTTCATTAATAAGATATTCCTCTTAAATCCCTTTGATGCATTCACTATATACTTCCATAATTGAAGTCATAGTGTAAGCCCACATTCTTGACAATGCATCCACAACCACATTGTCCTTTGTGGGTGTGTAGGATATCTCAAAATCATATCCTTAAAGAGTAGCCAACCATATCTTTTGTTTCGGGGAAAGATTGGGTCAGGAGAGGAAAACTTTCAACACCCTATGATCACTTCTCACCTTGAAATGTGCACCATGAAGATAGTGATGCCATTTCTTAGGCTAAATTGTAAAGAAGAGAAGGGGGTGGCCTTTTCCTCAAAGGCATAGCATTTGAATTTAATTCTAGCAACTATAAAACAAGAAAATCAAGAAAACCATAGATTTAAAATTAAAAAAGTAAGAAAATTTAGCTTACATGGAGTTGTAAGCTTTCCTTTGGCTTGAGGGATTGAGGGTTCTACTCTTGTTTGAAGCAAGAGTGGCCACCAATTTTTTTGGAGAGGATTAGGCCAAAAACAATTGAATTATTAAAAAATTCAATGTAAATGGCTCAGAACAGGAGCAGAGTAACTGTGCATAAACACCATTAGCTTTTTCAAAGGGGGAGGCTTCTATTTATAGGAAAAAGTGAGCCTCTAACCAAGCAAATAGATTCTAGAATTTTCAAGATCAGTTTGGTCAATTTTTGACCATTTTTGGGTCAGTTTAGCTTACTTTTTGTATCTAGTTGAAAACAGGAGAGAGGAGAGATGAAAATATCTCATTATTTTTTAGTTTACCTCTAAATATCTCTTAATTTTTAACTAATAAACCTTGTACTCAGTCAACTCTTCATCTTATGTGAGCATTTACTCATTTTTGGGGGTTTTTCTTTTATTCTTCAATTTATCTCCTCCCTACATTCGGATTAATCTTATTAGTCCATATATGAACCTTAATTGGAGCATAATTTAAATTTTTTTTGAAAATCTGGTTCCTTAGGCTAAGGTCCTTTTTACCTATTTTCAATTAATTCCAATTGCACATTGGAAAGTTCTTTTGAATTTTTGTTTCAAGGGAAATCATTTTAGACACTAGGAGGATTTTTATATCCAAAAATATCTCAATTTTGAATTATCTCTCTCTAGATATTTTCTCTCTCCAGGCCAAAACAGGGTAAAACATGACCTACCTCACTTAAAAAAATGCGAGATATCCTCATCTCGCAAACTAGAGGACAACTCTTTCCCTTAAGATCCAACTGATTCTGGGGTTCTTTATAGTCTAATGAACCCAACACAATCGTGGGATAAAGATTCCTTATATAGAACTCATCATCAGATATTAATTCTTTCAGATCATATCATTCATATCTTTAACACAATAATGGTCCATTAGATCGAAATTGCCATCTGAACAGTCCTCCATGGGAATTTTCAATTATACAGATTTTTAATTTGACATCCCTGAACTTGATCCACTAGGTCAAGTGTTAACAGTAGTAATCTATCAGCACAATCCACTAAACTCATAGTGATTTGCTGAAGTCATTATCATCATTCCAGTTACAAACATCATCACAGGAACTCGTCCCATTCATCCTCATTGAGGTTTTGCTCAGCTTATCTGCTCAGCTTATCGCTTTTCAATCAAAACTCAAGAATCATCATTTTTCAATCAGAATCCAATTCAACTCATCAATTCTCAACCAGAATTTTAAAATCATATCAACCACATTTGAATTCATCATCTGGATAGTATTTATGCTTATAATTTCAAGGTCTTAGATTTACTCATATATACTACCAATAAAGAGCTGCAGTTATGCCCTCGGTATATACAGGTAGTCACGGTCCTTGGAATTATAAGGTAAATACCATCATGTCTAGGCCTCAAGCAAGTTAGGGATTCCATGCAATTGTGGTACTTCCATCTGAAGACCCAATTACTAATTTATGAATTTTAGTCTGAATATTAATTTGTATGAATTTCATCACACAATTACAACCTTTTGCTGGTACTTCATAAAATTTTGATATTTTTGGCTTCTCGATTGATCCACGTTAGCCAATTTGCTCTGATACCAGCTGAAAGATCCCTGTCCCCACCGCGCAATGAATTCAGGGGTGCTAGCAGCGGAAGTAGCACTTCTTGCGTGGGGCAGGGTCCCTCACTCAGGGCCTTGCCTACGTATATCCAAACAAGACTAATCCCTCGGTTCTTCTAAAACTGAATCCAGAAAAACTTCCCACCTGGAAAACATGGGCGATTCCTCCAAGATATTTTTACTCTAACGTAGTCAAAAGCCTTAACTAAGTGAACTGATCTGACCAAACCCGTAAGTCCCATAGTCAGATCAAGGAAAAGATTGCACTTGGATCATAGAGACCAACACTTTTTTCCTCATTGAGAGGAACAGCCGTTGATTCTTTTCCATAGAATAATTTTTATCCAGGATTTACTTCATCTATCGTACCATGACAGAATTGAGTCTCATTTTACGGATCCATCAGTCCAGCCTAGCCCCATCCAATCTCGTGGGTTAGCCAACCGCCCAACCACTGTAGTGATGCGATCCATTTAAGAATTTGGTTAAGTTTTGTCCTGGGTACCAGGGAAAAGAGTTCCCAAGCCCCCTAGCCGGATATTCATGCAAACTTAAAACTAGTCACACCACTTACACACCCAATATGAAATTGCCTTTTTCACAGAAACAGCTATCTTAATCATTTAATGAAACCATAGTGTCACTGAATCCAAAATATCCGGTTGAATCCTAATTTCTAATTTTTCCTTCATCGGTGTATCTATGGCATCATTGGCAACCAAAACGCTCACCACCTGTCCACTCAGGGGCCTTTTTGATAGTTCCTAGCTCATAGTAATCGGTAATATTTTCACTTATAAAAATCAAAATGGAATCTCCATTGAAGATCAACAAGATCAACCAATAGATCCATATAAAAGAGCCATGGACTCATCCGTTGAGGACCAACAAGATCAATCAACCAAATCCATGCCCGACTTCAAAAAACAACTCTTACTCCTTGTTCCAATATCTTTCCCAACGCATGTGTGGGTATCTTTGGCGACCCAGAGCCCGAGCACCGTATGGTAAGCACCCTCTAGGATCCTTCATAGGTCACGTAGAGCTTCACTCATAGGCCGCTTCCTTGGTCCCTCATCCAACGTACCAGAAGCTCGCCATTTAAATCAAATCAATGCTGGTCAAGGCCTCGGTCGACCTTGCTATGCGAGACGTCCTCCATTGACTCTCCATCAATTGTTGCAACTTTATCAGATTAGGTCTCCATGACCTCATTCACAAGACGGTCAAAATGCTTCCCCCCAAAATTCTTGACATAAAACAGTCATTTTAAAAACATGTCATAAATACAGTTTCTATAGCGAACTCTTGTCTTTCCACATTGTTCCATCTTATTTAAATCACATTCATTTCATATGTATTCCCATTCTCATCCAATCACATCGTTTTCATATGTATTCCCATTCTTATCCAATCACATCATTTTCATCCAATCACATCATTTTCATCTCATCACATCTTTCCTCATTTATCCTCATCAGATCTCATCCACTTGCATCTACCCATCTCCACATCTCATCACATCACATTCATTCACATCCCATCCATTCATAACTACCTCGATCCACATCACATCACATCACATCCATTTCACCTCACATCCATTTCACATCACATCACATCACATCACATCCATTTCACCTCACATCTCATTCATTCACCTCACATCTCATTCACATCCCATCCATTTCACCTCACATCTCATTCACATCTATCCCGATTCACATGACATCACATCTCATTTATTCACATCCCGATTCACATCACATTCACTCATATCCATCATATTCATTCTCATCACCATCCCATCACATACATAACATCACATCACATCTATTCACATCATATCTCATTCATACACATCATATCTCATTCATACACATCTCATCTTATTCATTCACATCCATTCAATTTTTCACCTATACGACTACCCACATCTATTCATACATTCATATCTATCACTTCACATCCACATAACATCACATCACATTCTTTCAAATACACATCCACATCACATTCTTTCACATACACATCCACATCCATTCCTTCACATATATATCCACATCCATTCTTTCACATACTCTTCCACATCCATTCATTCACATACATATCCACATCCATTCTTTCACATACATATCCATGACCATTCTTTCACATACATCCACATCCATTCTTCACATACATAACCACATCTATTCTTTTACATACATCCACATCCATTCTTTCACATAATATCCACGACTATTCTTTCACACACATCCACATCCATTCTTCACATACATAACCACATCCATTCTTTCACATACATCCACATCCATTCTTTCACATACATCCACATCCATTCTTCACATACATAACCACATCCATTCTTCACATACATTCTTCACATACATAACCACATCCATTCTTCACATACATAACCACATCCATTCTTTCACATATACATTCGCATCCATTCTTCACATATACATTCACATCCATTCTTCACTTATACATTCACATCCATTTTCATCACATATCATCCACTTATATCCCATATCATTCATTTACATCGTGATTCACATGACATCACATCTCATCCATTCATTCACATGACATCACATCTCATCCATTCATTCACATCTATCTGATTCACATCACATCTCATCACATCTATTCACCTCTATTCACATCACATCCATCCATCCATTCATTCATATTTTTTTGTTTCACATCATATCTATTCATTCACATCACATATCACATCTATCCCAATTTACATCACATCTCATTCACTCACATCCCGATTCACATGACATCACATCTCATTCACATAAATGAAACATAGAATTTAAAAGAATTCTAATTTTGATATAAAGATTCTTTATGCATCTATTTATGCATAAAAATCAACTTCAGTGGGAATAACACTTTTATAAAAATCTTTTGATGCATCTATTTATGCATAAAAATCAACTTTAATGAGAATAACACTTTTGAAATAAAACTAAATCCTTTATACATCTTTCTATGCATAAAATCAATTTTAATGAGAATAACACTTTTGAAATAAAAATAAATCCTTTAATCAATTTTAATGAGAATAACACTTTTGAAATAAAAATAAATCCTTTATGCATCTTTCTATGCATAAAAAATAATTTTAATGAGAATAACACTTTTGAAATAAAAATAAATCCTTTATGCATCTTTCTATGCATAAAAAATAATTTTAATGAGAATAACACTTTTGAAATAAAAATAAATCCTTTATGTATCTTTCTATGCATAAAATTAATTTTAATGAGAATAACACTTTTGAAATAAAAATAAATCCTTTATGCATCTTTCTATGCATAAAATCAATTTTAATTAGAATAACACTTTTGAAATAAAAATAAATCATTTATGCATCTTTCTATGCATAAAATCAAATTTAATGAAAATAACACTTTTATAATTAAAAAAATTCTATTATGCATCTTTCTATGCATAGAAATTAAATTTAATAAAAATAACACTTTTATAATAAAACAAATTTCATTATGCATCTTTCTATGCATAGAAATTAAATTTAATGAAAATAACACTTTTATAATAAAATAATTTCTATTATGCATCTTTCTATGCATAGAAATCAATTTTAATAATTAATATCAATGATATCCATGCATATTCATGGATGAATATGTACATGGAGTAATTAGAATATTTCTTTTAGAATGCACAAATAGTGGGAATTACTCTTTTGGAATACATAAAAATAAACTTTCTTTTCCACAAAATTTTGTAAAATTTTACCATAACCTCCTTTGTATGGCTGACCATTTCTCATTTTTATCATTCTAATTTTAACTTAAATTAACCCAATCTAGATGTATAGGACTCTAATCTACTCAATTTTCATAATTCAAGAGAGTAAACAATAAGAAAAGTTTAATTAATCATTTAACTAATCTTTCTAGGATTAAGAAAGGTTGAATTGTAAAGAAGAGAAGGGGGTGGCCTTTTCCTCAAAGCCATAGCATTTGAATTTAATTCAAGCAATTATAAAACAACAAAATCAAGAAAACCATAGATTTAAAATTAAAAAAGTAAGAAAATTTAGCTTACATGGACTTTGTTGGAATTAGGGTTGCAAGAAAGCACACAAAGCTTGGAGAAGAAAAAGCAAGAATGCACACAACACACAGTGTATTAGATTGTGTCAATGTAGTACAAAGATAAGATAGCCCTAGAATAATGGGCGTATATACAAGCCGGGGGAAAAAACCTCCTAAAGAGGAAAAAAGTACCCCAGCGGTCCTAAGTGTGTTTACACACATCACTGCCTATATGTATGGCAACAAATCCCCCTTGGGAGTGATGGTGTGAATGAGAGCTAGCACTCATTTGTATAGGGAAGTGCCATGCCCGAAGTAGATCAGTCCACAAAGGGGAGCAAGCCCAAAGCTTTGCGGAAAGCTTCAAACTTCTCACGAGGAAGCGCCTTTGTGAAAAGATCGACAAGGTTGTCCTGTGTTGGCACATAGGCCAAGCGGATCTCTCCTGCTGAGAGTCTCTCCCTGACATAGTGATAATGCACCTCAATGTGCTTTGTGCGAGCATAAAAAACTCGGTTTCTTGCAACTGTCGATGTGCTCTGACTGTCAATGTAGATAGAGGTGGTAACACCCAAGTCAGCCACCATAAGCCGTCCGAGCCACACACACTCAACCGTAGAGCTGTGAAAGCTGCCCTGTACTCAGCTTCACAACTAGAAGTGGCCACAGTAGGTTGCTTCTTTCTCAACCAAGATATGCATGAGCTACCGAGCATGAAACAAAAACCACTTGTGGACTCTTGTGTCATAGCAACTAGCCCAATCTGAGTCTGAAAAAGCATGTAAATCTTGCGGCAACGATCCCCCTTGGGATAAAATAACCCAAGATATATGGTGCCACTTAAGTAGCGAAAGATGCATCTAACTGCCTTCCAATGCTGAGACCCTGGGCTATGCATAAACCTGCTCACCTGTGAGACTGCAAACTGAATGTCCGGCCTCGTAATGCATACATAAATGAGGCAACCAACAGCTGTCTGATAGAGTGTGACATCAAAGTGATCTCCAGCATCATGAACACTCAACTTCAAACTTGTCTCCATTGGAGTAGCAATAGGCTTACAGTCTTCAAGGCCAAATCTTCGCAACAATGTCTCAATATACTTTGTCTGACACAAAGCAATACCTCCATCACACTGCTTAAATTGTATCCCCAAATAATGATGAAAATGCCCCAAATCTGACATCTCAAAAGAGGCATTCAAATCAGCCTTAAAATCAGCAATATGACTCTCATTTGGTCCTGTGAGGGAGTAGCATGTCATCGACATAGAGAGCAATGATTAGATGTACATCATCCACATGTTTAACATACAAAGTGCTTTCTGTTGGACTATTTTGAAAACCATGTGCAGTCAAATATGCATGTATCTTTTCATACCAAGCTCGTGGAGCTTGCTTTAAACCATATAAAGCCTTTTTCAACTTGCATACTTTGTTTTCCTACCCTCTTTGAACAAAACCACGAGGCTCCGATACATACACCTCCTCATGCAAATCTCCATTCAAGAACGCAGTCTTTATGTCCACCCCAACCATTATGAGCTACCAATGCACAAATGCTATGAATGGTAGTCATACGACAAGTGGGAGCAAAGGTCTCATCAAAATCAATGCCCTTTTCTTGAGCATAACTCTTTGCAAGTCTAGCCTTATAGCGATCAACACTGCCATCTGGCTTTTGTTTTAACTTAAAAACCCACTTACATCCAATGACCTTTTTACCAATAGGCAAATCACACAAAGACCATGTACCATTCTTCATTATAGCATCATATTCACTTTGCATTTGCAGCCAACCAATTTTTTGATTTTTGTGCCTCATCAAATGAAAGAGGTTCTTCCTCTTCACACATACTAGACACAGCCAAAGCATAACAATCTGATGCATAAGAGGCATGCTGAAAACCTGAGCGAGTACGACTAGACATAGGTGCATTAATTTTACTATCACGCAAGGTCCTCATAAATTACATCTTGTAAATCTGCATCAGAAATAGGTTGATCTATGATGTCGTTTGAAATCTGCATAGGCTGAATATTTGCCTCATTAGGACTTACATTTGAATTCCCACCTGTAAACAGAGGCAACAACGTGTCAAATATATCCCGTGAGCTCACACCTATCTCTTTGGTACATGATAACAAAGGCTGCATAGCATCTTCCACAAAAATAACATCTCGACTAATCAAGATACGCTTTGACTGCAGATGATACAATCTGTAACCCTTGCTCTCAGCACTGTAACCAACAAAAATGCATTTGACAACCTTATCATCCAATTTTCTACATTGTTGCACAGGCACTAAAGCATAGGCCAAGCAACCAAAGACACGCAAGTGACCAATAGAAGGCTTCCTGCCATGCCAAGCTTTGTATGGAGTAACAGACTGCAAGGCCTTAGTGGGATACCTGTTGAGTACATATGCAGCACACATGACAGCCTCAAGCCAGAACGCATGTGGCAAAGCTTGGCTCAACCATACATCGTGCCATCTCCATAAGTGACCTGTTTTTCCTCTCAGCAACACCATTTTGTTGAGGAGTATACGGCACTATACATTGGTGTTTTATCCCACGACTAGCTAGAAATGCATCAAACTCTTTAGACATGTACTCCCCCCCTCGATCAGAATGGAGGGTGCCCACAGTACAATTGGATACATTTTCAACCATAAGAAAAAACTATTTGAAGCACAAAAACACTTCGGACTTTGCCTTCAGTGGATATACCCATGCATGCCTTGAGTAATCATCAATGAAAGTCACGAAGTACAAGTGTTTACCAAATGACGGAGTTTGCATAGGCCCACATACATCACTATGTACAAGTTGCAATTTGCGAGTGGCCCGCACAGAACCATCCTTTGGAAACGCAGAACGCTGCATTTTACCCAAAATACAGCCTTCACAAACATGTTTCAATGGTGCCTCAAGAGGGGGCAATGAAGCAACCATATCAAATTTCTACAAACACAGCAAACTAGCAAAGTTCAGATGACCAAAACAAGCATGCCATAGTTTTGCATCTAAAACTGCCTTTTCATCAGAAACTGCATTTAATGAATCTTCCACACACTTGTCTCATAAGAATTGAGCCTATATAGCCCACGAAACAAGGTGCTAGATACAATAATCATATCACCAAAAGTCAAATCATGAATAGTACATCTGTCATCCACAAATTTGACTACAAGTCCAAGTCTAGCAAGCGCAGAGACAGACAATAGATTCTTCTTTATCCCTGGCACATACAAAGCATCTGAAAGTGTGAAAGCACTGCTATTTGCAGCAGTTAAGCATAATTTTACCAATGCCCTTCGCTGGGTAAGAAGCATTATTGGCATATGTGACAGTATTCCCATTAGGGACAGAGCCTCGAGACAAGTGAACATATCGCGATGCCAGGTAATGTGCTTTGTAGCACCACTGTCAAAATACCATACATCAAAGTCAACAGAAACTGCCAAACATTCATGTACAGATGGGTCATACTGGCAATACACGCTAAACGCACATTCTGTATCCTGCGCAACATTTGCAGAATCTGCATTTGTAGAAGCATCCGCTATTGTGGTTACATTTGACTCTTTCTTCTTTACCTCTTTAGCCTTTAGCTTAGGGCAATTCTTAATGACATGATCAGTTGCCTTACAATAGTTGCACCTGATCTTTTTCTTGCCTTTATCAAGAGCCTTCTCAGACCTATTGTTGCTACCTGTGGAAGGAGAAGAAGTTGCAGACCTACTAATAGGAGAAGAAACAGTGGAAGGGGCTGCCTTACCACTTCTTCTCTCTGCTGGGCAGCAACAAATGCCTGATCAACTACACGCTGCCTAACCCTATTTTGCCTGGACTGTGCTTCTTGCAAGAGCTTGTTGACTAAAGTATCATACTTAACAACATCAGGTCTGTCCTCAGTATAACAAGTCTCCATGTGGAAGCAAAAGTCTGATATGACTCAGGTAAAGCATCAAGAACAGTCTACACAAGAGAATGATCAGGAATAATCTCACCTGCAAAAATCAACTATTCCTTGAGATCTTTAATCTCAGCAAAAGAAAAACATTCATGTCATCATCTTCCTGCATAATCTTTGATTCTAGCTCTTTATGCAAGTAAGAGATTTTTGCCTCGTTACACCCTGCATACAAACCAGCTAGAATATCCCAAGCCTGTTTTGCTATTTTAGCTGAACGAATATGTGGAGTGATGTTACGTTTGACAGAAAGTGCAATCAAGGCATGAGCCTACGCATCTTTACCATCCCAATGAGCTTGTTCGGCAGTGGGTAAAACAGCAGCAACAGTAGAGCTGCTAGAACCTGCAACATCCTCACAACAGATCCTACATCCACAGAACCTGGACGTACATCCATACCCTGCACAATGTTCCACACTCCTTTTGCAACCAAAACATGATGCATCTTGTATGCCCAAAGTGGGTAGTTGCTGTCTCCATCCAATTTGTCATCATCAGCAGCAGCAGACAACATGCGAAATACATCATTACTGTTATCAGCCATGGCCACTAACTGAAACTGATGCAAAAGCTACCTGTAATAATGAAGCAAATACTGAATAGAAAACAACTCGTGCTATGTAGCACGGTCCACAATAGAATACGTATGCCTATTTTGCAAAAAATTACCCTGTCAAAATTTCTACACAAAGTGACGAAAACACCTGTACAGAACTTGTAATGCAAAAACGGAGCCCGAAACGACCTCAGATGCAATTTCTAAGAATGCAAAGCGCTACGGGCTTATCTGCAAAGTATAGGGACCTGCAAGCACTCGTGAAAGCTCACCTCAATTGGAGAACGTGAGTCGGAGGGTGCTAGCAGCGTAGCCCTAGGAGCCGATGCCTGCTCTGATACCAATTGTTGGAATTAGGATTACAGGAAAGCACACAAAGCTTGGAGAAGAAGAAGCAAGAATGCACACAACACACAGTGTATTAGATTGTGTTAATGTACAAAGATAAGATAGCCCTAGAATAATGGGCGTATATACAAGCGGGGGAAAAAAACCTCCTAAAGAGGGAAAAAGTACCTCGGTGGTCCTAAGTGTGTTCACACACATCACTGCCTATATATCTGGCAACAGAGTTGTAAGCTTTCCTTTGGCTTGAGGGATTGAGGGTTCTACTCTTGTTTGAAGCAAGAGTAGCCACCAATTTTTTTGGAGAGGATTAGGCCAAAAACAATTAAATTATTAAAAAATTCAATGTAAATGGCTCAGGACAGGAGTAGAGTAACAGTGCATAAACACCATTAGCTTTTTCAAAGGGGGAGGCTTCTATTTATAGGAAAAAGTGAGCCTCTAACCAAGCAAACTGATTCTAGAATTTTCCAAATCAGTTTGCTCAATTTTTGACCATTTTTGGGTCAGTTTAGCTTACTTTTTGGATCTAGTTAAAACAGGAGAGAGGAGAGATAAAAATATCTCATTATTTTTGAGTTTAAAACTCCTCCATACATGTGAAATAGGCACCTCCTTCATGATGGGAGATCCCCACACTGAGGTGTCGAAAATGAATCATTTCCTCTAAATATCTCTTAATTTTTAACTAATAAACCTTGTACTTAGTCAACTCTTCATCTTATGTGAGCATTTACTCATTTTTGGGGGTTTTTCTTTTATTCTTCAATTTATCTCCTCCCTACATTTGGATTAATCTTATTGGTCTATACGAACCTTAATTGGAGCATAATGCAAAAATTTCTGAAAATCTGGACCCTTAGGCTAAGGTCCATTTTACCTATTTTCAATTAATTCCAATTGCACATTGGAAAGTTCTTTTGAATTTCTGTTTCAAGGGAAATCATTTTAGACACTAGGAGAATTTTTATATCCAAAAATATCTCAATTTTGAATTACCTCCCTCTAGACATTTTCTCTCTCCAGGCCAAAACAAGGTAAAACATGATCTTTCTTTTAATTTCAGAGAGGGAAAATTATAAGATCAAAAGGGGAGGTTCTTACACCTGCACACCTCAAAAGCTGGAGGGAGGAATCTTACAGTAGCTTACATGTAGGTATACTCCTCAGCAAAATGGGGTTACTAATGAAGAGAAAGAATCGAGTGTGATAGGTGAAGTGGCAAGAGCATTGATGAATGAGAAGAGTATGCCTTTATATTATTGGAAAAAAACATGTGCCAGTGGTGTACTTCTTGAATAAGACACCTACAATTGCCATACATGATAGTACATGAGATGAGGATGACAAGTTTTAGGTGAGACATTGGGCATCTCAAGATTTTTGGATACCTATGTACATGTGCCAGATGAGAAGAAAAGGACATTGGACCCAAAGGCTGAGAAGTGCATATTCATTAGTTATGCACAAGATAGAAAGGCTTACAAATGTTACAATCCAAAAATTAAATAGGTGCGAGATATGGTGTTTGATGAGTTGGCAAGCTGGTACAAAAATAAAAATGATGTTATGGTTGATGACATAGATGCAGATGTGCATGTGAACTTACCAAAAGAGAGTTTTACTTCATTTCCTGAGCTAAGTGAAACATCTAGTGGAAGTGATAATGTAAGTCCATGGTTAAGAAGGTTAAGACATGATGGTAGTGTGATCACAATTGGAACTGTTGTTAACAAAGGCAAAAAGAAGGTTGAAGAAATTGGTATAACAGGTTATGAGTCATCTAGCTCAGCAAGCCTAGATGAAGAACTTGGCATCCCAGCCTTACGTACTCCAGGTGTAAGGCAAGAGAGATATGTTCCTCCACGTGCTAGAGTGCAGGGTGTACAAAGTGATCCACAGGTTTTGAGAAGGTCACAAAGGATAAGGTATCCAATGGAGAGATTGATATATAATGGGTATGCAATGCATTATGAATACATGACATCAATGGTGAAGCATGTTGAATCATCATGTTTGCATGTGGAATCATCATGTTTTTAAGAAGCTAATGGAAAGCATGTATGGGAGAAAGCAAAGAAATGGATGCCTTGGTACACAATGATAGATGGGATTTGGTTGCATTACTAGAATGTCATTGGTTGTTGTAAATGGGTGTATAAAGTGAAATGTAAGTCTTATGGATCAATAGAAAGGTATAAATCAAGGCTAGTTGCAAAGGGATATGCACAACACATGGTTTGGATTATGATGAAACATTTAGTCCCGTTGATAAGATGGGAATAGTGAGATCTTTAAGTGCATTGGCTGCATCAAATGGTTGGGAAATACATCAAATGGATGTAAAGAATGTATTTCTAAATGGTGAATTGTAAGAAGAGGTGTTTATGGAGCAGCCAAAAAAGTTATGTATAAATATTCCACATGTAAGTTGAAGAAGGCTTTGTATGGGCTGAAGCAAGCACCACGTGCTTGGATAGACAAGATAATTAGGTTTCTCTCATAAGCCTTGGTTTTCATGTGGGAACATCAAATACATCACTATGTGCAAACAAGACAGCACATGGTATTGTGGTGATTATCATCTATGTAGATGACTTGGCTATGATGGATTACATGAGATGGATATGGTGAGCTTGAGGGGGAGTATTGAGAATGCAAGCTCATCGGGATATAGTGGATAGCGGTAGCATGTGGACAACAGTCTAGCAGTGTGTGTGTGGACAATAATGGCCATGTCCAGCTAGCCAAGTGTGTGGGCATTAGCTTTAGGTTATTTCAGTGCGAACTTACCATTAGGAAATGTGGACACCAATTTAGCAGTGTGTGTGTGTGGACAATAATGGCTATGTCTAGTTGGCCAAGTGTGTGGACATTAGCTTTAGGTTGTTATAGTGTGACCTTATCATTAGGAAATGTGCTGTGTTTTGTGGAGTGCAATGAAGGAAATCTATGGAGCTTCTCTACTTGGTGTGTGTTGATGAAATGAGAGCAAGTATGGTTTAGATGTTTCTCCCGTGTTCCCCTCTATTCACTTTTCATGTTTATGCCTAAGCTTCTCCGCTATCATTCCATGTAAAGCAATTACTTTAGTCTCATCAAGCTTTTCTAATTCGACCAACCTCTCACCTAGAGCATTCTCCCTTAGACGTTCTTTCATATAGCTATCCTCAAGCTAGGTACCAAATATTACATAGGCATCATGGCCTCAATTCCATAGGCAAGCCAAAAAAAGGAGTTTGTCTTGTAGCTACCTTATAGGAGGTTCTATAAGCCCACATTGCGAATGTTAGCTTATGCTACCAATTGTTCCAGTTAGATTCCACAATCTTGGTCAAGATATCACAAAGGAATTTATTAGTGCTTTCTGCCTATCCAGTGGCTTGAGGATAGTAAGGTAATGTCTTATGGTATACAATCATAAATCCTATCAACAGAGGGGTTCAATGGCCTTGTTGATAAAATGGGAGCCCTTATCGCTGACCAGCTCTAGGGGACACCCAAATCTGGATATGATATGCTCGTATAAAAATTTACCAGTTATACGAGCATCTGCCTTTCAAGTAGCTTCCACTTCTGCCCATTTTGTGAAATAGTTAGTGGCCATAATTATATATTGAGCTTGTGTTTGTGGCACAACTAGACTGATGGGTACAATGAAATATATTCCCCATTTCTCAAAAGGATTTTGCATAATGATTAAAACCAAAGGCATTTTGTCTTGTCCATTATACAAGCATCTGCCTTTCAAAGTAACTTTCACTTCTACCCATTTTGTGAAATAGTTAGTGGCCATAATTATATATGGAGCTTGCGTTTGTCACACAGTTGGACTGATGGGTACAATGAAATCTATTCCCCATTTCTCAAAAGGATGCTTGCATAATGATCAGAACCAAAGGCATTTTGTCTTGTCCGTGTGGGAAATGTTAAAGCGTTGACATTCATCATAGTGTTTGATGAATTCCATGGTATCACCAAACATATTTGGCCACCATAACCCAACTTGCAAGATCTTACTTGCCGCATGACTTTGCCTGCAAAATGTCCACACCAGCGACTCCACTATGAGTCTCTGCTAAAATGGTTATGAATTCATCCTCCCTGACACACTGTCTTAACACATGATCTTTGCCTAGCTTCTTATACAATTGACCCAGCTATTGATAAGGTGTGGCTAAATAAGTTGTCACATCCTATCCTTGTTTAATGGCTTGTCTTGTGGTGGAAACCCACAGGCAAGATACTCGAAGATTTTTTCGCTCCATTTCGATACCTATATAATTTGGATAGAGCAGCATCTGGTAGCTCATCATCAACACCAGTAGTGTCAGCTTCTCCATTAGGTATTCTTTGTTACAAAACACACAGATCTAGGCATGGCTATGGTGGCTAAAAGATAATCATAGCCATTATGATGAGATTAGCAACTTAATTAAAAGATCATTAAGCTAGTGATTAAGCACTATTATGGGAGCATAAGATAAACACAAAACCACATATAAACTCACATTAATCACACTGTACTCAAATGAGCCAAGAGTACATCATTTTATATCTCTTGTGGAGCTCCCAAATCACACTAGGTGTGCTACCTTATGCCATCCATGAGTCCATAAATGCCCACACTACATGTGCCTCCTTGCACTTTCCATGTGCTTACTTTTTTTACAATATCAAGTCGATGATGCCCATGCTAATGTGAGCATACTGTACGGGGCTAGCTAACTCCCAATTTTCATCAATCTCTTCCATGGTTGGTCGAGGCTCCCATGCATATTCTCCTTCCTCTGGAACCTCTTCAATCATTTGATTAACTAGTGTTATGCAAGGTGCTGGTCATTGTGGTGGTAGAACGTGCAGCGAGTACTTTGAGTACTCTTCTATACATTCCCCTCATCTGGTTTACACGTTTGGTAGAATTTCCCTTGGTGCAAGTCCTTTCCCAAGTGGTGTAGGTAAAGCTAGTTGTTCATTGTAGAAGGTAATTGAGGTACTTAAGGTACTTATAGTTGTTGTATCTTATGTGGGTACCTACACCTACTCATTTCATGGTTCCCAAGTGGCATACAATGTATGCGCATCAATGATGGGCTATGCTTCAACTAAGGACACTCTATGCTCATGTGATTTTGCTGACAGAGTACCATACCAACTCTCTTTAGGTCAAGTAAAAAATAAGATGCATCCATGAATATATAACTGTAGGTGGGTTGGCAATTATTCCTCCTAGATAAATCTAAAATTATAGAAAATGGGGCGAATGTTTTCAAAAAATGCCCTAAAATGACCAAAATTGGACGAATATTTTCAAACGGCCAAATTTTGGACAAGTCTTTGATGAAAAACAGGTAGAGGGAGAGGGAACACACACATAGGAGCACCCTAATGTATTAGTCAAACCCTGATGTATTAGTCAAACCCTAGCCATAGAGGGAAGCCATGTCCCATCTCACACAATGCATAAAGCCATAATAGCAAAGCTACAACACACTACTTGTGTTGTGTCCACCACACACTACTAACCCTAGCTACTGTCCACACAACTATGACCAACTAGACGTGGTCATTTATGTCTCACACATGCTACTACCTAACACGCTAGCACATAGTGCAACTGGCACAAGTTGTCATCAAGATTGAATCTCAACAACCCCTCTCAAGCTCATGATGTACTGCCATAGATGAAGATGTAGATGAGCTTGGGCTATCAAACCTCTCTACACTCCCCCTACTCCCAACATAGTACAGAAGTACTCAAACTTCTCCCTGCTAAGTGGCTTTGTAAAGATGTCGGCCACCTGCTCTTCAGTCTTCACATACTACAAATCATTCCTGGACAACTGTATGCTGCTCATGTTGTCACAATGAATGACAACCTTGCCATTAATAGGCTCACCCAAATCAGCCAAAAGACTCTTTAACCATACTCCTTCACATGCAGCTATGGCTGCACCCCTGTATTTAGCCTCTGGTACTGGATAAAGCAATAGTAGGTTGCTTCTTACTGCTCCAACTCACCACTGCACTTCCAAATGTAAAGGCATAACCACTAGTGGACCTCCTATCATACGAGCTACCTACCCAATCTGCGTCTGTGTAGCCGTGTACATCCAAGCCTTTACCATGCTCATAAAGAAGACCATAATGTGTAGTGGTCTTTACATAGCGCATAATGCATCTCACTGCATCCAAATGAGGTTTTTTGGGACTTTGCATAAATTGGCTTACTAGCCCCACAGCATAACTTAGATCCGGTCATGTGATAGTCATGTAAATAAGACTACCAAACCATCTTTCTATACATAGATGGATCATCCAACTCTTCACCAAAATCAGCACGTAGCTTCACATTTTGCCCCAAAGGTGTACTCATTGGCTTACACCCTGTCATCCCATATCTTGTCAACATATCCAATGCATATTGGCGTTGCACTAACCATGTTTGTGCATGGTCTTTGATCACTTCAATCCCAAGAAAATATCTCAATTCACCTAGGTCTTTCATATCAAACTGCCCACTCTCAATGCCTTCTTGACATGCATAACATCTGTAGCATGATCTCCTGTGACAATCAAGTCATCCACATAAATGACAAGCAAGACAATCCCATGATCTGTTTTCTTCACATAGAGTGAAGAATCTGTTGAAGAAACCTGAAATCCAATGGAGATAAGATATCAGCTTATCTTATCACTCCAAGCACAAGGTGCTTGTTTCAAACCATATAATGCTTTCTTATCACTCCAAGCACGAGGTGCTTGTTTCAAACCATATAATGCTTTCTTTAACTTGCATACATGAGTGGAGTACCTCGGGTGTACATATCCTTCTAGCTGTGCCATATAAACTTCCTCTTATAAATCACCATTTAGAAATGCATTTTTCACATCCATTTGACGCATTTCCCCAGCCATAGCAATGACTACTCTCATTGTTCCCATCTTTGCAATTGGACTAAATGTTTCATCATAGTCCAAGCCTTGGGTTTGTGCATAACCCTTAGCTACCAGCCGTGCTTTATGGCGCTCGATGGAACTATCTGATTTGCATTTCACCTTATAAACCCATTTGCAACCAATGAGATTCTTGCCTTGTGCGGTAAGGCAACCAAATCCCAAGTTTCATTATTATGGACCAATGCATCCATCTCAACATCCATTGCCTTCTCCCATATATGCTTCCCAACAGCTTCTGCATAGCATGTAGGTTCCACATGATTCACCAAAGAGGTCATATATGCGTAATGCATAGGTGTCTCAACCATCCTGACCATGGACGTATAGTGCTACTCTCAGACTTTGCTGGCCCAAACATAAAAATAGAACTTGTTTGTGGCAAGTTCACATGCACATTAGCATCAATGGAATCAATGACACCCTCATCCTTTGCCTTGTACCAACTAGCAAGTTCATCAAACACCACATCTCGTGAAATAAGCACTTGCCTAGTATGTGGATTGTAACATTTATATGCCTTGCGATCTTGTGCATACCCAACAAAAATGCACTTTTCTGCCTTAGGATCTAGCTTCTTTCTTCTCTCATTTGGCACATGCACATAAGCTATGCTACCAAACACTTTGAGGTGTCCAATGTCTGGCCTAAAACCTATAAGATGAATCTCTGGCGTACTTCCATGTATGGCAACTGTGGGTGTCTTATTAAGTACATACACCGCTGTGGCACATGCTTCTGCCCAATAATAGTCTGGCATGCTCTTTTCATTGAGCATTGCCCTAGCCACATCACCAATGACTCTATTTTTTCTCTCAGCAACACCATTTTGCTGAGGTGTGTACCTGCAAGTTAGCTGCCTTCTTATGCCATTCTTTCTCAAGAAGTTCTCAAAAGCATGTGAGGTGTATTCACCACCTCCATCTGTCCTCAAACATTTTATCCAACTGCCATACTGCTTCTCTACAAAAGCTTTGAAGTCCACAAACTTTCCCAACACTTCACTCTTCTCTTTGAGAAAGTAAATCCAAGTCATTCTACCGAAATCATCAATGAATCTCACATAGTACATGCTGCCTTTAATGGTGGATGGGTTTTGTGCAAGACCCCATACATCACTATGAACAATTTCAAGTGGCCTGCTACTCATGTTGCCTTCTTTAGGAAATGGCAACCTTGCTTGCTTTCCAAACTGGCAAGCATCACATACATGCATACTCCCATCATACTTGAATCTAGGCAGTCCACCAATAATGCATCTTGCCTTGCATGTTCTTTAACTTTTGTATGTTCACATGTCCAATCCTTTTATGCCACATTTCAATGTCTTATACCACATTTCAGCTTTTAGAGAACATCGCCGATTTCAACTCAGGAATCCCAGCATCCAATTTAAATAACTTGCCTTCTTTCTTGCCTTTGGCAACAATGACTCTACATCCATTTTTGAAATCCTCAACGAAGCAACCATGCTCGTTGAAACGAACCTGTAAACCTTGCTCAACCATTTGACCAACTGAGGCCAAACTCTTTGTAATAGAAGGCACATATAAGACGTCTGCCACCATAGACTTCATTTCACCATTGTGCATCACCAATGGCACACTCCCAACATGAGTGATAGCATATTGAGAATCATCACTTGTCTCCACATAGCCTTTCACATCCATTGGCTTCATATGTTCAAACCATTCGCCATGACAAGTCATATGGTTTGATGCTCCAAAGTCCATATACCAAGTGTCATTATACTGTCACCATGTGTCATCATAGACCCCACGACATGTTTCATGGCAAACAAGTGATTTGCACTACCATCATGACTGCTTGATGCAAAATTTCCACCATATTGTGCTCCAAAATTTCCACTATTTGTATAATTTCCACCATGTTGTGCTCTACCCCCTCTCAAATCATTTTTTTTTGTGATAACAGTCACGTGCCATATGACCAAACTTTCCATAGTAATGGCATTCCACATTTTGCATAGATGCTTGTTGGCCTTGCCAACGTCCTCTTCCACGAGAATTACCTCTACCTCTTTGAGGTGTATATCCACGACCACCTCTAGCACTATATGAAGGCTGAAAATTCTATTGTGGTGACCTATCCTGCCATCCATGACCAACACCATGACCTCGTGATGTAAATCTCCCCTTGCCTCTAAATCCTCTTTGTGAATAGAAAGCCTGATTCCTGCCATGATCATCATGGGGCTAGTAGATGCATCATGAAAAGGGTCACTGAGTTTGATTTCCTCAACAAGCAAGAGTGAAACCAACTCATCAAAATTTGGTAAACCTGTACTCCGAACAGAGATAGATGTATCAAAAGGCTTGTACTCCTTTTGCCAAGACCACGCAAGGTAATGTCTACCAAATCATCATCAGGCATGGGGGCATTGATAGTTGCCAATGCATCTGTATACTTATTAATCTCTTGTACATAATCATGAATACTCTTTGCCAAGACCACACAAGGCAATGTCTAACAAATCATCATCAGGCATGGGGGCATTGATAGTTGCCAATGCATCTGTATACTTCTTAATCTCTTATACATAATCATGAATACTCCTTGCCAAGACCACACAATGCATTGATAGTTGCCAATGCATCTGTATACTTCTTAATCTCTTATACATAATCATGAATACTCCTTGCCAATACCACACAAGGCAATGTCTACCAAATCATCATCAGGCATGGGGGCATTGATAGTTGCCAATGCATCTGTATACTTCTTAATCTCTTGTACATAATCATGAATACTCCTTGCCAAGACCACACAAGGCAATGTCTACCAAATCATCAGGCATGGGGGCATTGATAGTTGCCAATGCATCTGTATACTTCTTAATCTCTTATACATAATCATGAATACTCCTTGCCAAGACCACGCAAGGCAATGTCTACCAAATCATCATCAGGCATGGGGGCATTGATAGTTGCCAATGCATCTGTATACTTCTTAATCTCTTGTACATAATCATGAATACTCCTTCCTTTTCGCTTCACATTGTGAATCTGTTATCTCAACTGAGATTTATGAGCACTAGTATTTGTATCAAACAGATTTACCAAAGTATCCCATGCATCCTTGGGATTCTCAACATCATGTATATGTATAAGTATAGCATCCGAGATACATATAGACAAGTAATGCAAAACTTTGTATGCTCTCTCTGACCATTGTATAAGTATAGCATCCGAGATACATATAGACAAGTAATGCAAAACTTTGTATGCTCTCTCTGACCATTGTTTATGAGCTACAACTTGTTGTTGTGTAGGTTATCGGGGTAGATCCGCACCTGTAACAAGGTTCCAAAATCCTTTTCCTTTCACAAAGCTTTTATCCTGTACTTCCATGCCTAGAAGTTCTTTCTATCCAACTTCTCACCCACAATCTGTACTGGGTTGTCTGACATATTTGCTCAATGCAAATGCACCTTTTGCACATGTCCAATCCTGTAAATGAGCCTTCCTCAGCTCAATCACACTCCAATAAGTGTCCCAAATACTCTAAAGTACTCAACCAACTTCACTGTTGTTTGATGTAGAAAATCACACTAAGTGTATTCAAACTGAACTAGCATACGCAGTCCAAAATACCCTATTTTGGCACACTTTCCAAGGCTTCCAAATGCTTCAAATTGTAATATAGTGGTTCAATCAAGTGTGGATAACTTGTATTGACACCTGAACAAGCTCAATGTTACATATTAAAACCAACCAAGGTGAATACATACCAGAAATATCAAATCTCGGGCCTACCTCACCTTCCACTTTCTTTGACCATTAGCAATGGCCCTTAGAGTGGAATTTTGGTGCTCATAGTGCTTCAAGATTTAATTCCTAAACTTCAAATATCTATGATTAGTTTTGGGTACTCATCATTGCCTGTTTTGGTGCTTGGAGTCTCCTCAAAAATTTCAGACCACTTGGAAAAATCCTCCTCTCCTAATTTCTCCTTAAGTGCTCTCCTAACATGCTTTCTTTGTCTTCTTTTCGTTTGTAGAGTGTTACTACCTTCTCTTCAGTTGGGACTTGTGCATTATCTTCTTTATCTTGGACCTTATGTCTTTCAGTGCTCCTTGCTTGGATCTTGAATTTGGGCATGGGAGTGGGTGATTACCAAAGCACTCTTCTTTTTCCTTGGGTTATTCTTTCTTCTTCTTGGACTCCACTACCTCTTTTATGGACTCTTCTATCCTTGGCCTTAACTTTGCTTTGGCAAGCCACACACAATAGGTTGAGTGAGGTAAACGAACTAGGCCTTGCATGAGGAGGAAATGTGACATATATATCCTCAGGGTACAAGCTATGTATATGTGACCATGCCCATAATCACAACACAAGATAAGAAAATGATCTTATTTGATCTTGTTTGGACATTTGGCAGCATGATGGCCACCTCCACACCTCCACACCCAAAGCATGATGGCCACCTCCACACCCAAAGCATTCCATTGGTTTTTTAGTTGTGTAGTACACTGGGGTTGCATAGAAATACATCCACCTCTTTTATCTTATTTCATCTTTAATGTTGACCTCCTGCTTCTTTTTTCCTTCATAGACTTATCCTACCATTTCCCAAGTCACATTAGTTGCTATAGAGAATTTTTTAGTTGTTGAGAGGAAAAATAAGGGGAGCATATAAGGTTCTTTGAGGAGCTAGTAACAGTCCCCTCATATAGGCTTCTTTCACTGGTCCATGGTAAGGGCTCCTAGAAATTCACTTGGGGGCATTTTGGCCCCTAAATTAGAGCTATATTAGGTTGTCTCCTTGACCCATACCAACAATTTTGGGTAGCATGGTTTCCCACTTTATCACACAAATTCGGTAAAATACCTCCTAGTAAAGTGTGGGCAGTCATGGGCCATATAGTTATAGTTTCCACTACAAATAGAACACCATATCGCATCATGTTATGGCTAAAATTTACAAGGGTCAATGCCACTTATCTGTAGTTGCTCTTATATCATTGAAACTTAGTTCTTTGCTACCTAATGCATCCTACATAGCTCATTCTTTACCCAATAAACTTGTTTATGGTTGTTGGACCTTGAAGCAGAGGAAGAGGCTCATTGTTATGGCTAAAATTTAATAGAGTTGGCACCACTTATCTTTATATTGTTAGAAAATGATTTTCTTAATGCTCTAAACCCGCGTTGTTATCCTGGGGTTGTTTTAGGGCTTGTTTGAGGATTTAGATAGTCTCAGATAGCTATGGGAGTTGCGCACGGTCCTTATGAAGCTATGTTATATCTAATATGGTCTTAGTCAAAGGATATAGTTGATTGGTCATTTTTTAATCGAGTTGTGGGGTTGGCCTGACATGGCCAACCTACATCCACGCCAACCCTTAGCACATAGAGACTAGTTTGGTAGCCTTTGGTTCATCATCAAGTTCATTGTGTTCAAGCACTCTTGTAAGCAAGCCATCCTACATCCCCATTTTGTCTAGATTGCCATCAAAGCTCCTTACCCAGAGCACACCAAGCAAACAACCATCAATTTTTGTAATCAGAGTTTGAAAGCAGTAATACTGTTTACTCTCCACTTCTTTCTTTAACACTTTGTATTATGAAGATTCTAAGGTGATTTGAGAGATTATCCTCATAGTTAATCTTGAGAGATTATTTATGAAGCTAATCTCTCAAGATGATGTTTTACTTTTGTATTTCCTTCTTCAAAACCCTAATGTTCATGTGCATAATCTCAAAATAAAAACTTTTTCTTTTGTACTTCTTCTCAAAACCATAATGTTTACATGCCTAACTTGTGAAGATAATCTCTTAAGATGAAATATTCCTTTTATACTTATTTCTTCAAAACCCTAATGTTACCCCTTAGGGAAGGCCTTGTTCACATGATTGGTAGTGCAATATCTCTCTCGACATTATCATCAGCATCTCCATAGCCTTCCGAATAGACTTGTCCATCGTCAAGAAGTTCTTCTTTGCCAACAATGACAGCTTTAAAGAGTTTATCATTAATAAGATTATCATCAAATTGGACATCATTGAATTCTCCTTCATTCACAGTATTTATTAAAACCTTTGTGTCAGTAGCCATTATGAGCTAGCATGTGTGAACCAAATTATATGTGATGTGTGTGGAGAACGTTTAGCTCCCAAACTCACCATGAGCAAGTAGATTATAATGGGCATCACTCATATAAAATTCTCCTCTTATTTATGAGCATCCCATTATCCTTTTGTGTCCAAAGTTGAGGGAAGGTGTGATCATGGGAAAACATACCCAGTCTACTCAACAAAGAGTTGGAGTATAGGGGCGCACATAAGTGGAATGCTAAGGAATTCCATCAATAAGTGGGAGTGAAGAATTGTGTCTTTGTATTCCCACCAAAACTATAAATTCATCCCATTGTTGTGAGGGTGTGTTAAAGTCTTGGACTAATCCAAATACTGGAGGAAACCTACCCAGTCTACTCTTAAGCATGTATAGGGATAGGCACACACGAGTGTTGGGGAGGCTCCTCAAGGGGAGTGTTCAAAATTATGGTGATGGCATGGAATGTTTGTTTAAGGGGGATCTTGGCTCATTAGTTCATGATTATTATTTGGATGGTTCATAATTCAAAGATTAATATATATGGTCCTTTATAAAAGGATCAATTGGTTCACAGTTCAAAGGTTAATATATCTTCTCATTTGTAAAAATGATGAATATGGAAAAGTCAAGCACTATGCATTTATTTCTATCAATTTGTGGATGAAACAAAGAAGATGTAGAGTCATTTTGGGCCACAACATGAGTGGATGATGTGCCATATTTTTGTGGTGCATGCAAGCTCATTGAAGCTATATTATGTGAAAAATGGGACTAGTCATAATGGTGATGTAAAATAGGATTAAAATAAAAGAAAATATAGTACATTAATGTTTAAAGAAAAAGCACACTTTTAATGATAAACTATGACTAGTTTGGAAGCAAGTGAATCATTCTAAGATATAGCTTCTATGGACATAAAAGCTTCTAGCAACAATAAAATATGACTAGTTTGGAAATAAGTGAATCGTTTTTAAATATAGCTTCTATGGTACATACTTGCCATGATTGAACAAGCTTTGAAAAATGGATGTGAATTCTTGAATGGCTTGAGACTTGGAGCCTCTAGGTTCTCTCTTCTTGTTTTTTTTTTTTTGGAATGCCCAACTCAACCATATAATATATTAACCTTAGGACCTGTAGAAAATTGTTCAAAAAGTCCCATAAGCATCCCTTTGAGCCTCGAGGGGTTCACCTAAAAATATGTAAGTATACCACGTGAGTTCAAATGAAGGGGTTTTTTAATTCAAAAATTTAAGGTAAATTTACAGAAATACATTGATAGAAGGGCTTTTTTAAATCAATTTTGAAAAAAAAAACGTAAATCCATTGGAAAAAATGGGTCATTTTATTCATGAAAAATTCACAAGTAAGGGGTTTTTTTAATACCCCTTGAACACACGTGATACATAGGATTTCTTAGTGGTGCACCCTATGAGCTTTGAGTATACCATAGTTGTCATACCACTGAAACAACGTGTTGCAAAGATGGAGATTTTAACACGCTTCCAAAAAATTAACCATAGCAAAATAGCAACACAAAAGCAACAAGAACAAGGCTAAGAACACTGTCATTTGGTTTGACCCTAGGAGAGGATCCAACAAATAACCTTGGTGTCTTTGCACACTACTTTACACTTTAATACATTAATCCCTACACATATAAATGTGATAACCATGTGATAGAAATTACTACTACAAATGCAATGCCTAATTAAAGCCAAAATAAGGTGTTTAATCAAATAAACATTAAAAGTAGTACAATGGTATGCTCCACATGACACCTCAATGTGACACATCAATCAATACCCTCTCAACATTTCCATCAAATTGATATCATCTCACTATTGTCATCTATATGATACCTCTATCGGTACATCACCATAATGGTTTGACATGGTAGTCTCAACACGGAAAGGCAAGTGTAGAGTTGAGTTGGAGAAGTTACCCAAGATGAGGGTATGTATTTTGATGATGAGTCTTGGGATGTTGAAAGATCTGGGATGGTACAGTAACCATCCTCCTATCATGGTGGGAAGGTCGAGTTGAGTGGTTCTTCTTCACTCACCAACTAATTATGTAATTAGTGTCCATAATCCATCCCCTTCCAAGATGCTCTTTTTGACTATCCATAATACAACTTATAAGACATTGGTTAGTTCCAATGTGCTGGTAGAATTCTACTTCAAAATAATTGACAGTAATGGATTGTTGGTAGTTGGAGGGTAGTGCGGATGGTAGTTGGAGGGTGTGTGGCCTAATAAGGTGTATGTCTCCCAAGGCATTACATTTTGATTGGCCTTGGTATCAAGTAAGCTGGCCTTGGGATCAAGCAAGCTAGCCTTGGTATCAATCGAGGCTGGCCGCATAGCGACATGGTCTTTTCAAGGGAGCTACAGCTTGCGGTTCAAGCTAGTTTCATTGTGGTTTCTATTTCAAACTCTATTTCAAATGCATCTAATACAAACATGGATGTTATTTTAGCATGGTTCCTCAATTGTGGCAAACCATGTTTCAAGATTGTGTGAGATAGTGTCCACCATGGTTTTGCCAAAACATGAATCCAATCCTTGGAGTTATGAGGTTACAAGAGGAGCTAATATTCTAGCGAGCCCTCATCTTCACTATCCAAAAGCTTGTTTTACAAAATCTATTTATATCAACTGGAACGGTCAAAGATGTTGTGTTACATATAATCTACAAACATTGATCAAAGTGATGGATTTTCTAGAATTCCTCAAACCATGGGGTGAGCCTTCCTATGGGATTGGTCACATTTATATATGTAAATGTGATTTGTTTCCCAATCGTGAAGAACCAATCTTGTGTCTCTCTCCTTATGTAAGGCCTTTTGAGGATCATATTGTACAACCCTCTTCTTTGGAAATTCATCACCACAAATGGAAGCTTAACCCAAAGGTCTTCATTTTTCTTAAATGAATAGCTTTCCAAGGTTCATCACCCAAGGTTCTTGGAACCGCACTAGTATAGGTTCAGCCAAGGTCTTTGGCAAGCTCTAAGGTTCCCTAATTATTTTTAGAATCGACTCTAGAATGGAACCTTGGATGGGTCAATGGTTTGTACTTGATTGCTTTGCTAATAAAGGATAGACTCTAGTTCCAGCCTGCATGAGCTCTTAGGCTTATTTCACTTTCTCCCAACACTGGGCTGGGATACTCTTTAGTTTCTTGGGGAGGTTAGCATAGTTAATGGGTTTCTTCTCTTCATGAAAAGTTGCCTTGATCAGGAGATCACTTGCTTTTTCAAGGGAGGTAGGAGATCACTTGTTTTTGCAAGGGAAGTAGCTTTGAAGTTCTCATTCCAAACCACTTTCAATGGTCACGACATTGTTTTCCTTGATAATTCATCATGTGTTATGCTTTTTCATGATGCTCTTTGATGTCTTCTTCTTTTGGATATTTTTTTCTAGTCCTTTAGCATTTTCAAATGCTACCATAGTAACCTTTGGGGATTATGCCTCAGTCTTCTTAGCTTGCTTAGATGTTCCCTTGGCTATTTCCCATGTCTTGCCTTGAAGCGTTGTGATGGCATTTAGGGGGATTGTATGAATAAAAGTTCCTATTTTAGAATATCAGAGTCCACTCGCAAAGTCACTAGGTATTGTTGTACTAGTGCGGTTCCATGAGGAAAATCTATTGGGGTGGTAATATTGGAGGTAGGTATGGCATTGGTGGTGGTCTACACATACCTCTTGGCATAGAGTTCTGATGAATGGGGATGTTGGATTATGCATCAGTTGTTGTGAAGCATTTCGTATGGGTAATAGCACTAGTGGTTGCTTTGGCACTAGGATCATAGGTTATGGTAATGAGTTTCCTAGTACGAATAGTGAGCTGTGTCATGGTTTTCCTATGGTGCTAGCAATGAGTATAATATTGCTACTGTCTAGGTCTCGATGTTGGACACTCCATATTTGTATGGTTTTGGTGGAAAATTGCACACCATACCATGTCTCTTTGTGGAAAATTACACACCATACCATGTACCTTTGTGGAAATAGGTATGGGTGTCCTGATTGAGGTGTGGGCCTGTCCTTTTTCATTACTAGCCTAAATGGTTGAGTAGATTCTTTGCCAACTCGTCGATGCTCGTGTCCTTAACTAAGACTCTGTCAAGGGGACCCTTAGTCGATGTGATAAGGATTTGGATGATGTGTCCTCTATCTCTTGGGTTTGGGTGGACAACTTCTACACCCTTATCTTGGAGATTGTACCAAGTCTATTGCCTCGTGCAACACTGATCAAAGTTGTAGTGTCTATAATTGTAGAGATGGTCATGAGGCCTCTTGCTCTTAATACTGATCATTAATCAATCAATGAAATCAATTCGATGAGAGTGATAAGTCATTCAGTCTTTTGCAGGTGCTGCATCTCATGTAGAAATACTTGGTTCTAGCAATGTAATCCTACATGGTTTCTCCCTCCTCTTCCTTGAGGTTATAGATATGTGAAATTGGGCTCAATTTGTCTCCACTAGGCAAGTATCCCACTATGAAAGTGTGTCTCAAGACCTTGTAGCCTTTTTAAGTGGATTTAGTAACCTAGACCACTGGCTTGCTTTACCTTTTTAAGTGGATTTAGTAACCTAGACCACTGGCTTGCTTTACCTTCAAGGTAAAGTCCAAATGAAAAGATCTTAGTGGGATCATCAATCTATCCCATAGCCTCACAAATTTGATTAAAATTCCCTAAGTATTGAATGGGATGTCTGGCTCCATCAAATTTGATCATCATCCTCCTTAAGATGTGGATTGTTTGGGGTTTACCCAACTCCGAGCCTCTAGGTGCTACGTTGGTTTGCAACCCCCTTTCCCATTTTGAATACCATCCTAAGCATGTCTTCTACATATTCATGTGGCGGTGGAATGTAAGGGAGTGGTTGCATAAAATCCTCTATCTTAGGGTTTAGGATTTCTTACCTTATGGGGTTGGACTATGCGGTTTCCAATAGCATTCGTCCTCTACCAACCTAGCCTTGAGGTTGCAGGCTCACCTCCGCGTGAGGACACGTTGTTCTATGACAATGTACTTGTGGATCCCTTTGTGAAAGAACTAGAACTTGGTTTCGTGAGGTAAAGACACTTCTATAGTGGACTCCTATAGATAGCAAGAATCCTACTTACGCTGTGTGCACTTATTGTTATGTGTATTGTGGAGCATTTGTCCCTAGTGGTGTAATAAAAGAGACATGTCCTATTTTCCATAAACTCTGGTCTAGCATATCTCCACAACCACACAACCATGGACTTTGTTATAAAGCCAATATGAGACCACAAATCCCTCAAGGTCATGGTTTGCTTGGAATAAACCTAGCTCTGGATTGACACCAAATGTTTTAAATATTATGGCATCGGTTTGACTGCATCTTGTGACTGCACTGGAGCTATGCCCAAAGATAGGGTTTGGGTTCTAGGTCCTACTCTTGCTTCCTCACTGAAGCTGTGCCCAAAGCTAGCCTAGTGGTTAAATGCCTTCTTTATAAAATTTAAGGCGATGTTTACAAAGCTAGAGTTTAGTGAATCTAGAGTTTAGAGGACCGTGGGTGGCCCCTGTTTCCATCCTCGACTCATGTTTGTATTTCGCTTGCCTATTTCTTCCCAAACCTCCTCGCTATTGGTGGGGGTGGATTTGAAGGTGTCTAACCTTATGAACTGGGGAACACTCTGCTAAGTGCTAGTCATTTGGTAAGGAGGTCTATTTTGATATGCTACAATTGACCATGCTACTTAGCTCGCATCTCTTATCTCATGTATATATCCACATCTCTAGGTTCATGCCTCCTAGCTCACGTCTCTTGGCTCACGTGTCCAAGTTTATGTCTACAAGCATACGTATGTAGGCTCACACCTTTTTTAAATGAACTCAGGTCACATACTTTTTTGGTATAAAATAGGCCTATCTGAGACATGAAAATCCAAGAGCATGGCCTATGACAAGGTCGGTGTGTACGTAATCCCCCAATAATTTTTAAGGATAAGAATTTTCCTTAGAATTCCTATCTAGTACATATTGTATGATAAGAACATCTTCCAACAAGGACATGGGTAGGTGTGTTCGTAGTGCAGGTCTTTAATAGTTGTAATAATTGATCTGTATTGTATTAGGTATACTTACCTCCAAGATCACGTCTATAGGTTCACATGCCAAGACTCATGGTTCATGTGTCCAAGCTCATGGCTCACATCTACAGGTTCACGAGTTTTTGCCATGAGATTGTGGGCTCACATCCCCTACTTGAGAGCAAGTTTAGTCTGGTTTTAGTGGTTTTTATGATTTTTTTGACTTGATGGGGTGATATTAAGAAATACTAATCCTAGTTAATGGTTGCAATGTAGCTAATTAAGCATTTTTAATTTTTTTTTTTATAGTTTAGCATACTTCTACTTTACCAATTCCATACGTATGGTCAGCACCCTCTAGGATCCTTCGCATGTGACCTAGTGCTTCACTCATAGGCTGCTTCCTTGGTCCCTCATTCACTGTACCGAAAGCTCACCATTTTAATCGAACCGAGGTTGGTCAAGACCTCCGCCAACCTTGCTACGCGAGACGTCCTCCATTGACTCTTCGTCAACTGTTGCAACTTTATCAGAATAGGTCTCCACGACCTCATTTACAAGACGGTCAAAATGCTTCCCCAGCAT
Organism: Cibotium barometz; assembly: GCF_041138505.1. NCBI lineage: Eukaryota > Viridiplantae > Streptophyta > Polypodiopsida > Cyatheales > Cibotiaceae > Cibotium > Cibotium barometz. The sequence continues at coordinate 26,608,028 of NC_141065.1, read as the reverse complement.
TCTTGACATAAAACACTCATTCAAAAACATGTCATAAATACAATTTCTATAACGAACTCTCGTCTTTCCACATTGTTCCATTATCAATCCACTTTATTTAATTCCACAACCATTTCATAAGTATTCCTATTCTCATCCAATCACATCATTTTCATCCAATCATTTCATAAGTATTCCTATTCTCATCCACTTTATTTAATTCCACAACCATTTCATAAGTATTCCCAAATCACATCATTTTCATCTCATCACATCTTTCCTCAATTTATCCCCATCAGATCTCATCCACTCGCATCTACCCATATCCACATCTCATCACATCACATTCATTCACATCTCACCCATTCAGACCATATCACATTCACTCACATCTCATCCATTCAGACCACATCATATTCACTCATATCACATCTCATTCATTTTACCTCACATCTCATTCATTCACATCTATCCCGATTCATATCCCATCACATCACATTCATTCATATCCATCACATTCACATTCATTCATATTCATCACATTCATATTCATTCATATCCATCACATTCACATCCACATATATTTATGACACATCACCTCTCGTTCCATCACATCACATTCTTTCACATACACATCTATATCCATTCTTTCACATACTCATTCACATCAATTCTTTCACATATACATTCGCATCCATTCTTCACTTATACATTTACATCCATTTTCATCACATATCATCCACTCATATCCCATATCATTCATTTACATCCTGATTCACATGACATCACATCTCATCTATTCATTCATCATCTATCTGATTCACATCTTATCTCATCACATCTATTCAACTCACATCTCATCACCTCTATTCACATCACATCCATCCATCCTTTCACATCTATCTGATTCACATCACATCTATCTGATTCACATCACATCACATCTATTTACCTCACATCTCATCACCTCTATTCACATCACATCCATCCATCCATTCACATCTATCTGATTCACATCACATCTCATCACATCTATTCACCTCACATCTCTTCACCTCTATTCACATTACATCCATCCATCCATTCACATCTATCTCATTCACATCTATCTCATTCACATCTTATCTCATCACATCTATTCACCTCATATTCTCATCACTTCTATTCACATCACATCACATCCATCCAATCATCTATCTGATTCACATCTTATCTCATCACATCTATTCACCTCACATTCTCATCACTTCTATTCACATCACATCCATCCATCCAATCATCTATCTGATTCACATCCTATCTCATCACATCTATTCACCTCACATCTCATCACCTCTATTCACATTACATCCATCCATCCATTCACATCTATCTGATTCACATCTTATCTCATCACATCTATTCACCTCATATTCTCATCACTTCTATTCACATCACATCCATCCATCCAATCATCTATCTGATTCACATCTTATGTCATCACATCTATTCACCTCACATTCTTATCATTTCTATTCACATCACATCCATCCATCCAATCATCTATCCGATTCACATCTTATCTCATCACATCTATTCACCTCACATTCTCATCACTTCTATTCATAGAATTTAAACATAGAATTTAAGAGAATTTTAATTTTTGATATAAAGATTCTTCGCGCATCTATTTATGCATAATTCAAATTTAAGGAAAATAACACTTTTGAAATAAAATTAAATCCTTTATGCATCTTTCTATGCATAAATTAAATTTTAATGAGAATAACACTTTTGAAATAAAATTAAATCCCTTATGCATCTTTCTATGCATAAATTCAATTTTAATGAGAATAACACTTTTGAAATAAAATTAAATCCCTTATGCATCTTTCTATGCATAAATTCAATTTTAATGAGAATAACACTTTTGAAATAAAAATCAATCCCTTATGCATCTTTTTATGCATAAATTCAATTTTAATGAGAATAACACTTTTGAAATAAAAATCAATCCTTTATGCATCTTTCTATGCATAAATTCAATTTTAATGAGAATAACACTTTTGAAATAAAAATCAATCCTTTATGCATCTTTCCATGCATAAATTCAATTTTAATGAGAATAACACTTTTGAAATAAAAATAAATCTTTTAGAATGCACAAACGGAGGGAATTACTCTTTTAGAATAACCTAATGATAAACTTTAGTTCCACAAAATTTAAATTTTTTTTGCTATAATCTCCTTTGTATGGCTGACCATTTCTCAATTTTTACATTATAGCATCAATTTAAAATTAATCCCGATTTGAAGTAAAGTACTCTAATCTACTTAATTATTACTTTCTAAAGAGTAAACAATAAGAAAAGTTTAAATCAATTTATTTGTTACTTATTTTAGGATAAAGAAAGGTTGAATTCTTAATGAAGAGAAGGGGGTGGCCTTTTCATCAAGTCATAACATCCATATTCACATTAAAAAAAGCAAGAATCAAAAAACCATAGATTAGAATTAAAAAATGTAGAATTCTTTACTTACATAGAGTTTTTGTGAGCTTTCCTTTGGCTTGAGGGATTGAGGGTTCTACTCTTGTTTGGATCAAGAGTGGCCACCAATTCTTTGTAGAGGATTTAGTCAAAAACAATTGAATTATCAAGTGAATTCAATGTTTTTGGCCCTCTGGGGAGGAGTAGAGTAACAGTGCATAAACACTATTAACCTTTTACAAAGGGGGAGGTTTCTATTTATAGGAAAATATGACCCTCTAACCAAGCAAATTGATTCTAAAATTTTCCAAATCAGTTTAGTCAATTTTTGACCATTTTTGGGTCAGTTTAGCTTACTTTTTGGATCTAGTTGAAACATGAGAGAGGAGAGATGAAAATATCTCATTATTTATGATTTTAAAACTCCTCCACACATGTGAAATATCTCATTATTTATGAGTTTAAAAATCCTCCACACATGTGAAATAGGCTCCTCCTTCATGAGGGAAAATCCCCACACTAAGGTGTCAAAAATGCATCATTTCCTCTAAATATCTCTTCTTTTTTAACTAATAACCTTGTCCTTAGTCAACTCTTCATCTTATGTAAGTATTTACTCATTTTTGGGGGATTTTCTTTGATTCTTCAATTTATCTCCTCCCTACATTTGGATTAATCTTATTGGTCCATAGGAACCTTAATTGGAGTATAAATTCAAATTTTTTTTAAAATTTGGACCCTTAGGCTAAGGTCCTTTTTAACTATTTTCAATTAATTCCAATTGCACATTGGAAAGTTCTTTTTGAATTTTTGTTTCAAGGGAAACCATTTTAGACACTAGGAGGATTTTTATATCCAAAAATATCTCAATTTTGGATTACCTCCCTCTAGATATTTTCTCTCTCTAAGCCAAAACAGGGTAAAACAGGATATTTCTTTTCTTTTAGAGAGGGGAATAATTATAAGATCAGAAGGGGAGGTTCTTACACCTGCACACCTCAAAAGCTGGAGGGAGAAATCTTACATCCTACCCCACTTAAAAAACGCGAGATATCCTCATCTCACAAAATTAGAGGATAACTCTTTTCCTTAAGATCCAACTGATTCTGGGGTTCCTTATAGTCTGGTGAACCCAACAAAATCCTGGGATAAAGATCCCTTATATAAAACTCATCATTAGATAACAATTCACTCAGATCATAACATTCAAATCCTTATCACAATAATGGTCCACTAGATCGAACTTTCTATCTAAACAGTCCTCCATGGGAATTTCAGATTTTTAATTTGACATCCCTTAACTTGATCCACTGGGTCAAGTGTTAACAGCAGCAATCTGTCAACACAATCCACTAATCTCATAGTGATTTTCTGAAGTCATTAATGTCATTCTAGTTATGAACATCATCACAGGGACTCGTCCCATTCATCCTCATTGTGGTTTTGCTCAGCTTATTACATTTCAACCAAAATTCAGGAATCATTATTTTTCAATGAGAATCTAAATCAACTCATCAGTTCTCAACCAGAATTTAAAAGTCATATCAACCACATTCAAATTCATCTTCTGGATAGCATTTATGCTTATAATTTCAAGTCTTAGATTTACTTGTATATACTGCCAGTAAAGAGCTGCAGTTATACCCTCGGTATATACGAGTAGTCACAGTCCTTGGAACTATAAGGTAAATACCATCATGTCTAGGTCTCAAGGAAGTCATGGATTGTGGTACTTCCATCTGAAGACCCAATTACTAATTTATGAATTCCAGTCTGAATATCAATTTGTATGAATTTTATCACACAATTACAACCTTTTACTACTTCTTCATAAATTTTTGACATTTTTGGCTTCTCATTTGATCCACATTAGCCAAATTGCTCCGATACCAGCTATGAGATCCCTATCCCCACCATGCAACGAATTCAGGGGTGCTAGCAGTGGAAGTAGCACTTCTTGCGTGCGGGGCAGGGTCCCACACTCGGGGCCTCGCCCACGGATATCCGGAAAAGAGACTAATCCATCGGTTCTTCCAAAATCGAACCCGAAAAAACTTCCCTTGCCCGAAAAGCATGGGTGATTCCTCCAGGATAATTTTTCTCTAATGTAGTCAAAAGCCTTAACTAGCTGAACTGATCTCACCAAACCCGTAAGTCCCATAGTCAGATCACGGAAAAGATTGCACTTGGATCATAGAGACCAACGTTTTTTTCCTCATTGAGAGGCACAGTCGTTGATTCTTTTCCATAGAACAATTTTTGTCCGAGATTTACTTCATCTATCGTACCATAATAGAATTGAGTCTCAATTTAGGGGTCCATCAGTCCAGCCTAACCCCACAGTCCCGTGGGTTAGCCAACCGCCCAACCAGTCTCGTGGGTTAGCCAACCGCCCAACCAGTCCCGTGGGTTAGCCAACCGCCCAACCAGTCCCGTGGGTTAGCCAACCATTGTAATGATAGGTTAGCCAACCATTGTAATGATGGGATCCAATTAAGAATTTGGTTAGGTTTTGTCTCGGGTATAGGGAAAAGAGTTCCCAAGCCCCCTAGCCAGATATTCATGCAAACTTAAAACTAGTCACACCACTTACACACCCAATATGAAATTGCCTTTTTCACAGAATCGGCTATCTTTAAAAACAATCATTTAATGAAACCATTGTGTCACTGATCATAATCCTCGAAATCTCGGTTGAATCCTTATTTCCAATCATTCCTTCATCGGTGTATCTATGGCATCATTGGCAACCAGAACGCTCACCACCTATCCACTCAGGGGCCTTTTCGATAGTTCCTAGCTCATAGTAACCAACAATATATTCACATATAAAAAATGAAATCTCCGTTGAAGATCAGCACAACAAGATCAACCAACGGATCCATATAAAAGAGCCATGGACTCATCCGTTGAGGACCAGCAAGGTCAATCAACTAGAACCATGCCCGAATTCAGAAAACAACTCTTACTCCTTGATCCAATATCTTCCCCAACGCACGCGTGGGTATCGTCGAGACGACCCAGAGCCCGAGCACTGTATGGTCAGCACCCTCTAGGATCCTTCGCAAGTGACTTAGCGCTTCACTCATAGGCCGCTTCCTTGGTCCCTCATCCACCGTACCGGAAGCTCACCATTTTAATCGAACTGAGGCTGGTCAAGACCTCGGCCGACCTTGCTACGCGAGACGTCCTCCATTTTTCCGTCAACTGTTGTAACTTTATCAGAATAGGTCTCCACCCACGACCTCATTCACAAGACGGTCAAAATGCTTCCCCAGCATTCTTGACATAAAACAATCATTTAAAAACATGTCATAAATACAGTTTCTATAAACGAACTCTCGTCTTTCCACGTTGTTCCATTATCAATCCACTTTATTTAATTCCACAACCATTTCATAAGTATTCCTATTCTCATCCAATCACATCATTTTCATCTCATCACATCTTTCCTCAATTTATCCTCATCAGATCTCATCCACTCGCATATCTACCCATATCCACATTCATTCACATCTCATCCACCCACATCACATTCATTCACATCTCATCCATTCAGACCACATCACATTCACTCACATCTCATCCATTCAGACCACATCACATTCACTCATATCACATCTCATTCATATTACCTCACATCTCATTCATTCACATCTATCCCGATTCACATCCCATCACATCTCATTCATTCACATATATCCCGATTCACATCCCATCACATCTCATTCATTCACATCTATCCCGATTCACATCCCATCACATCACATTCATTCATATCCATCACATTCAAATTCATTCATATCCATCACATTCACATTCATTCATATTCATCACATTCATATTCACATCATTCATATTCATCACATTCACATCCACATATATTTATGACGCATCACATCTCTTTCCAACACATCACATTCTTTCACATACACATCTATATCCATTCTTTCACATACTCATTCACACATCAATTCTTTCACATATACATTCGCAACCATTCTTCACTTATACATTTACATCCATTTTCATCACATATCATCCACTCATATCCCATTTCATTCATTTACATCCTAATTCACATGACATCACCTCATCTATTCATTCATCATCTATCTAATTCACATCTTATCTCATCACATCTATTCACCTCACATCTCATCACCTCTATTCACATCACATCCATCCATCCTTTCACATCCATCCATCCATCCTTTCACATATATCTGATTCACATCACATCTCATCGCATCTATTTACCTCACATCTCATCACCTCTATTCACATCACATCCATCCATCCATTCACATCTAATTGATTCACATCACATCTATTCACATCTATCTGATTCACATCTATTCACCTCACATCTCTTCACCTCTATTCACATTACATCCATCCATCCATTCACATCTATCTAATTCACATCTTATCTCATCACATCTATTCACCTCATATTCTCATCACTTCTATTCACATCACATCCATCCATCCAATCATCTATTTGATTCACATCTCATCTCATCACATCTATTCACCTCACATCTCATCACCTCTTTTCACATTACATCCGTCCATCCATTCACATCTTATCTCATCACATCTATTCACCTCATATTCTCATCACTTCTATTCACATCACATCCATCCGTCCAATCATCTATCTGATTCACATCTTATCTCATCACATCTATTCACCTCACATTCTCATCACTTCTATTCACATCACATCCATCCATCCAATCATCTATCTGATTCACATCCTATCTCATCACATCTATTCAACTCACATCTCATCACCTCTATTCAACTCACATCTCATCACCTCTATTCACATTACATCCATCCATCCATTCACATCTATCTGATTCACATCTTATCTCATCACATCTATTCACCTCATATTCTCATCACTTCTATTCACATCACATCCATCCATCCAATCATCTATCTGATTCACATCTTATCTCATCACATCTATTCACCTCACATTCTCATCACTTCTATTCACATTACATCCATCCATCCATTCACATCTATCTGATTCACATCTTATCTCATCACATCTATTCACCTCATATTCTCATCACTTCTATTCACATCACATCCATCCATCCAATCATCTATCTGATTCACACCTTGATTCACACCTTATCTCATCACATCTATTCACCTCACATTCTCATCACTTCTATTCACATTACATCCATACATCCAATCATCTATCTTGATTCACATCTTATCTCATCACATCTATTCACCCCATATTCTCATCACTTCTATTCATAGAATTTAAACATGGAATTTAAGAGAATTCTAATTTTTGATATAAAGATTCTTTACGCATCTATTTATGCATAATTCAAATTTAAGGAAAGTAACACTTTTGAAATAAAATTAAATCCTTTATGCATCTTTCTATGCATAAATTCAATTTTAATGAGAATAACACTTTTGAAATAAAAATAAATCCTTTATGCATCTTTCAATGCATAAATTCAATTTTAATGAGAATAACACTTTTGAAATAAAAATCAATCCCTTATGCATCTTTCTATGCATAAATTCAATTTTAATGAGAATAACACTTTTGAAATAAAAATCAATCCCTTATGCATCTTTCTATGCATAAATTCAATTTTAATGAGAATAACACTTTTGAAATAAAAATCAATCCCTTATGCATCTTTCTATGCATAAATTCAATTTTAATGAGAATAACACCTTTGAAATAAAAATAAATCTTTTAGAATGCACAAACGGAGGGAATTACTCTTTTAGAATAGCCTAATGATAAACTTTAGTTCCACAAAATTTAAATTTTTTTTGCCATATCCTCCTTTGTATGGCTGACCATTTCTCAATTTTTACATTATAACATCAATTCAAAATTAATCCCAATTTGAAGTAAAGTACTCTAATCTACTCAATTTTCACTTTCTAAAGAGTAAACAATAAGAAAAGTTTAAATCAATTTATTTGTTACTTATTTTAGGATAAAGAAAGGCTGAATTCTTAATGAAGAGAAGGGGGTGGCCTTTTCATCAAGGCATAACATCCATATTCACATTAAAAAAAGCAAGAATAAAAAAACCATAGATTAGAATTAAAAAAAGTAAAATTCTTTACTTACATAGAGTTTTTGTGAGCTTTCCTTTGGCTTGAGGGATTGAGGGTTCTACTCTTGTTTGGATCAAGAGTGGCCACCAATTCTTTGTAGAGGATTTAGTCAAAAACAATTAAATTATCAAGTGAATTCAATGTTTTTGGCCCTCTGGGGAGGAGTAGAGTAACAGTGCATAAACACTATTAACCTTTTACAAAGGGAGAGGTTTCTATTTATAGGAAAAAATGATCCTCTAACCAAGCAAATTGATTCTAGAATTTTCCAGGTCAGTTTGGTCAATTTTTGACCATTTTTGGGTCAATTTAGCTGACTTTTTGGATCTAGTTGAAACAAGAGAGAGGAGAGATAAAAATATCTCATTATTTATGAGTTTAAAACTCCTCCACACATGTGAAATAGGCACCTCCTTCATGAGAGGAAATCCCCACACTGAGGTGTCAAAAATGCATCATTTCCTCTAAATATCTCTTCTTTTTTAACTAATAACCTTGTCCTTAGTCAACTCTTCATCTTATGTGAGTATTTACTCATTTTTGGGGGATTTTCTTTTATTCTTCAATTTATCTCCTCCCTACATTTGGATTAATCTTATTGGTCGATAGGAACCTTAATTGGAGCATAATTCAAAAAATTTCTAAAAATCTGGACCTTTAAGCTAAGGTCCTTTTTACCTATTTTCAAATAATTCCAATTGCACATTGGAAAGTTCTTTTTGAATTTCTATTTTAAGGGAAACCATTTTAGACACTAGGAGGATTTTTATATCCAAAAATATCTCAATTTTAGATTACCTCCCTCTAGACATTTTCTCTCTCTAAGCCAAAACAGAGTAAAACAGGATATTTCTTTTATTTCAAAGAGGGAAATAATTATAAGATCAGAAGGGGAGGTTGTTACACTGCACACCTCAAAAGCTGAAGGGAGGAATCTTTCATCGGGAGTTTTGCTTCCAACAAATATCAACATTGGCCCAATGGGGGCCTCTCTACTAATGTGAATCAAGGAGCTATTAATCTCATCCCAAAGAGGGCTAACAGACATTTTTAGGAGATTGGAGACCCCGTACTATGCTTAACACCTCATACAAGATCTATTCAAAGGCTTAAGATCAACTACATCCTCCCTAGGGTAGTTGACCCCTACCAGTTTGGATTTGTACAAGGAAGGAAAATCCATAAGACCATCTTGAATGTACAATGTGGCATTGCATCCTCCCTAGGATAGTCGACCCTTACCAGTTTGGATTTGTGTAAGGAAGAAAATTCTATGAGGCCATCCTGAATGTACAATGTGGCATTGACCATGCATTGTTCCAAAATAGACCTTACATGCTCTTAAACTTGGATCTTGATAAAGCCTATAGAGTGAGGTGGGACTTTCTGCCTGTATCATTGAAAAACTAGGGTTTAGAGCCAAATTGTATAACTTGGTCCAAACCCTTATGGATAATACCCAACATAACTACACTAGTAAATGGAACACTAGTAGGTTCCTTTATGCTACACAGATCAATCAGACAAGGCTGCCCGCTTGCCCCACTTCTATTTGCCATGGTGATTGAACCCTTGCTAGCTAATGTGAGATACTACCAAGAATGGGGCATCATCAAGGGCCTCAACTTTTCCCAGACGCACCTCTAAGTAGATGCTAACTCAGTTTTTTGCTAAAGATAATAGTACTATTCTTAAATATATTGAGAAAAATATGGATGCACTTCTCTAGGTTATGGATACTTTCTGTGAGCTATCACGATGTGCAAACAATTTATCTAAGGTGGAAGTGTTTCTAATCTCCCCTGAGAATCCTAAGCCATGGTCAGCAAAATACGGCTTTAAATGGATCAAACACAGAAGCCGACTTTTGCAGGTTATGGATACTTTATGTGAGCTATCAAGATGTGTGAATAGTTTATCCTAAGGTGGAAGCGTTGCTACTCTCCCCTGAGAATCCTAAGCCATGGTCAGCAAAATACGTCTTTAAATGGATCAAACATGGAAGAATACTTCAACTTTTGGAATGCCTAATTAGAGCAAAGCTCACTTCTAAAATGACAAAACAATAATTTGATTAGTCCTTTGAGAAGATACAAGCTAAAATGATATATTGGAATTCAATATCTCTAATGGGGAAGATCATAATCATCAATCATGTGCTATCTTCATCCATTGTGTTTGTTGCCTTAGTATGCACATTCAGTAAAGCAACCTGGGACAAGGTGGGAAAACTTTTCAGGATCTTTCTCTAGTCTTCACCCCAGCACAAAGAAATGGCATGCACTCCCTTGGCCTCAAGTTTGCTCACCATGTTGAGAGTCCAGGAAGGACTCGCAGTAACCCCTCTATCCCTGAAAGCCAAATCTGAAAGCCAAAGGACTGTGCCAAGCTCCTCCTCTCCATAGAAGGGGATCAACCCTCGTGCAATATCATGAAGAATTTGATATCTTGCATGAGAGAAACTCCTAGAAACTGGGAAGACCTTCTATGGGCGGGCTAATCTTGCATCCCCACTTTGCTGCCGCACTCATGGCTCAGCCTTTACACAAAGCCTATTGGATTGTGTTATAATTAATGGTGCCTAGAGATGGAGAGTGAGAGAGACACAAGCTTGAGCACACAAGAGAGAGAAAAATGGGTATAACACAAGAATGATTATATTCTGAAAGCATAATGAAACCTCCCAGTACAATACCCACCAAGGCCTTATCTTTTGACTCTTAATAAGAGTGGTTCACACCTAAAGTGTAGGCCCTATCTTTTGACTCTTACTAAGGGTTGGTTCACACCTATCTTTTGACTCTTACTAAAAAGACTTAAACCAAGTTGGCTATAGACCTTATAAACCATAAGCCCATATCCCCAATGTCACATGATATTTTGGTATATTCTTTCAATATCTCTCCCTCGACAAAAAATCCATGGCTACTATGATGCCAATGCTAGCACTAGTTACTATTTACAATGCTGGTTATGATGACCATCCAAGTGCTTGTAGGTCTTACTCATGGTGGTTTACAATGCCAATTATAATGACAAATGCTAGACATCTAGTTATGATTACATTTCGCTTAGGATAGAGGAGTGACCATAGGTGGGCTAAGAAGCCACCTTTGCCTTTTATAGCATCACGCAATCCAAAATATCCAAATTTATTAAGATTTTGGGGGACTTCTTGGGTAGAGAACCCAAGACTCATAGTATAAACTGGATAGATTAAATGTGGAGGAAGAATCCCCCCTCGTTGTGATGAAGATCTTCTTGATGTAGATGCAGCTCTTGGTCTTCTTCATCCTAAACTTGATCACCTCAGCCTAAATTTGTATCTTCTCGCATATCTTTGGAACTTGCATCGACTCGATAAACCTAAACCAGATGCATTGTTTCGTCTCTCGAGATTGTTGCTTCCCCTTGTTCCAAGGAGCTTTTCCCTTGTTGACCTCACTCATTTTCTTCCTTCTCAACATCTCGATTTCGTCTAGTCTCGACTTCTCCGCTTCCTGTGTAACCAACTTCCCCATTATAATGGAAACTCTAGCTGCCTTTGCAATCATGCTGCAAGGAGTTTTGTTTTGGGTTGTGTCCATGGTCTTTTGAATCTTACTAAGGGGTGGTTCGTAAACAAAAAGACTTAAACCAAGTTAGCTATAGACCATATGAACAATAAGCACGTTTCCCAATGTCACATGATATTTTGGTGTATTATTTCAACAAATTGGAAGGAAGTTTTCAAAGCGCTGTAGTGGGTAGGACACACTCACAGGGGATGCCTCATTGTTGGTGGAGTCAGTTTGGTGGACTTAAGCTTTAGCAAAAATTGAGGAGCCTCTCGCCCAACAAGAAGAATCCCACTGTTACCAAAATCTCCGCAACAACAAAGAGATCCTCTTGAGGAAAAATCTATTGGATAGCAAGAAAGCCCAATGGAAAGGGATAACACGAAAGCCCAATGGAAAGACACAATAGTGCTAGCCAACACAAGGAGAATTAACCTCACACTAGCTGTGGGATGGCATTGGATTAGAGCCTCAATGATCTCTATTATCTGGAAACCTGTAATGGCATGGTGTTTGGAAGGATCTCCCTGCACAAGTGGACAAACTAGATGGCGACACTCTGTAAGCCTATTTAATATCTTCACATGCCCCTTCAAGCCTAAAGATGCATAACTCCTAGCCCTATGCAACCTTTTGCTGACCTAGTGAATAGCAAATATCTGATTTGCGTGATTGTAGACATTTTCTTTGAAATTATATATATATATATATATATATATTTCCTCGCCCAAAAAAATTCAAATGTATGCACTTAGATATATGTTATAAAACAATGTTATGGTATTCATGTAGATGTCACATGCCTACTTGGAAGATGGATCTTAACAAGGTAAGAGGAGAGAAAATTACATTTTCTTTTGCAAAGGTAGACCTTAATGGATGCACGCAAACTACTATTCAAAAAGATATGAGTGAGACTTATTTTTTACTTTTCTAGTGTGAAGTTAGACCTCAACAGATACACCAGACAATTATAAAAATGATGTGTGAGCATCATCCAAAATTAAATATTCCCACTAAAGGTTAATGTGCATTACCATTTCCTAAGTTCTAAAAATCATTATTTTATTATGGCTACTTTCACTAGCGTAGTAATCATAATCTTAATGCAACAAACCTCTCTCTCTCTCTCTCTCTCTCTCTCTCTCTCTCTCTCTCTCTCTCACACACACACACACACACACACACACACACACGTGTGTGCTCCCATGTTTCGAGATTGTACTCTGCAACTAGATCTTCTCATATCTTCAATAACCTCCATCTCTTAAGATAATTTCCACACACACACACACACACGTGTGTGCTCCCATGTTTCGAGATTGTACTCTGCAACTAGATCTTCTCATATCTTCAATAACCTCCATCTCTTAAGATAATTTCCATACAAACTTAAAGAGTGATGGTGTATATAACGCTTTAAAAAATGATGTATATAATAGTCTAGCCACTAACCTTATTTCTCTAAATCGATTGCTCGATGATGTGGTGTCAGGTAATGTAAAAATGAAAAAAAACACATTTTATGCAATCTATTTACTCTCTGCATAATAAAGAAAAATGAGTTCTCATGTAATATACCAAAGGAGTTGGTACAAAACAACTCAAAGATTAAATATTTCAATTTTTCACTTACATATCAGTGTTATAAATGCAAAAACTCGAAAAGCCCCAAATCAAACAACATGATTTGCAACTTCTTCCTCCTTTTTGCAAGTGATTCTCTTGTTTTTTTCAATTGTGAGTAAGTCTATACATAAAACAATAATTATAATGCTTTATTAAACCAAGGTCTAACTCATTAAGAAAAGCTTGAGACACTCCCAAGGTAGGGGTTTCACATGCCATGGAGCAAGATAAGACAAAGATTGCCACCGTATGGTGCGTGTAGGGCGCACCGTCTGATAGACATTTGGGCAGCCCATACCATCCAAGTGTGTAAAGACCCTAGGTGTAGTGCCAAAATAAGTGCGAAAAGCTCATTTGAAATTCAAATATATTAAGAGGGAGAGATGGGGTATTAATGTCACTAGAATGCAACACGAGGGCATATACGACCAACGGAGAGACAGAGAGAGAACCTAGCTATCTCTTGAAGAGAGAGATAAGAGCGCTTTGGAGTCGCTGGTATTCGGCTATGGTGTTTATATCAGCCCCTGCTCTGGTGAGCGGGGGCATGAAGAGCCAGGCTGCTGTGATGTATAAGAAGGCCATGGTGAAGGCGATAGATATGGGCCTTGGCAACCTCACCTGTGATAAGAAGGTCTTCCTCAGAAAGACCTCCATCGCTGTTGCAAATCCATGGAGAATGAAGAAGGCTGTGACCTCCCCGGTTGCTCGTGATTTGTTGATGTAATAGAAGATGAGCTCATGGACCAGCCCAGATACAAGAAACGTCGCCAGCATAGCCAGAGCTCTGGCCTTCAGAGACGGCTTCTCGGTGTCTTTGATGTCCATTTTTGCTCCATTATCGTTGATTGCAGGGTTGGGGTTGGGGTTGGGGTGAGGGTTAGGGTCAGATTTTGAGGAAGCTTCAGTAGCATGCAGAGTTTTTGAGTTAGGGTTATGGTCCTGGTCATGTGTTTCAAGGTAAGGGTTAGGGTGTGATGAAGCTTGGTTTTCAGAGCTAGGGCTACTCTCTGATGATTCTTGGGATTGCTGGGTTTCAGAGCTAGGGTTAGGGTTTGGTGATGCATTGGCATGTGAGTTATTAGGATCAGGATCTGTTGATTCTTGGGCATGTGGAGTTTGAGGGTTAGGGTTTGCTGATACTTGGGCATGTGAAGTTTCATCACTAGGGTTACAGTTTGATGCATCTTGGGCATGTGGAGTTTCAAGCCTAGGGTTTTCTGATACTTGAGCATGTAAAGTTTCATGGCTAGGGTTAGGGTCTCCTTGGGCATGTGGAGTTTCAAGGCTAGGGTTGGGGTTTGATGATGCTTGGGTATTCAGAGTTTTAGGGATGAGATTAGGTTTATTTAATTCTTGGACCCTTGCTTGCTGAGCTTTTTGCTGCTTTTCTGCTCTCATTAGCAGTAGCAGAGCTGGGTTATACACAGTAGACCGGAGAATTGTGGTCACTATAAGGTTCCATCGTCTGCCCCAAAACTCAGAAAGTGAAGCAGACATGAAAGGGTTATTGAATTGAGGGTCTGATTCAACCCCAAAGCATGCATTGGCAAGCTTAGCAAGCCCACCAAGCATCAATTCAAGGCCAAGGTACATATGGCAAGTGTAAAGCACATAGATTGCCCATAGAGGGAGCCCATTTCTATATGAGTAGATGTTGAGAATGGCAATCACAGCAATGAATTGCCACCAAAAATGGCCTTTGGGGGCAGCATGGTGAGGTTGCTTTTTTGCTCTCTTGCCTTTTACTCTGATGGGTAGCATGACCATGGTGGCAAAGTAGAGGAAACCAGAGGAAGGGTAGTCAATGCCAGCATCCCAGCATAGTAAGAGGAGCTTGGAGGGCACTGTCCAAAGGAAAATGAAGGAGAGGATGGCTCTCAAGTGATAGATACGGACTGTCCATGGCAACATGAAGAAGATGGGTAGAAGGGGTAGTATGAAGAGAAGGCGTGGGAGACCTGTGGGTAGCCTTAGCACAGCATGGTGAGCTATGGCAAGGCCTCCAATGGCTGCAATGAAGAGGGCAAACCCATGCATGCTCTCTAGCTCTCCCATTGATAGCTTTGAATACAAATTGGCTGCTTAAGCTTATGCTGTTTGTGCACCTCAAATGCAAATTGTGTTGTCAAAAAAGGCTCAGCTTATGCACACTCCTGCACTTCAAATAACAATTGTGCATTGCTTATGTACACTTGTGCACTTCAAGGTTGGGTACACGACAGGGATGCTAGTCAGGCAGGGGGCATCGTGACCGTGCGTCATGGCAGAGGGATGGGCAATCTTGATGGGTAATCATGCTTGTCCATGATCACATGTCATGGATGGGTGGCAGCCTCACATGCCCAGCTCCTTGCTGCTGGTGGGACTGGATGGCCCCCATCATGTATGAGGTTGCTGTCCAAACCCAGCATCGTTGCGTCGCCCATCGTGGATGAGATTGCTGGTCCAACTCCCTACCTGTCCATAGGTGGGGAATGCTGTTCATTGAGCAGAAGACATAGCCTCTACTGGAGATCTTACTTGCATGTACCCTCACTCCACCAATCAAAAGAATGACAACTCTTCAATTTGTAATTAAATTGTATACTAAATGCTGACTAACATGTATTAAAAAAATTCACTCCTTATACAAAGGGCTTTGACAAATATGTGTAGTAATGATTTTATAAGTAAAAAATGTAGAAAAATTTCAATCCATTATCCTTTACTAACGTTTGAAATGTTTGATAAGTGCAACACAAGTCCAGAACTGGGCGAGTGAGCAGCACACGTGGGTATCTATTGTTTAAGTGAGACACGTGCGAGTGAGTGGGTGGAAGAGAGGGGGGGGGTAACATGGTCAAACAAGTTTGCGTGTTAAACCCACACAAGGTAAAAAGATTCTTCATAGTTTTCTTGGCCTCTTTGCTTGCGTGCTATTTCACATGATGCTAAGCCATCACACGTGTGCATGAAGTCAAGGGCCACTATATGACCATTCCTTTTCCTCCACCTTATTAACCATCTAAATACCTTAGAGGCTAATATTTTAATGTACACAACAAGCCTTACTTCTACATACCATCTAAAATATAGCTTCTAAATACCTTAGAAACTATATATTAATGTACACAACAAGTCTTTACTTGAAGGTAGCGTGAGAGTTGCAAACCTTTGACAACCCACCCTTTGTCGATGATTAAAAAACTCCTATTGTGAGGGATTTCCACCACCATTAAATAACTCATGTCTCACATCTTTAGCACATTGTAACATATACAGGTTCATGTGCATGACTTGCATTTGCATAGGCCTACACCCTCTATTATGTGAGAGCAACAAGTAAGTGTCATGATCGAGTACTCGTTCTGACCACACCACCACACTTTGATAGCCCAATCTTCAAGCCAATTAGAATTTGGCTTCCATATGGCACGCCATCATATTATGACTTGTAGCTTTACCTAATTTACGTGATTAAATTGCATGCCATAAAGTACATTTTCTAAGCTATTTGCATGGGATTACTTACAATTGAAACTATGGCTTCAACACGATGTTAGGTGTTTGAGCTACATAAACATCGATATAAAGTGATTGACACTCTTGGGTCGTACTTTAATAATGTGATAATAGCAAAGTCACCTTAAATAATTGCCATGATAAAAGTTGTAAAACATGTACAAACCACAAAAAATATTCTGATTGTGATAGATAATTACATTTGGTAAAAAGATTCATTTACAAAAACGATCACATCTAATCCTTCACTCTATATTCTTGCAAAACTTGCCAACCCAAGAAATTCTTTGCCCTTCATGTAAGAAGACCACTCTTCTTTATAGTATGCTTTTAATTGCTTGAGTCCTAAATGTTTAAAAATTCAACTTCATCATTAGATTTTATACGCACAACAAAATACAATTTTCTTTTAGAAAGTGCCACCAATTCCATGCTAAAAACAATGTACTACTTATAAAAAGAACTAAAATGCATGCAAGGACTTGAACTATGCATGATTTTGAAACCTATGTGATATAATTATTAAATTTCTTTCAAATGACTTTTTGTCAAACTCAATCAAAGATATAAAAGTATTTATTTATTCCTTCAAAATGCATGTAAAAATTTATGTGGTTATTTTCATGTCGATTTACATACATCTAAAATGCATGTGCGTGTAGGGAGAGGAGTCACACCTGCACATGCCCAAGTGTGCACATGCACATTCACACACAAATGCGTGCATGTGTGTGCAATCTCTCCACACACATACATATTTGGGCTATTTATACCATTACGCATGTGCATGCACGCACACACACACACACACACACACACACACACACACACATTCTTGTGTTACTTTCTTATTACACCCTATTTCTTATTACACCCTATTCTTGTGTTACTTTCTTATCAACACTAACTTTTTTTGAAAACTTTCTTTCATATATACATTTTGTTTAAAATATTTCTTAAAATTTGCTTCCCCTATTTTCCCAACCATGAATTTTTCTCTCTCGTCTATACCTTGCTGCCCCCCCCCCCTCTCTCTCTCTCTCTCTCTCTCTCTCTCTCTCTCTCTCTCTCTCTCTCTCTCTCTCTCTCTCTGCATTCCCCTAAAACTTAACACTACCTCCATCTTATTACTCATATTTTGAACCTTAATCCATAAAGGCCCTCCCTCTCTCACCTATTTCACATCAACAATCACTTAACTTTTAAGACGGCAAGTATAACAACTATTAGATGTGCATTTAATGTTCAGGAAACTGAATCGTTTTCATGTCATGAATTTAAAGAGGAAAGTGTTAATATCAGTATGGTGGAGATTCTCCACCTTATACTACCATGGTATATAAAGGGAACATAGTCATCATCTGTGTTCCCTTTATGTAGCATGGTAGTATAAGGTGGAGAGTCTCCACCATACTGATATTATGTTCCTCATGGTTGTACTGGCCTCATTCTATCTCCGTGTGAGATTTTCCTAATATATATTCTCCTAACTTCTTCTTTTTTTAAGAAAGAGAAAAGTGTTATTTGGGATAAGTGTTAATCTAATTCTAGGATTAACAAGAGCTACCGCCATTATCTTACATCATCAAAGAGTCATGGTAGATACACCAAAGGGTCATACATTCAAGATATAAAGCAATAGTGTCCAAATCTACAACTTGGACGGGCGCCCGTAATGGTGTGACGGAGTATTTATGGCGATTCTCGCTTCAAGAGCGTGTGGTAGCAAGTTAGGATGAAGTCCTAAGTGATGTACTTCATGGATATATTATGAGAGTAGTCATTGTAATACCATTAGGCCTCTTATGAGCCTAAAGTGCCTAGTCGGCCATAGTTTAAGTGAGTGTGAACACTTATAGCCATGTATATAAGTGAATTTCTCTCATAATATAACATACTCTCCTATTGTGCAATTGAGTCTTGCTCTTACTAATCCTCTTGCTAATCTCTCTCCCTAATGCATGCTAGTGAGTGTGTGTGAGTGAAGTGAGGTGAGAGTAGGGACGAGGACCCGTAGTGCAACGCGGGCGGTGTGGCAACGCTCACGGGAGACGCGGTGGAATTACTTCTCAAGGAGTTGTAGCGCTTGGAGACCTCAAGGGTTACAAGCTTGGCCATTGGAAAGATCCTCATCACGACAGTTGCAGTTCACCAGGGAATCTCTTTTTGGATGTGTTTCAAGGAGGGTTAGGGTGAGCCATAACATTTTTGGCGCCGTTGCGCGCTAGGGAGCCATCCCTTGGATTTTTCCATCGTTTTGTCTCTAATCTACGCATAACCCATTGCCCATTATCTTGATTAGTGGTTTCCCATGAAAAAGATATGGATTTGATGGTGATTTGTGTGATTTGATGGTGATTTGTGTGAGATTTGGTGTAGAATAGCTCTCTTTTTTGTTTTTGAAAAGAATGCTTTTTGCTTAATTTTTAGATTAATTTGTTTATTTTGTTGTTGTTTTTAATATAATTTTTAGTGAATGTTAGCTCTCTTTAGTTTAAACATAGATCTAAGATCATTAATTCTAGTTTAATTGTGTGTTTTTTGTTGAAATTGTTTGGAGTAGAGTGTTAGCAAGTATTAGGAGTAGCTTAATCTTTCAAAAATTTTCTTAAAACCATCAAAAAACCCTTGAATTTGACTAATTTCTCTTAATGGACTGATTTTTATCATTAAGGGCGATTAATCTTATTTAAGAGGCTAAAAATTTAGAAAATATATTAATTGGGGTCTAAATTGATCATATGAGTAGTCAAAATTGGAGTTTTTGAGTGTTTTGAGAGCATCTAGATGCATCAAAATACCTAATCATATCAATTTTTTGATCAATTGGAGAAATTTGACTCTCTTTGCTTAATTTTGCTTTAAAGAGGAGACTATAATTAAGAGTCTAATTAATCTCCTAATTTAAATTAATTTACACAATATGGTTGATGCACAAAGATTAGTTTTTTTTTGCTCTATCCAATGGTGTGCTTAATTGTATGAATTAATTAGACATTAGTGATTAATTAGAGTCTTTGATTAGTGTAAAAGAGGTAAAGATTAGTGAAAGGATTAATCTTAGGTTAATTCTTATTTTTTTTAACATAAATCATTAAGGCTAATGAGCATTCAATGAGAAGATGCTCATGAGTTGTCAATTTTGGCCATTTTGGCCTCTGACCAGCAACCTCAAAATTTGACCCGAAAATCGAGGCAAAAAACAACCCAAAAACCACGAAAAATCGTTTAAAAAAAAAGAGCATGAAAACGATGACAAGTCATATTCGAACTACTTTTTGAGGGTCTAGACGACGATAAAATCACAGACAACTCAAGGAAACAAAGTTGTAGTACTCCAAAAATACTACAACTCCCTCATACAGAGTTTTTTAAAATTCCTTTTGGAACACCCTAAAAAACATGCAGCGAAACAGGAACAAATTTCTCGATTTTTTTTTTCATTTTTGAGACAAAATGGAAAATAGGTTTTAGGACCTCCTCTTCCATCTGGAAGGTTCCTAGCATACACTTTTTTTGAAAAAAAATATCTCTGAGGTTCACGTGCGTATAGCACCTAAGCTAATTAGGGCAAACAGACACTTTTTGGTCCAACGAAGAGTACGCCAAGCCTCTTGAGGCTGTAAAACGGGCTGTGGGAAAGTATAAAAAGCAATTTAAAAAAACTGTGATCGCTCATTAAGGAGTATTTAAGGACTCTAACATGGCCACGATAGAGGGATTGCCAGGGGTCACATAAGGACTGAACCCAATGGCTGACATCTTCGAGCCATTGAGATCTATGCCGCAAATTCACCTCCCAATGCCATTGGCCATGCCTATAATAACGAGCGTATCATCGGGTTTTACACCCCCTGTCTCACCTCGATCCCACCATGCTTTGGTCCCTTGCCTAACATTCTCACAAATCCTATAAGTACCAACCCTTTCTTGGATGCCCACACCTTGGACATACTGAGACATACTGACTAGTCTAGGAAGGGGGTGGCCCAAGGACTCAGTGAGTACATACAGCCTCAATGAATCATACAGAAATA
This sequence comes from Cibotium barometz, assembly GCF_041138505.1. NCBI lineage: Eukaryota > Viridiplantae > Streptophyta > Polypodiopsida > Cyatheales > Cibotiaceae > Cibotium > Cibotium barometz. The sequence goes on along the minus strand of NC_141065.1, from coordinate 26,586,734 downwards.
CGGTCGTTCAAATTTCCAAAATTATGGGCAAATACGACGGAACAACAGACCCTATTCAATTCATTCAAATGTTTGAACTGAGATGTGAAGCCTTTGGAAATCCCAACTGCCCCACTAAGGTACATGCTTTGAACTTATGCTTAGAGGGAAAAGCTAGTCGATGGTTCATCGCATATTAATGCTGGCAATCAAGACCAACTTCAAAACCTTGAAATCAGTCTTTATACATGGCTTTTCCAGACAAGGTGATCGATGGAGTGTAGTAACAAAACTCTATTCAATTGTCAACCCAATGAATCCATTAGAGATTTTATCCTTCGGATTAAACTCTTGGACTCACGTTGTGAGTCATGGGAAAAATTAAACGATATTCAATTGAGGAGATGTTTCATGATGGGCTTAAAGAATAACAGCTTACATAACTTGCTCATTGTATCCAATCTGGAAACATTCGATCAATGTTGCAAAGAAGCAATAGGTTTAGATGACAACATGCTAGAAGATGATCGTGCTACGAGATGTTCCTTTTCTAAACCAAGTGAAGCAATGGCAAAAGAAAGATCGATCTCGAAATTGACATTCCCAAAATTTTATGCAGCCATGCTTAAAACATTACAGCAGACATCGATAAGACAAGATGAAAACCTTCAAAACCAGACATCCTTAATGCCTCTAATAGTGAGGAGCGAAATGCCTTGTGTTGAATGCAATCAATATGACCATCCCAATCCTCATTGTGCATACAAGGCACCTGTTCTTCTATACTGCATATATTGTAAAATCTTTGACCATGATAGTAAAAAGTGTCCCGCTTCATCCACAATGGACTCAAAACCTCCATCTCTTGTGCACCAAACAGAAACAATCCAAAGGGTAAAAACTGCTCAGGAAGCAGTTAATCGAACACTTCAGTGTTTCTATTGTCGTGGACCTCACAAGGTGGCAGACTGCACATTTTGAAATACTTCCATGCCCATAGTCACTGCTGTGACCAATGTGTAAACGATGTGGCATTAATCACATGTTCCAAGATTGCCCAAGACGAGTTGCTGCAACGCAACTTGTCTCAAAAAATACAACTCTTAACATCTTAAGTGTACAAAATGGGCAATTGTCCACGGTACCCTTGAATGTGCTTACAAGCTTAGGCATGATAAACAGTAAAAAAGAACGCAAAAGAAAATATCTCAACATGGGTAGAAGAACATGTTTTAAAACAGAACCCAAAAGAAGGAGCAAAACCTTCTAAAACCAAGAAAAACAAAAAACAACAAACTGTCAAAACCAAGGTCGAATTAAAAGATAGGGAAAAGGAGTCTATACAAGACATAAACCCAAAAGGGGACATAAACATGAAAGAGCCAACATCTATACAAGATGCAGAAGCATCCACATCAAAGACCACCACACAAACAACAACATCCATATATGCGACACAGGATACAAAAACCCAAAAGAAAATTCGATCTCGTCGCATGGGTAAACATAATGAAAAATTGACAAACCAAAGAAAGTTAGAAAATGAAACAAGTTCTAGTAAATCACTAAGTGAGCATGAAACAAGTTCTTACTCTTCACTCAGTGTACCACATAGACCAATCAAGAAACTAGAACCCACCCAACCACCCCAAATGGATAATAATGATAACATGACATATACGGAATGCAAAAAGCAAGCTTAGGAGAGCATGCTTAACTTGGTTGAATGTCTTACAGGGTCACTGGTTGTGATTGAACCTCATATTGCCAAACCTAAAACAGCAGCCAAGATACAAAGCCTAGAGGAGTACCGCTTTCCCTTTCAAGAGGAAGACATACTCTCTACATAGAAGAGTCAATTGAAACAGACTGTACGAACTATAGGCTTAAGAAAGCACGTGAGGAATTCGATAATTCCCTTACAAGACTAAAACAGTCTCTCAAAACCTCATTCAAAGGAATGCTCTTCTCTCATGATAAAGCCAGCATCATATTAACATTTGTACCTTTAATGGCTCAACCTGAGTTATACAAGGACATAACGAACTACATAAAATAGGACTGTCAGGATTCGCAAGTTTCCAAACAGCCCTCATTGAGAATTGCCAGAGGGCCAAGTGTGCCATTGTATGCATTGGGTACTCTTGAAAAAGCTGAGACCCAAATAGAGGATGAAAGTGAATGGGAATATAAAACAGACATAGGATCTGAAAGCTAAAATAATAACCGAAACACCCATGGTTCCTTTGGAAGATTCTATCATGGTATGGTTGGATTTCCCTACAATAGGCAATGATGTTCAGCGCGCAAATGTGCATTGATTATCCCTCGAGCAAGTCATAACATCATGACAATAGACACTTGGGTGTCATTGGAAAAACCTAAACTCGCCCCCGACAAGCAATAGTCTTGTAAAAGGAACCAATGAACAAAACATTGAAGTTCTAGGTTACTTTAGATACACTACTCGAACAATCGATAGCGATATGGAATTTACATTTCATGTTACCCTAGGTTCCCTTGAGTATGATGTCATCATTGGCGGACCTTGGATAAGTGAATCGTTGTATTCACTAGATGAATCCATGCAAATAGTCACCTTGAACACTCTTGCATGCAATGTACAATTGCTAAACGGGAGGAAGAAACCTTGCAGGAGCTCGAACTTCCAACATATCTTACTGAAAAGATCCCTAGGATTTTGGTTGGATTGGAAATTACAAATAAAATCACCACAGCTCCAGCACAGCTTTATCCGACACGAGAACACAATCTCATGACCCTTGAGCTATGGGAGTTGTTAGGTCAACCAACACTCACACAGCACATCCTAAAAGGATTACCTTTACACAAGACTTGAACATGCCATGTCTGGGGTACTTTGAACATGTAATGTATATTGAAACTAACCCCCTCACTTGCAAGTTTTTTGTGATTGAGTATGTGTTGGAAGTAGATTTAATCTTGGGGCATAAATGGACTGTTGCTGCCCAAGCACCACTGTGCTAAACGATAGAGTCATCATGATGGTCAACGACAAAAAGTTGACAATACCATACTACCAGGAAGAGGATCCAACTTTAATGGATATCTATGATGCTAAACGCAAAAGGACACAAGCCTCTTCCACAAAAGCCCCTCTACACAATGACCTACCATCTGCAGCAGCAAACGATTGACTACTCAGATACATCCTCTACTCTGAAGTTGGATGCCAAGAAGTTCCCATAGCCAAACCATCTAACTCTAATAGGGAACTCAAAGGAAAGGCCCCGACTCCTATGCATCTTCATCACAAACCTCACCAAAGGAGACAACCACATGCTCAAAGGCTTCGTCATTCGACAGCCACTCTACAAGAGACTCTAACCTCATCATCAACAATGCCAATGAGTCTCAAACCTGCAGCCTCAGCGCCAACCCAAGTCAAGGAGGGCCCCAAACCTTCCACATCAACCCTAAAGAAAACTCCACCAAGACTCCCACAATCACGATATCTTAATAGTATCAAAATGTGGGTGGAGAAGCAGCTACTTGTAGCTCAAGGCTACTATGAAGGTGCCAATCAAATTTAGGTGCCTCGACAATAAAAAACTCTTCCTCAACAAAGCACTCGAAAGCCAAGGAAGAAGTAGAGTACTCCACAACACCGTCCACAAGAGCCTATGCGAGTTCCTCAAAGAACTCCACCAATGCAACAAGTGTGGGTACCAAAAATAGTACTGCAAGCACAAGGGTACTACCAAATAAATACCAAAGCTTAGGTCCCCAAGCGCATCACAAAGTCCCCTAAGCTTGCATAAAGAAGAAAGCCTCAACACTAAGCACATTGGCAACCAAATTACAGTGTTCACCAAAGATGGGTGCGTGTGCATGTACTCCAATAACAAGGATACTATGATGGTAATTCCATCATATGGTCGCCAAAATCAAACAATGTGAAGAAAACCTCACCACCGACTTCAATCCCCAACAACTTCACCTAAAGCTCGATAAAAACGGAGGCCCAAGCAATAGCAAGCAAATCGCTCAACCACTCTCGTGCATTCATCCACCAACACAAGAGCTTGTATGTTCAAGCAAACAATAAGTAGTTTTCCCTATTGCCTCGACATCATTTTAGCAACAAATTCAAGATCAAATACGGAGACTTAGGAGCGCATCAAGAACAAAATAACAATGCTCTTGTCACCCCTTTGGTAGTGAGAAATGAGCGCATAAGAAGCTGTTTCTTGCAAGTCATGACCTAGAAGACCCAAAAAAAAACCTCCAGGTCAAAAACTACAAATTCACAGAATTCCATCTCACAGAATTACAATTCAAGGAGCTCCATCTCACGGCTTAAGAACCTTCACTTTTGCATTTAAGCCTCATCATGGATTAAGCCATATCACACAATAGCCACTATATATTTGTTAAGCTTATTGCTTACTATTCTTTTGGCTAAATTAATGTAACAGCTGCTCCATGAGTACATATCCATGCTCATGCACTGGAGAACATTTGCACCAAAGCCTCACCATCATCGACAACTTCCAGGTACATCTTTGGATGGGAGGGCCATGGTGGGCGAAAGCCTGGTCAATGGTACAACCCATCGCCTGGAATTTTCCTTCAAATTATAAATCTCTCCAAACCACCATCTTCACTAATCAATGATCTTCAATCCTTAGGTGAAGATAGCTATATTAGCCTCTCAAGTCGATGTAATTCTTTCAATCCTCACCAACAAGTGGCTACTTCAATACAGAGCAGTTCAATCAGAGTCTATATGACTCAATTCTTATACTTCATGAAAATATGCTTCTAAGAGCACTTAAATATGAATAAAAACATAAAAGTACATGGGCAAAAGAAGACAGGATCAGGTCCTACTCAACCACATTTGACAAGAATCCTGCCACACAAAAGTACATGGGCAAAAGAAGACAGGATCAGGTCCTACTCAACCACATTTGACAAGAACCCTGCCACACAAAGAGACATCATCACAAGCCAATTACTTCAAATGATGAATGCCACTTCAATGAATCAAATGAGGAACTGAGAGTCACCATCTTGTTCTGATGATTAAGTCTACGTTCCTCCAGATCCTTCTCTCTCTTCTCTCCCATTATTAACATCTCTTAATGTCCCCACTAACAAAAATCACATGTAACTTTGTCGATGATTGCCAGCAACAAATTGAGCCAAAAAATGAAAAAAAAGGGCTCACACAAATATTAAAATGCAATCATTCACAAAAACCCCCCACCCCGTTAGGAATTCCCAATACACAACTAACCTCTTCATTCATTAACTAGCTTTTCTTATTTCCTCCAGAGAAACAAAGACCATTGAACGTCATTCAACATTAATGCCATCGACAAGCTTGTTCATTCTCCCCACACAAAGGTCTTCAACGTGATCACGCGGACATGATCGCCATCAAGAAAGGTGGAATGTTAATCCAATTCTAGGATTAACAAGAGCTACCGCCATTATCTTATATCAAAGAGTCATGGTAGATACACCAAAGGGTCATACATTCAAGATATAAAGCAATAGTGTCCAAAGCTACAGCTTGGACGGGCGCTCGTAATGGTGTAACGGAGTATTTATGGACGATTCCCGCTTCAAGAGCGTGTGGTAGAAATTTAGGATGAAGTCCTAAGTGATGTACTTTATGGATATATTATGAGAGTAGTCATTGTAATAGCATTAGGTCTCTTATGAGCCTAAAGTGTCTGGTCGGCTATAGTTTGAGTGTGAACACTTATGGCCATGTATATAAGTGAATTTCTCTCATAATACAACATACTCTCCCATTATGCAATTAAGTCTTGCTCTTGGTAATCCTCTTGCTAATCTCTCTCCCTAATGCATGGTAGTGAGTGTGTGTGAGTGAAGTGAGGTGAGAGGAGGGACGAGGACCCGTAGTGCAATGCGGCGGTGTGACAACGCTCGCGCGGGATTCGCGATGGAATTGCTTTTCAAGGAGTTGTAGAGCTTCGAGCTTGGCCATTGAAAAGATCCTCACGACAGTTATGGTTCACCAGGTAATCACTTTTTGGATGTGTTTCAAGGAGGGTTAGGGTGAGCCATAACAATAAGCTCTCTCTTTTTTTTTCACTCTACCTAATGATAACTAGAACTTAATAAATTTGATGAGGTATTAATCCTGCTCCTATTGATAGTTTATCGCAATTACCAACCTCCATTATGGCTTAGCTTAATAGTGATCAAGGCGTTGATCGTGTAGCGCTTGCATCTTCTACTGATCACCTACAGTCATGATCCTAACTCAACTATGGTTTCACATTAACCTTCAAACAAGCTATGGCTCTCGTTCTCCCAGTTGATTTTGAACTTCCATTTACTTACTTCTTTCCTTCATATAAATCACTGCATCATCACCCAAGCTCTTACATTCCTTCATATAATTACTCTGTTAATCACCACCATCAGGTACCTAGACCATTGCCTACTATTTCCTTCACATCAGCTCCCAATTTGGGTAGTCTCAGTTAGCAGTAGGACATAATGGAATGTCCCACAATGCTCAAGTATGTAAACACACATATTTATATATGCATACAATGGGTGTGCATGTGTGTATAAATGTATGTATGTATATATATGTGTGTGTGCACACGCATATACATGTGTATGTATATATATATGTGTGCCCTAGGGTGGATCAAGCTAAGACTGAGTTGCGACCTAAAATAATCACCAACCATAGATGGTGGTTTTTTACCAATGTTTTCACCTCATAAGGGATAACCTTCTGGAAGGTAATGAGTATGGCCATGATACACCATGTCTAGAGTAGCATGAATCCAAAAATTGGACATGCATGATATAACCACTAGTTGATAAACCTGTATACAAAAATGAGTGGAAGGGTGAGGATATAAAACCAAATGCAATGAATATATTAAACATATAAAACCAATTGCAATGAATATATTAAACATATAAAAACATTCACTATACCATACAACATTTTATTTGAACTCTCACTAAGACTTGGATAGTCATGCATGGTCCACATCAATATATCCTTGATGTTCACATCCCATTGATTTCTATAAGATATTGACATATCTTGCACTGGAATGCCTTGCTGCGCCGCAAGGTTTGAAGCTCTTCTATCAATGATGCCAAGTATACATCCATGTTCTTCACTTTATATTTCCCTACTAGTGGAATACTATAATTCACCAAAATCATTGGCCATGTAGTTCTAGAACACAATCTGAATGGCTTTACACCATCCATTCTTAAACCAAGTTGCAAGTGCCAAGACTCCTTCTCTATATGTTTCCAAGTACCACGGTCTACTAGAATCTTTAAGGTGCTTGACCTTGAATTCTCACAAATGGGAACTAAGAAAATTATGCATAATATATAGACAAAAGAAGGGGGAGTGTAGGTGGTGGGGTGAGGGAATTTAGGGGTGACAATAGCATTTATGGGAGTGCATATAGGTCACATATATCTTTAGTTTTTATATATCAAGAAAATTATGACCTTCTTAATTATGAACTACTAAATTATAATTATAAATTAATCAAGAGTTTATGATATAACTTTCTTAATGTAGTGTGTATGTGTGTGTGTGTGCACGCACATGTGCGTGTGCCTAGTGTGTGTGTGTGTGTGTGTGTGTGCTTTATATTTATGTATATATAGTTATATCTATAATATTTATAATATCTCAAGAAATGTGTCTTTCTTTTATTATGAGTTACTAAAAAAACTCTAAAATAATCAATCATTACAATAAATTATATTAATAAACTAAAATATTTTAATATCATAAATACATTTAAATAATAATAATTATGCAATTTAGAAAGGTTGTATTGCAATTTAGTGCTATGAATTATACTCATTACCTTTTTCATGCCAATTCATTACCTTATACTCATTCTGTAATATAGCATAGTTGTATTGCAAAATTATGAATGCTCTCTTTTTTGACACCTATCACACCCTACTATAAATTATATGCATTACCTTTTGCATGCCAATTAATTTTAACCTCCACTTTCTTTCTCATTATATAGACCAACTTAATATCCACCTCTATTGTCTTTCTTGGTGATGAGTAACATGATATTAATTCTACTAGAATCAATGACATTGTGCCCCTTGAAGCAATCATTGATCAAACGGCCTACTTCACTCCGCATTGCCTTTTTTGTTAGTTGGTTTATGCTTTCTAAACCCATTGTGTTTCTATCGAATCTTCCTTTCTATCCTTTAATGAACCCTCCTTTAAGTAATCATATTCTCTCTATTGTGTACTATTGATGTGTCTTCCCTTCTATCCTTCAATAAACCCTCCTTTGAGGAATCATATCCTCTCTATTGTGTCTTCCCCCTATCTTTCAATGAACCCTCCTTTGAGGAACCATATCCTCTCTATTGTGTACTATTGTGTCTTACCTCTATCCTTTAATGACCCCTCCTTTGAGGAATCATATCCTCTCTATGCCTTCTTTTCTATTCACCCTAGAATCTTACTTATCCTAGAGGTATGTGGTGGTGCAAAGAAAACAACCACTCAAACAAAGATCTTCTCATGCATTGTAGGTCTAGAAATTCCATCAAAACAAAGCTTATACTTTCACCACCTCAAGATGAGCATGATGGAGGTAAGAGGATGCACATGTGGCTCTTTCAAAGTTAAGCAATGGCAAAGGGCAATAGAGGGATGCGGACATAACCAAGTAGTAGAAACATTTTCCATTGTTGAGAAACAAATTCACTACACCTTTTGGGCTATTTATAGAACTGGCATAAACTCTAAACCAAAAATTCCTTGGATGAATGAGGAAAAGGTGAAGTGCAACAATTACATTCATAACTCATAAGGTTTGGTGGCTCCATGTTTTTGCGCTAAAAGATAACACTCTGGTCATAGTGGTATCAAGCCATATGGTTTGGTTTTGTGATGGCAATATGACACCCTCCAGTTTCACAAGTTATATTGATAGACATGGGCACAAATATGACAAAGGTGGTGGTGCATGACATGCTTCCTCTAGGTAGCTTCAACCTCAAAACACTATAACCTCAACACAAGGAAGTACAGATAAAATCCCAACACATCTAAGGGAAGGTGGGGAGGAACATGCAATAGAAAGGGGGGTCAATGTGTTTGATAGTGCTATGTAGGGGAGGAACATGCATAGAAAGGGGGATCAATGTGAGTGATAGTGCTATGTAGGGGAGGAACATGCATAGAAAGGGGGATCAGTGTGAGTGATAGTGCTATGTAGGGGAGGAACATGCATAGAAAGGGGGGTCAGTGTGAGTGATAGGGCTATGTGGGGAGGAACGTGCATAGAAAGGGGGGTCAGTGTGAGTGATAGTGCTATGTAGTGTCCCAACATTGAAGCATAGTAAATTACAAGAGGTTGCAAAAAGGATTGCATGTCCTCTTTCTATGCAAGCGGTGACCCTTGATGAGATAATCACCACCATAATATGCAATCTTCTACATGATGTTCATGCCTTGCTTGCAAGCCATATCTTTCTTATAAGCATATATTTTATATATTTTCACTTGTTTTAGGGCTACATCAAAATGAGCAATGTTCATTCATTAGATGTATATGTATCTTTGAGTTATACCATAACCTATCCTTCACATGCATGATCATTGAGGGGGACTAAGAATGTATGTAAACTCATATTACACACAGTATTGCATCTTTTTCTAAAAACTCTACTTTACTAAGATTTTGACAGTTTGGTCTTAAAATATACTTATGTACCTTCCTAAGATTTGGCAATTTAGTATTAAAATATACTTAAGTTTTTACATTTCACAAGTAATTGCTTATTTATTGACAAGCTTCTGAAACTTTTACACATTCTCTCAGAAAGCTTGCTCTAATTTATGCACTTTGTGCCAAAAATGTTACCGAGAAATGCTTGTAAAAATTTCACTCGTACGCTCTCACTCACACAAAGAAACACATAACTTAGCCAATAGTTTTTCCTTTAATGCATAAGAAGGTCCTTATACAATAGTAAAAATTCACATATATGGTGCCGTCATGTTCACACTTGACTAGTCACAACATTATAAAAATGCTAAAAACAAAGAACATAGACTTTCTACATGTACTCAAAAGTTAATGTGTAAAATAACAAATGAAAACTTATATACAAAGGACTAGGTCTCTTTTGGGTCTCAAAGATTACACCCTAATACAAATTGGAACCCATGATGGAGTCAAAAAATGAAGGCCATATAAATGGAAGTAAGATTAAGCACTATTGTGGCTCATTAACTCAAGATATTATTTTACAAATGCATCATAGGAAAAATGAAAAGGGAAAAACAAAGAAAAAATGAAGTGAATCTAAGAAACAAAGCAAGAGCAAGCATGAGGTTGAGTAATGACCATCATCACCAACATGACCACAATTATAGATATTGAGAATCATGAGTCACAAATCATAGATATTGAGGAAGATGAGCCACAAATGAATCCCACAAGGCTATGGATTTGGTGTACCAATCCAAGACAACCTAGAATGTAGGTAAGCTCTTGTGGACATAAGAGCTAGTGTCCTATGAAACTTGGGTTATCTTAAGAAAACCTAAACTATACCCAACTCTAATGCATATGTTAAGTCTATTGGTGCTAATAGTGTCAAAGTGGTGGTTGGTGAATTTATCCCTTTTGCATTGTAAATAAGCCTCTAGAAGCTAGAATATATGTTACACCTAGGCACGATGTAAGAAAATTTTCTACTAGGTTACAAATTGTCATATCCACTAGGAGAACTATACATTGCAACTCCAAATTAAAAAGTTATTTTTGAGCAAAGAGGATCTTGTACCTATACCCACCCTTACTACTACCTTTTAAAAATCCAAGGCTCACATTCAAGACCCAACACACACATCAAGACGCAACCATCCTACATCAAAGTCTAAGTCCTCAATGCTAATAGTACCTCTCATCTCAAGACCAACCTCACCGTTGACAACATCTCTCAACCAAGAGGCCACACCTCTACAACCTCCCTAATCATAATCAAGGAGAGGGTAGTATAGAGCCTCAACCTCCCCAAGGAGAAGGTAGTAGAGAGCCTCTACAACCTCACTAATGACATCATCTCTCAATTCTAGCGGGCACTAGGGAGCTTCTTGTGGGTGGGTGAGTATGGTGTATGGATGATGAGGTACAAAGGTTGTAGGCCAAAGACCCAGTGTTATATAGCATGAGGTACCATCAAGGAAATAAGGGGGCATGAGTATTGGTGCATAAGGTATAAATTATTGGACACCAGAGTCACTGTTGGTATATATAATGGTTGGGTGGTTGAATTAAGCATTCCATGATGGTAGGGTTTTCTTGCTATATGAGTCTTCTTTCTCATGTTCTTGCATGAGGGATGGTTTTATAGGGCTTCGTTAGGGTTTCACTAGAATGGGCTCTAACATCTGGTATCAAAGCTAGCTATAGCAAGACCCATGCTTCTTTATCAAAGAGTTGACTCTTTCATCAAGAGAGCATTGTTCTTTTGAGTTATGATTCTCGTAGGCAGTGGCTAGCTTTTTCTTTGACAAGTGAGTTTCATAAGGGAATCGATTGTGTGCTTTTCACTTTCACTTGCTATTGAGGGGATCAACTTGGGGCTAGAAGCCCAAAAGTGTGAATGAGGCACTTCAGTGCTGCTTATATGATGGGCTAGATTACCTTGTTTTTAGTCATCTAACACTAAAAGAAAAGATAAACAATGCAGGTATGTTGGGGCTACTCAAGGATAGCCTATTGGGAAACAAGGACTGTGGGCAACAAACAACGATTTAGAAGAGCTATCCATATGCACACAAAGAAAACCGCTATCAGCCATAATCTTGCAAGTGTAGGCTACTTGCTTATGTACAAAAAATCCCAAAACATGCAACTAGAGATGCAATATATGTATATAAATACAAATTTTTTACACACACACACACACACACACACACACACACAAGGCCCTCTTTCATACAACAATTATAATTATACTTACTAATCTTTGAATTCCCTTGTATTTTATATATGGAACTACATCCCAAAAGAGGCATCCTTTTATCCAACATAAGTTCCAATTTGGACAAAAGAAAGTTCTAAATACACACTTCATTGACTAGAAAGTGCAATTTCATAAGGAAAGCAACTACAAATTAAACAAAAAAAAAATATCCATCCTAATTTTTATAATTTAGCAAGCTACATATATATATATATATATATATATATACAAGGCCCTGTTTCACAACAAACAAGAACATACAACAATTCTAATTATACTTACTAATCTTTGAATTCCCTCATCTTTTATATATGGAACTACATCCCAAAAGAGGCATCCTTTTATCCAATAGAAGTTACAATTTGGACAAAATAAAGAAATATACACTTCATGTGCAACTTCATAGGGAAAGGAAAGCAACTACAAATTAAACAAAATTTGGTTATCCTAATTTTTATAATTTAGCAATCGATAAATACACACACACACACACACACGTGCACGCACGCACACACAGATATCTATATGTATGTATAGATATATACACACACACACATGTGTATGTGTGTGCATACATACACATACATACATACATACATATATATAAATACATACATATATACATATACATATATATATATATATATATATATATATAAAATATGTATCTATATATATATACATACATACATATGTATGTACATACATACATATACACACACATACATACATACAACCATCAAAAGTATATATCAAAACTTGGCAAAAAATAAATAAATTTAAGACTTACTATCAACCTAAGCTTGATTAATTTTTTTTTAAATAACCTTAAAAGGCGGTGGGAATTTTCCAGAGGTTTCGTGGAGGTTTCCTTCGCCTCTCTCCCCCTTTGGTGGGCTCTTGAGACCATTCTCTCTCGTCTCTCTCTCTCTCTCTCTCTCTCTCTCTCTCGCATGGCATATCCCTGAGAGAGCCTGCTCTCTCTCTCTCTCTCGTGCGTGCGCTCTCTCTACTGCGCGTGGCATCTCGTGGACGCAGCAGGCACGTGTGAGCGCGCACGTGCGTGTCACAGATCATGGAAAGGGAGCGAGGCTAAGGTTCTAAGGTAAGAAGGTATTTTAATTTATAAGAAGGAAAAACTAAGGCTACACGCATGCAAGGGAGTGATATGTCCAACAACTGGCAAAAAAAAGAGGAGATCATGACAAGCTCCGAAAGGTGACAACAAATTCACTTTCTAGAGCAGACTAGGGAAGGGCACTACTATAATTTCCACATCAATGAGTATGATACTCCAGGTGGTTGTCCTAGACAAACCTACCATCATTTAGCCAGATAGTGTTGTTGCACAAGAGTCCCAACCAACCTCAAAGGCCAAAGAGAACACTTGACCCTGCAAAGGAGAAATGTACACACAAACAAATGTACACACAAACAGGACAAGTAATTGATCCAATGGTCTCAGAGGACAAATGAGTGGATGCTCAAAACAAGAAAGGCCATGGACACTATTCACCCAAATCCCATGCCCATTGAGCCACATGCTTGGTGACCTCTTGAAATGCCGGAGGCTATAGAAGAAGTTCTAATGAATATCTTAAAGAAGAGTCCAAGAAAGAACTCGATCCATTTGAACAAATGTTTGAGGATTTCCCACCACTTCCACACACAAAAATATCGTGACAATTTTCTATAGTATTGCAAGTCCCAATACCAAGTGAGCAAAAATTTGAAGTGCCAAAATCTCATCATTTATGCCCTTTAGAGTTAGAATTTCAATTCACACATTATTGTAAGGAAATCTAGGCCTATGGAAAATTTTGGAATATTGAATGGAAGGATGCCTATGACAAATGTGAAGGAAGCAAATGAGCTAGTGTTAGTTAATTATGACAAAGACCCATGAACCAAGACAAGCATGGTAAAAACAAGATTGCCTAAGGTACCAATAAATAAACAAGGAAACTATTACAAAATTGATGAAAAAAAAGCAATTGTCCCGTAATTTGCAATGGTCAAGAATGTACAACATTGGATGGTAGTATGGGTGTCATCATAAATTACCACTAAGAACAATGAGGAAAACCACCCATGAAAGCACAACGTTAGTGGTAAAACTAGGCAATAAGAATGTGGAAGTACCCTTGGGAATCATTTGTGACCTTAATTTTAAAACCTTTAGCACACCTTTGTAGTAATGGACTTTCACAAACAACTTGAAATCATTGGTGTACCTAGTTGTCCATTCATGAGAGAAACACAATTAGTCCATGTTTGGAGTGTTGGCAGCATCTAATAATTAAAGGTAAATCAATAGATAGGTCTAATCTGATCATAAGAACCATAATGATAAATGCATGTAATAATTGCAACAAAATATTGGTGATCATAAGGAAGGAACATATGCACCCTTACTTGAGCTAGACAACGTAGTAGATTGGATGCATGTATTAGCAATAATTAACATCCCCACAACCACTGATAATCATTTTTTTTGTGTGAGGACCTTGTTGGGAAATGACCATCAAAGAGCCTTCGGATCAGTTGGTGGAAATGAGGGCTCTTCACTTGCCTTCTTTCCTCTTAACAATAACCAATCTCTCAACAATCAATTAACTCATGTGCATCAATTCCTTAAACACAAAGGCCTCAACTAGGCTCATGACAAGCTCAAAACATTGCCTTCCAAAACACAAATAACAAATGACCTTGTGACTTATAGACACTTGACTTTTTGCAATCAAGCTTTATATGTTTCAGCAAATGTGACCTTATGATCACGTGTGCTCCTACGAACCTAGAAGATCCCGAGAGCTTATATGAGCTTATATGACTATTTGCAATCAAGCTCAATATAGCTCATTTGACTTCAACGTACCCTATGTGAGCGCCCATCCAAATTGTTAAGATCTCTAACTTGAGTTCACAAGAGCTTTAAGTTGTCTAGGTACAAGATTTTCTAAGAGATTGTGCTAGTGCATATGTGCTTATATGAATTTAATCGGATCCAAAATATGAATCCCTAAGCCCTAATGTGAAAGCCCTTAAGGGATTATGTGAGAATGTTCTAGTGCATATGTGCTTATATGGAGTCAAACATATCCAAAATCCGAATCCCCAAGCCCTACTAATGTGAAAGCCTTTAAGGGATATGTGAGAATGTTCTAGTGCATATGTGCTTATATGAAGTCAAACATATCCAAAATCTAAATCCCTAAGCCTTAAAGTGAAATCCCTTAAGGCTAAGTCCAAGCACTAAAACTTCAATAGTCTCATAGAGCTCCAAATATCCAAGTTGAATGCAGAAAACATACTAGGTACTTGGTGGGACCAACATTAACTAAATCTACAAATTCACACCAACCCAGACTCCAATGTATAAACCCACCCTCCCATCCACACACACACACACTGCAAAACAGCTGAGAATATAATGTCCAATGGACTTGATTACAAAATAAATACCATAATATTATCCGTTAAGATCACTATTTTTTTTAATAAAGATAATAAACTATAAATCTAATCAAAAGTCATAGACTTACATGTTTCTTCCACTCACAACCTAGCCTCTTACTCTAATCTTCTAGAAATAATAATTTCTCCCAAAATTTAAGATCAAATAAGTATCTTCATTTTGTATAACATTGAGAGCACACAAAAAATAGGTAGGTCTATATAAAGAAAGAGGACTCTTAGCTTACAAGAAGGAAACATGCTCATGTGGTCAAGGACAAGGAGGTACTCACAACACGATGCTTTCAAACTGTGCTGGATGCAAAAATATCAAGACTCGTCTCACAGAGCCTAGCTTCAAAATTTCCCTTATCAAAGGTTCAAAGTCAACCTATAATGCTGAAAACACAATCACTAATCTAAACACTAATAACAAGATAGGTACAAAACATATTTTGGTGTGAATAATAGTATAATCACCATAAGAGAGTACTATAAATAATGATTAGAGCCTTACAACATCTCCTTCTATAAACCTTGTGACATCCACAAATGTGTAGATTATGACAAATAAGAAGACCCAATTCATACTCTAATGGGGTGTCTTATTTCCAAAACTCCACTAGTTCTCTTACATAGATGGGGACATCAATGAGAATATGGAAATTTTTCCCTTTGTTTCCTCATCATTAGGAATGCATAGCCGATTATTGTAATACATGCATCCTTCGTCCAATTTGTACCCAAGAACTCGACTCATTTCTTGAGGAGTCTTACTTTCCTGCATCAGTAGGGTAGCAATAAGGGCAAAGAATTTGTCATGCATGATCTCAGCATTAAGCATATGCCGCATAACAAATAACCTTTCATTGTCCTCATTACTTCTGCTAGAGGACGCATAGTTATTTTGCTACACTTTTTCATTTCTCGTATCATTTTGCTTCTTATAGCAATCTGCCTACAAATGCCCAGCTTTGCCACGATGAAAATAGTCTCGTGTATCATTTTATTGCCAATTTCCACAACCTCTTTGACTCCCCCTTCCTCTGAACTAGCCTCTTCCACCTATGTGTTGTTGTTGTGATTCATGGGACTGTTGTTGGTGTTGCTGACCATAATTTTGATTACTTGTTCAGCCACCACCTTGGCCATGGCCTCGTCCTCTACCTGCACTTGTGTAGAAGGCCTGTTGCTCTAAAATGCCTTTGTTTTATGAAGACTGGTCTTCACCCAAACTCTTTTCTTCAATGATCAACATTGACACCAGATTTGAAAAGTTGGGAATGTTCGCCCAAGTCTGAATAGATGTCTTAAATGCCTTGAATTGTGGCTCGAGACCACGTAGACATACTTCCACTTTATCATCATCATCAACAGAAACACCAATAGATGCAAGGGATTCCATAATGCCCTTGATCTTCAAGGCATAATCATTCATAGACATGTTTTTCTTCTCCACAATATGAAGCTCATTCTTCAACTTAATCTTTTGTGCCTTTGTGTTAGTTTCATACAACTTCACTATGGTGTCCCATGCCTCCTTAAATGACTTGGCATCTTGTATAAGCACAATCATGGTGTCATGTATACTAATAGAAAGCCAATACATGACTTTCCTTGCTCCTTGATTCCAATCCTTGTATTCTTTTACATCTACAACAGTTGGATTAATCTTAGGTATCTCTGGTGCCTCCTCATGTTCATCTTCAATGTAGTTACGTAGCCTTTTCCCATCAAAAAATTTGTTAATCTAAACCTCCAATCATGGAAGTTATTCTTGTCAAGCTTCTTTGCAACAATCTAGTTAATTCCATCTTTTGACATCTTGTCTGCAACACAAATTCACCCAAAACAACAATCTTGTTTGACCTGCACAAACTTTTAACGATACTACACTGCACCCAAACTATCACAACCAGTGACCTTATACATACACCCAATAATACCTATAAGACCTCTTTGGAGTACACACAATATTTGCATAACCAAATTCCCTTCCTGCATTCCAAAAATGGAGTTCTACAGAATATCGAAACTTACTTGCAGTGCACATGAATGCCTGCAAACTCAATAACGAAGGTAAAGGCGTGCCCTAAACACAATTTCGATCACAAAAACATTGTCCAAAGGATGATATAGTTTCCCTACAAAGCTCCACTCCTGTGAAGATAGCTCCTTAATGGGAGTTTGTTGCCGGTGCCTCCCGAAGAGCTCCCGACAAGGGTGTAGTACCAAGTCAATATACCGAACACAAGGGGAGAAGAGTAGGTGAAGCTCTTACCCTCGTACCGCTTCATGTGGAGAATAGTCAAAGGAGGGCATAAATTCCCATCAGAAAAACTCGTTTACTTTAAGAGCCCTAGCCACTAGATATTTCATCAAATAAAAGATTAAAGGTAAGCCTAGAATCCCAAAATATCATATTTATGCATTGAATTGTTTAAATTTGCATAGTTTGAATTAAAAATTATCATTATCATTAAATTCTTTTGAATTGAATAAATAGATCTTTTCTAGAACATTCAACTCTCTATTAAAAAAAAGAAATTTATAGAGGATTAAACTTAGGATATTATATTGATTGGGAATAAGGATCCAGAGTAAAAGCCTATCCCTTATGCCAGTAAAATAACCTTAGAGAAATCTCAAAAACTATCCTAAGCTAAAAACTATAGCCTAGTTAATTTAATTAAAAGGATGTGCATATGTCTGAGTATAAGGTAGAGACCCAAATTAGGGTAGGTACTTGAAGGAACATGTAGAATGGCTATGCAATAGGATTAGGTTAATCTTAAGGGTTTAATCTAAAAAAATTAGGCCAAAATTTAGTGAGTGGTCGCCTAAAACTAGAGAGAGATGATGGGAAATTAGCACCCTAGAGTACACATATAGTTGACTTATGCCTAAACAAATATAGGTTAAAAACTTAAGGCATGTAGGAGTGAGAAATTAATGTGAAAATGAAAGGAGATCCAACCCTAGATTAGTATGAAAGATGGTGGTGTGTGCAATTATGTTCACTTGCATGGTGCAAACAAGCTAGATTTGTTTGAAATAGATCCTTTGTGAACCAAATTGATAAACTAAATCAAGATTTTTTTAGCAATAATCCCTTTGAATCTTAGCAAGTCAATAGATGATTAAACCGGCTAATCTAGTGAGAGAAAATTTTAACCTAGAGAAGGAGAGAAAAGATGTAGATGAAATTGTACCCTATCAAAGGAAATTGCCCAAAATAGATTAATTGATTTAGATGGGAAAAATATGTTGAATTTTGATTCGAATCCTAAGCGATATAGGATCAAGGCATTGAAGGGACCTCGTTAGATATGAGAATTGTCGTTCGGAGTTTCAATGGAGAGCAAAGAATGTCTCATCGGACTTACGAAGGTATACTCCATCTCAAAATGCATGTGTGATGTATAAAATTCTTGATTATTGTTTTTTAATTGTTTGTATATTGTATTTATTATATGCTATTATTGTGGAAGCATGTGAAGGTATACCACATAGGCATATGTGATGCCGTGTTTTTGAGTGTTGAGGCCTATTGCAAAGATGTCCATCCAAGACCTTGTGTGGTTGGTGTGTCTTGTTGTACTTGGACCTAAGTGTCAATCACTTATGAACTCCTTTGCATTCGTTGGCCGAAGTGTTTGTTCCTTGGGAGTGGCATGGCTTTATCAGAAGCCGCTCCCTCATGATTACAGGATATGGGAGTGAGACTTTGTGAGCTCCTTGTTGGATAGCATAGTGGTCCTAAAGTGTTTAGGCTTAGTAGTGTATACCTTCCTAATCTGCTAGTTTGAGGATCACAGTTGTGGTGCTAGGAGATAATTGATGGATTGTGATGTAGTAATCTACATTGTTATTGTCTGTTAACCCATGGCGGACATTGCGACATACTATATTTTACATCATTAATTTAAATATTTTGAGTCATGGGCCGGGCTTGTCGGCACCATATGTTAAGGATGAAGGGATTGGGTGATCGCCGATGAGAGGCGCACCTTGGATATCAGTAGGATAAGGGTTAGGGTCGGCCGGCCATGTATGGGCGCCCAAGTGTGAACGGCCAAGTCACCTATATGAGTCAAATGTAACCCTAAAATCCTCATTCTCATGTGTTGTGAATAGAAGAGTGCTCTTGCCTTATCTCCTTGTTTTCCTTCTCCTGCGTGTGTGAGAGAGAGAGAGAGTGAGAGCGATCGAGCGCACTGTGTAGCGGCACGGCGAGGCGGCGGAGAGGCGGTAGAGCGGCGACGGCGGCTCCTCCTTCACGGCTGCGACGCGGGAATCCTTCAAGGCGACAGTTAAGCGGTGAGTGACACACCTTTTGCATTCTGTTTTGAGCTTGCCTTCCTGGTTGTATGCTTGCAGCCATTCGTGGCTCGCATACGGTGTTCGGTAAGTCCCCAGCTACGACCTGTGCGGCAAAAGCGCACATTTTTGGCGCCACTGCCGGGGAGTTGCCCTGCACCAAGCTCCAGTTTGCAGCTCGGCTGCTGCTGCGTGAAGTTTAATTTACACTACTGTAGGAAAGGCGTCTGTGTTGCTGTTGTGGTGTTTCTGTGGTTTTCAATCTCTGTTTCTGCAAGTTGTCTTCTGCATTTCTGTTTCTTTTTTGTTATTTTTCCGCTCCGCGTGTGGGCGTGCATTCTGTTATCTGGTTTCCGCGTGTGAGAGGGATTTCTGAATCCCCAGATCTGTGCTGTGTGTGCGAACTGCACCGCGGCCAAGGCTGAACCCTAAGGAAACCCTAGAAAACTTATCTCACAAAAAAAAAACAGAAAATAAAAAATAAAAAAATTATAAAAAATAAAAAACAAAAAATTAAATTTTATTTTCAAAGAAAGAACCGAACATGTGGAGAGGAAAGATTTTCTAATTGGAGAAAAAAATTTTGAAAAGAAAGAACCCCAATCGACCCTCGACCCACGACCCCGGCCTCGGTCTCGGTCTTTTGATATATATATATAGGAGAGTGAGCCTCCATAGCTTTCTCTCAAGTGAGAGCTTATGGGAAGTTGTGCCCTATATGTAGCCCACTCCCCAAGGAGTAAAGTGAGCATGTGGGATAAAGCCCTCACCCTTTCCTCCACAAGCAAATAGGCTTTTGCCCTTTTCCCCCAAAGGAAACGGACTGTTTTGAGGACTACAGGAGCTCTAGATAGGCGAACACGGTGCTGTAAAGCACACTAGGACCCTTTGAACGATACGCTCGTTTCGAGCTATCATACGCCCTAGTCCAAGTTCGACCGTAAGTAAGGGGGTCAAAAACGGGTTAAAAACAACACAAAAACAAGTAAAAACGGGGTGCGAAACACCTAAGAAACCACTTGTGTGAGTTTCAAGGGTAGTTACCAACGCACGTAGGGTACCCACGTCACATGCATCTACGTTCTGGTCGGGTACTAGAGCCGGAACCACTAGAAAGCGTTTCAGTCTACGTAGGCTCACACCATCCCTCCACGTTGGCATCTTGGCCTTCGGCTGGAACCCAAGGGAGTGCAACCCAAGATCCACGAATAGTGGATAGTGACTCATCCTCTGACTCAGAAGCCATGGAAGGGCACCCTACCAAGAACCCTGAGGAGACAAGCCAAAACATGCCAGTGTGGGCCCCACAACCTGGATCTAGCATGTTTAGTCGTCTAATAGAGACCTTTAGTAGAGCTACACGCTCTGAACATGCGACAAGCGAAGTAAATGAGGAAGGAGGGGTAGTAGATTCGCCATTCACATCTTATGTGGACCCTACCCTCCCAAAGAGTGTCCATGTGGATATTCTACCTACTTCGTTTAATGAGGGCCCTACTGAGCTACCAACTTCCGATGCTCTTCCTAAAGTAGAGGTCCCTAGAAGCCAACCCATAAGAAGTGACATTGCGTCCACTTCAAGAGAGCCGTTTGGCACACCAAGTCTAGATGGGATATTTCTCAATGAAAATTGGGAATATGATCTACACACAGAGACTCTAACTGACCTATACACATGTTACACATACCATGTAGGTTGGTTAGAAGTCCTACGATCTACATCTAGCGCCACTAATCTAGAGGAGCAACAACACATGATATGTGAGGTGATTCATAGAATTATCCAAATTGAGAGGCAAAATAGGGGAGTGAACTTAGTTTCCACTGGCCCTATGAGGTTTTTGGATACGGGCAAGGCCAAACAACCAACCCTATCACAATTGGAGACTCCCTCGGTGAGTCCCATAGACCCTTCATATGTTGTTTCGCCTGGAGTCTCAATGCAGGTTGAGCCCACGAGTAGTAACTTTAGTTTTCCAACCTTGGCTCAACTTTCCATTAAGGAATCCGTAATGCCTACCCCAATGATGAGCATGACAGAAAGCGCACCTGTTACCACTGTAGTTAGTACGACACCACTACCTAGTGGAACAGTACCTACAACAGTGCGTGGCAGTGCCTATCGGCCTTATGTACCTATTGCTACTCATGCTCATGTAGCTCCTACGCCTCCTAGTATGCCAATGGCGTATGCTCCAAGACTGCCTTATCATAACCATTATCCAAGGGGAGCTAGGCCTAGCCACATATCATATCCTACGTCATTTGCCAACTTACTCAGACCAACGCCAACTCCTATCAGCCAGGCTATCCCAGAAGTACCTCCACCAACTATGCCTGCTCACTTAGGTGATCTCGCAGCATTTGCTCAGACGATCGGACGATCCATTGCAGAAAACATGCGGGGTATGCCTGAGAGAGAACCTAGAAGCAAGGCAGTACAAGTGGCTAAGCTCACTCAAAACTTCAGTGGTAACGAGGATGTTAGGAAGCACATTGAAGTCTTTGAACACGTGTGTGATTCCTTGGAAGAGCACAATGAGCTGCACAAGTGTAAAGCCTTAGGCTTAACCTTGAGTGGGAAGGCCGGAGATTGGTATCGAACCTTAAGGGTTGAAGAGCGCACTCACTACCCCACTCTCAAGAGATTGTTCTTGAAAGAATACATACGCGAGGGTGTGCTTTGGGGGGTAGCATCTCAACTTCAAAAAGCCGAACGCGAGGAAGGGGAGTAAGTGAGAGACTTTATAAGCCGATTGAAGCATCTAAATTCTCGCTGCACTCCTGATGAACGCTTCAATAACAACCAACTCCTCGATAGATTCATCCGAGGATTGCGCCACGAGGACATTTACAATGGCCTAGTCATTAGAGGTCTTACAACGTGGGAAGCAGTCACTGCCAATGCAATCCAGTTAGAAGACAACTTGATGATTGCAGGTAAAAAGGTGTCTTCGGAGACAAAATCCGTTAGTTCGCAAGTATCTGGGCACGAGCCAATGACGGTAAAACCTATTGCAAAGGAGCCCAAGATATCTGAAATGTCTGTGACTGACCTTACCAAGGCTCTCCAAGAATACTTTAGGGGTAATCGAGCTCCTCAGAATAGCCATATGTACCCAAGGAGAGAGCAACAATGGTGTTCGGTGTGCTTAGGACCACATAGCACGAGTGAATGTCCCACATTTAGAGTCAAATTCAATGGGAATTGCAATGCATGTGGTAAGTATGGCCATCAATCTAAAGATTGCCTAACACTTAAGCGAATGTTGGCAAACCAGGCACCACTAGCTTGGTCAAACACACCTCAAGTACCCGCGCTAATGCCTGCACAACCTATCGAGCAACCGTCACAGCACATAGTTCCAAGGAATCCGAATGTAGTCCAGCCTGTGCCGTTACCACCGCCAGTGCTAGGACCACAACCTCCACATCCAAGGATTACCCCGATAAACCAGATGGGTTGTGAGTCACATAGTGCATGTGGGGATTATGAAGAGGAGATAGACCCCACTGCTCCATACGGGATTGATACGTTTGAAATGATTCCCCAGTACTACATGGAGGATCATTTTGGGCAAGTCAAGCCTGTATATCAAGCGGCTGCTCTCGCCACTAGAGGGCAAAACCTTAATAACATGGCAAGGAGACCACCTCTTCAATGCTACGAGTGTGGTGGACCACATCGTGTAGCAGAGTGCCCTAATAGGCTACAGAAGATCTCTACTCAGATGCAACCAAATCAAGCGAGCACATCGGGAATGCCGGTACTTACATGTAATCGTTGTGGCATAGATCATTTGATCGCTCAATGTCCACATAATCCTAATGCGCCCAAGATTACGCCATTGAATTTGGTTGAGGTCACCAACCAAGCACGAGGAACCACACCTGTTGTACCCGCGAATGTAGTTACACGGTCAATGCTTCAAAATCAAAACTACATTCTTGAAGAGAGGGATACTGCATCAATCGCTCAGGCAAAGAAAAAGAAAACACGACGAAAGAGATCGCTTAATGCCACGAGCTCCAAGCCTAGTTCAAAGACTAACATAGGGACAGGAGACGACCCCGTGTATATGAATGATCCTGAAGATGATTCTGATTCAATAGAAACCATGGGGACCAAAGCCACTACCTTAAGGGAGGAACCTACTCGGGAGCTCAATGAAGGAGAATCAAGCGAGTACCTAAATAAGGGAAAACAAAAGGAAACTTCCTCGGCCCCACAACCAAGTCAGTTAATGCCCTCTCGACCACCCAAACTGACTGAGACTCCCCAAGACAAGCCACGTGGGCCAAAAACCCTCAAGAAAAAGATTGGAACTTACCCAAACCCAGTTGAGGAGATTGAACAAGTACAACACTTAAGGGGTTTGGTGGAAGAAACACAACGAGAACTGGAGCCAAACCCGAGAAAAATCAAAATTCCAGACACAGTGTTTCCTACGCAAGTTCAGCCTCATCGGAACCATAAACCGTTAGCTATACCTAGTATCATTCGGGAAGAAAGCGAGGATAGGACATCCGGAAGTGGGCAAACACCCTTCTTGCTGGAAAGAATGTTTAGTGAGGGAATGCCTGACCCCATCGAAGAGGAAGTGATTCCATCTTCACCAGTCCCTAGTCAAGGGGCGATGTCTCGAAAAGTACCGTTGAATGTGTCTAAGCTAATGGATTTCATGTCCTCTAAGATCAGAACCACGATCATATCCAAATTATATGGAGATCCGGAGCTATTCTTAGCTCTTCGAGCATTTCTCAATGGAGAACTAAAGGCGGGGCTACCACAATTTGCAAATATGGATAGACCCGACACGCTTCAAGATGAAGGAGAACATTGGGATCTACAACCCAACCTAGATGAAAACTCGGTCGTGGAAATACCTGTTAACAAGTTGGGACAGTACTTTGAAGGGGACGAATCTAATGCCACCCTCCCCATTACTACCAAGGGATTAACTCTAAAGGGAATCCTTGATGGTGGTGCTGGAGTGAGCATTGTGACTAAAAACTGTTGGGAATCTATGGGAAGGCCTCACCTTGAAGTCACAAACATAGTGGTTAAGATGGCAAACGGAACCATAGCTAAACCTATTGGAATGTTAAGGGACCTCAAGATCAAGGTCCTGGGATACAAGGTAAAACATACCTTCATTGTAATGGATTTCTCCAAGCATCCTATGTCATATCAAATGATCTTAGGACGTCCTTTCATGAGGGAAGCACAAATGGTGCATGACTGGTCGAAAAACCATGTCTACCTACAATTCCAGGACTCTGTCATTCGAGTTGATCTTGAGAATGGTCGTGCACATCCTTTAGGAAGCAAGGTTATCATTGATAATCGATCGGATACCACTATTCACTCCGCCCCATTAAGGTATTGCTATACATGCAAAAAAGAGACTGATGATGGGAAGGATTCTCCTTATATGGATGTCCTACCGGGTATGACTGAGTCGGATAACGTGGATTGGGTACACCTAGCGGCAACCATAGACACATGGGGAAATAGAGGTACAAGTTGGGTAACACCTGAGGGGCAAGATATGCCACCGTTAGTGCCAATAAACATGATAGGTGTTATGCACTTGACACCTAATGGCGAGAAAGTGGCAAACTCCACTGACACTGAAAGTAGCGAAGACTCAGACCAATGCAACTCCGAGTATGAATCTCAAGAAGAAACTGAACTGATGGGAGGGATGAATCAAACATTCGCCCAAATGTGGAAGCAAGGTGCTCAAGGCCTAGGACAGTGATCTCCTGCAGTTCGTCCGAAAGTGAAGATCGACCAAGTGAGTCCGAATCTGATAGAAACAAAAATCAAAAACTTGGTAAGAAGAAAACGAGACATAAGCGCCAACGCTATCGAGCTAATGTACGCACTGCAATAAACAAAGAAAGATCCACTGCAGAATGGCTTAGTTATGTAGGAGCCATTGACGCTCATCGGAAGATAGCGGATGATTGGGGACAATACCTCCAAAGTGTCATGTGGTGTATTCCGCAACCTCATGACGTCGCCCAATTAGAAATCGAAGAGAAGCCAAAACTAAGTCGTACTGCAAGAAGGCGGCAAAACCAAGAGTTGGCTCAACAACAAAAGGAGGCGGAATTAAAAGAAAAAAACCGGGCACAACAAGAACCAGTAGACTTACACCCCGCACCCGAGCATTTCAAATCATTCACCACAGGGGAACGTAAAGTAGTCTACACAAAAGCCCAACGAACGCCTACCAATGGGAGTAGCGGTGTCTACGATGGCCCTGCGGTAGTTAAGGAGATAGACTTAGCAGATCCGGGTGAGGAGTCTAAACCAGTTTTTATTGCTCAAGACCTCACCAAGGCGGAAGAAGCTGCACTTACAAAGCTTCTTAAAGAATTCAAGGACATATTTGCATGGACATATCATGACATGAAGGGTGTTCCACCCTCGGTGGTGCAACACACGATTCCAATGATTAGCACTGCTAAACCAGTCCAGCAACGTCCCTACCCAATGAATCCTAAGTATGCAAAGATTATACAAGAGGAAATTGAAAAGCTGGTAAAATGTGGATTCATATACCCAATTGAGCACTCCGAATGGGTTTCTCCGATAGTCATCGTGCCAAAGAAGAATGGGAAACTCAGAGTGTGCGTTGATCTCAAAAAGGTTAATGCAGCCACCAGAAGGGATCATTACCCCTTGCCATATTCTGAACATGTGCTTGAAAGAGTGGCAGGCAAGGAGGCATATAGCTTTTTAGATGGGTACTCGGGTTACAATCAGATCACAATTGCAGTCGAGGACCAAGCTAAAACAGCATTTATCACGGAGTTTGGAGTGTTTGCCTTTCGTGTCATGGCCTTTGGCTTGACCAATGCACCTGCAACATTCCAACGATTGATAAACACGGCCTTTAAGGAATATCTAAGGGACTTCTGTGAAGCCTTCTTAGATGATCTTTGTGTTCATTCCTCTTGGGACGAGCACTTGATGTGTTTACGAAAAATATTTGAAAGGTGTAGATTATATCGCATCTCCTTGAATCCTTTCAAATGCCAATTCTGGGTTAAACACGGAGTTATCTTAGGGCATATAGTGTCCAAAATGGAATTTCCACTGACGAGAGTAAAATCAAGGTCATTCTGGAATTGCCACCACCCACCAACTACAAGGGAGTCCAACGCTTTATGGGCCACGTTGGTTATTATCGAAGGTTTATTCTATTCTTCGCCGAGATAGCTCGACCATTGTATAAGCTTCTCATCGAGTTTATTTGGACCGAAGAATGTGACCGTGCCTATGAGCTATTAAAGAAGGCCTTGGCGAGTGCTCCAATCTTGAGAATGCCTAACTGGGATTTACTCTTCCATGTGCATATTGATGCATCAAACTTTGCTATTGGGTGTGTTTTAACTCAACCTGGAGAACACAAGCTAGACTACCCCATTAGCTTTGCCAGTCGCCAGTTGAACGATGCTGAGATAAACTACACCACTACGGAGCGAGAAGGGTTGGCAATGATATATGCAGTAAGGAAATTTCGTTATTACCTCCTTGCCACCAAGTTTGTTTTCTATGTAGATCATCAAGCATTGTTGTATCTGGTAAACAAACCATGCTCCACAGGAAGAATCACACGATGGCTATTGATTCTTCTTGAGTTTGATTTCACTGTTGTTGTGAGACCTGGCAAAAAACATGTTATGGCTGATCATTTGTCTCGCATACCTAATGGTGAGGCCCCTACAGGGGTTGATGATGACTTACCTGACACTTCCCTGTTCATGGTGGAGACAATGCCTGAATGGAGTGAGAAGATTGTTAACTTTTTGGTTAATGGCTTTCCACCCAAGGAGCTTCGTAAAGATCTAGCTCGAAAGCTGATCAAAGAATGCGAACCCTATTGCCTGATAGCCGGGACTCTTTATAAAAGAGGAAAGGATGACGTTCTTAGGCGTTGTGCCCGAGAGGATGAGTATCTATACATTTTACAAGAGGCACATATGGGCGTAGCCGGTGGTCACTTCTCAGGAGACTTAACTGCGCGAAAGATCTTACAATCAGGGTATTGGTGGCCCACTATGTTCCAAGATGCATCACTCTTTGTGAAGGGTTGCGATGAATGCCAACGATACAAGAAACCGCAGAGGAAAGATCAGATGCCCCTACATCCGATCAAAGTAAACCAACCATTTGAAAAGTGGGGTTTAGACTTTGTAGGTCCAATTAGCCCAGCGGCCCGAAACACACAATCTCGCTATATTATTGTGGCCACTGACTATATGACCAAATGGGCTGAAGCGAAAGCGA
Organism: Cibotium barometz; assembly: GCF_041138505.1. Lineage (NCBI taxonomy): Eukaryota > Viridiplantae > Streptophyta > Polypodiopsida > Cyatheales > Cibotiaceae > Cibotium > Cibotium barometz. Next base: position 26,558,641 of record NC_141065.1, on the reverse strand, counting down.
CACGTAAGGCAGATGCGAGGACAACAGCCAAGTTCCTCTTTGAAAATATAATCACACGCTTCGGTTGTCCTTTTGAACTTGTGAGCGACAATGGTACGCATTTTATAAATGAAGTGATTAGGGAGCTCACAACAAATTTCATGATATCCCATCATAAATCTACTCCTTATTATCCGCAAGCGAATGGCCAAGCCGAGAGTACAAACAAGACATTAATCTCTGTTTTGACAAAGACAGTTGAAGCTCATCGCACGGATTGGGATCTAAAGCTCACGACAGCTTTATGGGCCTATCGTACTGCGTACAAAGTGGCTATTAATTGCACACCATTCAAAATGGTATATGGCCAAGAAGCAGTCATGCCATGGGAATTTGTCATTCCTAGTCTTCGTGTTGCTACTCAAGAGGGTTGGGATGGTAATCCCTTAGTAGAGCGTCTATATATCCTTGAGCGGCTAAACGAAGAAAGACAATTGGCTGTATACAATGCCCTTGTGGAGAAGGATAGAAGGAAAAAATGGTTTGATCGCCATCTAAAGGACAAGGACATCAAGGTTGGGGATAAAGTCTTGATGTATGGAGTGCGAAATGAAAAGAAGAAGCTCAAATATGCTGGTAAGGGACCATATAGAGTATGTGAAATTACCCCGCAAGGTACCATCAGAGTGGAGACTCTCGACGGAGTTGAAACCATTGGATTCCTTAATGGGAGTAAATTCAAACGATACTATGACCCCCTGAGCCAGGAGGAGTTACATGCAATACATCAAAAGAAGGCAGCTAAAGAACAAGTTGAGCTTAAAAAGATACAAGCGAGAGTCGAAGCTAAAGAACGTCAACAGCGTGCTAGGAGACAACGAGAAGCCAACTTGGGAATTACGCAAGTATTTTTCGAGGAAGCAGAGGAGGATGCACTGGAATCTGACCCACCTCTAAGATACCCAATTGAGTTACGGAGTCCTTACGGGGAGGTGTTATACAATGCATTATTGGATACAGGAGCTCAACACAATTTGCTATCATATGGCGTGTGGTGTCAACTGGGAAAACCACCTCTATCCAAGAGTTCTATCCAAGTTCAAGGAATCAACAAGAAGAAAACCCCCGTCTCAGGAATTCTGCACACTCCGGTTGCCTATGACAAGGGAACCATAATTCAAAGCTTTTTGGTTATGCCAGCTGGCACCATGGAAGGGACTGTAATCTTAGGGCGCAAATGGATGATGGCCACCAAGTGCAATATCGATTGGGCAACCAGACAAGTCACAACGCAAGAACCAACACTAGGTCTGACCGCTCAAAATCCCGCACCTAAGTCACCCACTCAAATATTAGATAACGAAAAATCACAAAGTCTAGTGGCAAAACCATCTTCGATTGTTGGCCACCCCTCTAACGCTTCAATGCCAAGAGTGGAAACAGGCAAGGTGGTCCCTAAAGCTTCGCTTACTATGCCAAAGAGTACATACAAATGGGTCCCCAAAGCTTTGTTAACAGCTACTTTCCCTGCTCAATCTCGTTCAGCCACCAAGAAGCCTCATAAAAGGAAAGCAGCTACCCACCCGAGAAAGGGCAATGTAACATCACGATGGATCCCTAAAAAATTATTAGTTGCCCAAGGGTACTACGAGGGAAATGACCAGATTTGGGTCCCTAAACATAAGTTGAAACCCTCTACATCACCTGTAAATCCTTGCAAACCAATTGTTTCCACCTCAATGACAATTCAAGACCGTGGTAAGGGAAAGGTAATAGAGTGCTCTGCACCACTTCTTCCAGAGTTAGTTTGGATTCCCAAACAATATCGATCATTACCACCTAGCTCAGGAAGGGGGGAGCCACATGAAGCTTCTAGCTCCTCATGCCAGGCACACACTCATATAGAAGTTTCTACATGCTCTACACCTACTCTTGTCAACACCCAACAAACAACCGACTCTACGTCTCCCCTTGTAATAGTATCGTCGGAAACCATTTCCTCCATTCGTCAATGGGAGCGTACACTACCATCTCTGCAATTGGATGTAGCCACAAGGGTCATAAAAAGCTATCTGCCCACATCACAACCTATGACCCGCTGGACAAATTGGTTCCAAGAGGCTGCAACATCATTGCAAATAATATGATCTACCTAAGGAAAGGGGGAGCATGTACTCACGCTCGACATTCTAATGCTTCCTCCTTAACCTTCTCCCCTGACCATGCAATTGCCAAATTCAAGGGGATGTATATATATAGCTTCATACTTTAAAAAAAAACAAAAACAAAAACAAAGAAAAGAAAAGCAAAAAATAGTAAAAAGAGCAAGAGCACAAAAAGAGGAGAAATAACCAAACTAGATTGACTTGTCATAAACCTACTGATGCTATATCTGTGTTTGCAGATATGGCAGATGCACGATCATCATACACTTCATCCACTCCCACCCTTGGTGAGAGGTATCATCTATACCTTTCTCAGATATTTCATATGTGCTATCCTGTTATTGAAACTGAATGGGATCATATAGATGTACTGGCCAGAGAGGAAAATGTTGAAGAATTAGAATGGCTGATTCGCCTATTGACCATGACTGACCCCTACTCCATAGAGGAAATATCCCCGATAGCCCAACGCTTTCCTTTTCCACAAGAGGACTATCCTCGCATGGTTACATTCTTGATGAGTTTATGTGGATGGGAAGATGAAAAGGAAATATCTGACAATGATGAATGGACGGATGAAACTCATGGCACTACTGAGGTTGATTTTATTTATTTGGATGATGCGGATAGAGGCTTAGCCTTAGGGCTAGAGCCAGAACTCTACAACATCCTCTTACCATATCCTCAGTAGTAGTGTGGTGACTGGTAGGTAGGTTAGCGTTTCCAAGTTTTTTCTAGTTCAGATTCCTTAAACAAGTCTTGAAATTTTCACATTGATGTGCCCCTCGAGGTATAGTGCTTGTTAGTTGATTGTATAGGTTAAAAACTTTGAGGTGGGTTCGTTTACAAGTCTAGAGACTGCCGCAACGTTCATCAAAATATATCTACATCAAATTGCAAGCTGTCTCGTCAAATCAAGGAGATCTCCAATTACAGGTGTAATTCTTCCATACCCACTCTCTTTCGTTTTTACTGTTCAATCAATTGCTTAAACTATAATGCATGACCACATGGAAATTGTCAATGTACTACTTAGTTTTTGAAGTTACTTGCATGCTAGTGTAAATCATTAATGAGCTTAACTTTATTGGAAATATTCCTAGGCAGCATGACGTCTTTAGTTAACCTTGGAATACGATTGTCTTAGGTCTAGGGTAAAACCATCTTAATGTTTGACACCTGGCCATGTGTGTGTTGACCTCTAGGACATAGCTATTACCCCTTTGTCGAAAAGATGCAAGACAAAATATAGTTCAGGAGCGAGGATCAAAAGAAATAGATTTAAAAAAAAAAAAAACAAGCCTACAATAAATGGCAATACAAGTCTATGATGTGCTTTAATGTTGGCCTATCGCCTTATTGATACTTGGTAGGCGAGGAGTATTCTACTCCAGACCGATGCCTTGGTTGGTAGGGGGTAGCCTTGCCTAAAGTGAGCTAATAGATTCCTGGATAATGCCTTGTGTTAAACATGGTACCAGGATCGATGTTAGTTTTGCCTTAGGAAGGTCGCCATTGTGTATAAAAATTGTCATGTGTAAAAAAAAAAAAAAAAGGCAAAAGGCTCCTGTAACTCTGATGTTTCTTGTGTCCCTAGGCTCGTGGTAACTACTTGTTCTTAGAGTAGACACAGTATAGTCATCTGTTTATTTATTAAGCTTGGTTATTTTCCTTGACTTAGGCCAGTTATAAACCTTGATTAACCTTTGACACCTTGCTAACTCTTGAATTCCTTTCAATAATTTTAAACTCCTATTAATTTGCTACACTAGCTCACTCATGTACCCTTAAACTAAGTTCTAATAGCAACATCCATTGTGGTCTCACACGCTTGAATTTATACACTTTATATCTTTTGAATTCCAGCATACCTTCACTCTACTTCCCTGTTTTGCAGACGGTCTACCACAACAACCCTCTCGAGCTTACCATACCATAGCTTCCGAGGACGGAATCTACATCAGGAAGGGGGGCATGTTAACCCATGGCGGACATTGCGACATACTATATTTTACATCATTAATTTAAATATTTTGAGTCATGGGCCGGGCTTGTCGGCACCATATGTTAAGGATGAAGGGATTGGGTGATCGCCGATGAGAGGCGCACCTTGGATATCAGTAGGATAAGGGTTAGGGTCGGCCGGCCATGTATGGGCGCCCAAGTGTGAACGGCCAAGTCACCTATATGAGTCAAATGTAACCCTAAAATCCTCATTCTCATGTGTTGTGAATAGAAGAGTGCTCTTGCCTTATCTCCTTGTTTTCCTTCTCCTGCGTGTGTGAGAGAGAGAGAGAGTGAGAGCGATCGAGCGCACTGTGTAGCGGCACGGCGAGGCGGCGGAGAGGCGGTAGAGCGGCGACGGCGGCTCCTCCTTCACGGCTGCGACGCGGGAATCCTTCAAGGCGGCAGTTAAGCGGTGAGTGACACACCTTTTGCATTCTGTTTTGAGCTTGCCTTCCTGGTTGTATGCTTGCAGCCATTCGTGGCTCGCATACGGTGTTCGGTAAGTCCCCAGCTACGACCTGTGCGGCAAAAGCGCACATTGTCTCATGTATTTGAACAATGGTCATAAAATTATTAAGTTTTAAGAAAAGAAATGTTTGACGTGGAGTATGTGTGTGAGCACCATCTTGCTTTGTTTTTCCGTAGAGTGTGTGCATAATGGGAGCGTGTGAGTTTACGCCAGCTCCATAGCCTTAGTGGTCAAGTGGCTGTACTTCTAAGTTTCTCAAATAATTTTTGTTTTCATTAGAAAGCACTTGGGTCTACCTTGTCACCCACATTCCTATGGCTTATCCTTTATTTACTCCTACCAAATCCACAGATAGTCTAGGGTAAATTGGAAATTAGACTAGTAAGATGATAGAATCTATCAAGGTTGTCATCTTTATAATCGAGGAGTAAGATGTTGGTTGAGCCCAAGGGAGCCACCAATTGCCTCTTGCTTATGGGAATTATGAAGAAGACATGCATCTGGAGGAATTATACATATTTCCTAGCGTAAGGATTATGTAGTGAAATTGTGAAAAACTTATTGCTAGATAGACGAGTGCTAGGCATTATTGTATGAGGCCCCGAGGTGAGACTCTTTACCTTGGATCGAGTCTTCCACTATAGTTATATCTGAAGATGGGGATCCTCAACTAGTATCAAAGTGCAATTCTAAAAATGAAACTTACAGTATTTTACTTTGTTTCTTTTCATCAAATGGCGTCACAACAGGTGGCCCGATTGTGTCTTTTCGGGATACCTAAATTATCCCATGAGGATGACATGATAGCTTTCATGTTCGAGCATTTATTATCTAGTCGCACTTGATGGGAGAGACTTGTTCTAGCTCAACATTTTAAGGAGCTATATTTTCCTACATGGGTTAAGTGGCGACATTGTTGGTTCACCCATAGATCGCTTACTATAGTTAGGACGTGATGATCCAAGGGAGAACATTTCTCTAGTGATGATCCGTTTCAGGATGAAGACTGTAGCTTAGCTCATATTGTATGGGACTATGCCTAGGAATTTTAGGACTTTTAGGCGAGCTTTTCATGTTCTCGGTTACTTTATTCCTTGACCCAGGTTTTCCCCCCCCCCCCCCCCCCTTGAGTCATGGACCACTTTTGTCATGGCATGACCAGGAGAGAGTATCATAGAGCTATCCGGATGTGGGTTGAGGAGAGAGCTCGTGAGAGGTCAGAGGATTAAGACTCATGAGGTTTTTCTCTTTGTATATAAATAAAGTTGATACAATAAAACATATGATGTTTTTTCTTCTTTGTCTACCTGTTTTTTATGCCAATTTTAAATGTGTGAAGTTGAAAAGTGTAGTAATGGCTTAGAGTTTGACATCCGCATAAAAGCAAGAAATTCTTTAGCCAATAATAGACCTCTAGTAGCTACTTTTTTTCAAAGCTGTAGAGAGTATTATTTTAGCCAACCATATCAATCTCTTTTCATGTAGAGGCATGCTTGGGATCAAAGTGAAGCAAAGTTCAATATAAAAATAGATGTTGCTTATTTAAGCATCGAATCTATGTCTAGCCTTGGTTATGGAAAGGATAAATTTAGTAAAGGAATATAAAATCTGTGGGTGGTAGAAGCCAATATACATTAGACGAATATTTGTCGAGATTGAATCATATGAGTATGTATCTTCCTCATTAGAAGTTTGTAATTGTGGGACCCTCTCTTTAATAATAGTTTGCTGTAAACTTTTACTTTTCTAATCCCAAAGTAAAGATAATGTTTTATATACCTTCTTTCCTCACTTAATATGTCTCTACATGTCTACTTCTTTCTTGATATTATAATAATACATTTTAATGAATTACTCTTTTAAAACATAGTTGAAAATCATGGCCTTTTGTATGAATGACTCTTTGAATATATAGTTGAAACGTCCCTTAAACAATGTTAAATCAAGAACTATTAGGATCCCATTATATATCATAAGATCACACTAAATCTTCTAAGGGTTCCTATAATCCCCCTTGTGCTTATCATGTGCTCTCTTAGTAGCCCGTGCAAACTCACAAGTCATGTAAGGTCTTTGGAGAAGCTAATTCTTAAAAGACTTTGTAAAAGCTCATACAAGCTACACATATCTTTAAACCAATCTTCATACATCTTTAAACCAACCTTTGAAAGCTATGTAGGTAGCTTCTATCAAGACACTTGCTCTTTCTTACCATTGCCATGCTTGTAGGTTCCTTTGATTATCATTTTGAACTCCAAACTTGTGAAACACTCGCTATCCTTGTGAAACGAAGACCCATTTAGCATTTATAATAATCAAGGTGCTACCAACAAAAAATTCTTTCCCATCGTTTTGTGACAATATCAACTCAAATCGTTTCCCCTCTTTGCATATCTTTTAGCTTAGCACAAGCCTAATATAAGTTACACTAGGATTGGTGAAATCGTTCTCCTATTTTTTGGTAGAAGATGAGAGCATATCCCTATATACTAGCATATGTTGTATTAAATTTGTGTGTGTGTGTGTGTGTGTGTGTGTGTGCATGCGTGTGCGTGTATATGTGTGTGTGTGTGTGTGAGAGAGAGAGAGAGAGAGAGAGAGAGAGAGAGAGAGAGAGAGAGAATTTAAGTATTTAAGCTTGTAATAACATTTATTAGGTACAAAAGTTTTTAATGTAAACTATTTTTTGAATGACTAATTAATCATTTGTGGTTCAATTCTCTACATAGGTAAACCATTATCTAGCATCTCAATTGAGGCACATGCCAAGGATTGCGAGCGTGCATCTTCACACATCCAGGAGGGGTGAACAAAGGTATTACCCTACGTGGGCAATGACTCAAGGGTAACTTTTCCAAAAGAAAAAGTGTACGGCCTCTCAAGATAGCCCCAAGGTTGTCTGGGGAAGGGGAAGCCAATGAGGGGACATGTGTTAGAACCCTTTTTTAGAATTGCCAAAATACTGGGCCCAAGGATATTCCAACAAAGGCTTTGTCTCACTAGGGTGAAAACTTTACCATTGGAAGCACAATCCTTTTGTATCTATAATGGCAAAAGCTAAAATCAACCATCCATCCTTTTTTGTGAAGATGGGACCGACAACCCCTCTAACTAGGTGGACATGGTGGGCGAGGGAGCTTCACTTGTCTTCGGATGCAAGCTTTATTTTTTGACGGGTACCCTTGTCCTTCAAAATTGACGAGTTTGGTGAAATATAAAAAAATTATTTGTATTTTACTACCAAAATGCTAAAAAACGAGTGTGACGCTAACTATGAGAATAGCATATAATATGAGACACAAGTGTCAAGGACGTGTAAATAAAGAATCTCTGCCGCCTTAAGAGGTTTGAAGTACCTGATGAAATCTCAATTCCTAACATGAAAAAACACTTTAATTGAGCGCTGCGTTATTTTTCCTTCTCGATTTTTTGCCGGCTATGGTGGACCAAATCGATGATGGTCATCTAAAAAAGAACCCACGCTTCTTTCACAGGAACAGCAGCAATGGGGGCGGAGATGGAGAGCCCAACTGCAGAGGTCTTCGGGAAAGAGAAAGAGAGAGAGATGGCTATGGCGGTGTAGGCGATATAGAACCCAATAGAGACACAGACGGAGAAGGCCATCGCTATGGAGATAGAACGGACAGAAACATAGATGGAGGTCGAGGTGGCTGGGACCCCAGTAGAAAAGACAGAGGTAAAGACAGAGATGGCTATGCCTATGGCGATGTAGAGCCCAACATAAGAAAACACAGAGATGGTCATGGCTATGGCGATAAGGAGCCCATCAAAGATTACCAGAAGAAGCCCATCAATGGCCAGGGTGTTGGGCTCAGTAGCCTTGTGGTGCGCGTTGACAGCAGTAATGGTAGCGGTGGTATGACGGCCGATACTGGACATGACAGAGAGCCCCACCATGGTGGGCGCGAAGAAAGCTTTGCACCTGCAGGTTGGTTCATCTTGTGGGTGTTTAACATGGTTTGGTTCTATTTTGCTCCCCTAGAAAATGACATAATTTTTGTGTGGATATTTGGCAATGGATTACCCAGTGGGTGCGTGATCAGCCACAAATTCACCGTGGTTTACGTCAGTAGATGCTTGATTAACCATGAAAACTACAGTGAGTTGCCTTGAGTGCATGTTCAGCAATCAAATTCTGGTAAATTAATCCACTGATTGAGCCTTTAGCAATGGAATTTTGGTGAATTTTTAAGGCCTTCTTGAAATCCACAAAGCAACATTAGATGTGCTTTGTGCTCTCCTTCTAGATGATCGTCCATTTGAATCCTGCTTGATTTGTGGCTCTTTGTGTGTGCCCTTTACTCATGAACTAATTTGAGCCTCTAGCATCATGCTATATATGTTGGCCAATGTATGACCAGTCATGATGGTTCGGTAATTATCTGGATCTGAGGGGTCTCTTGCTTTATGGGTGGGGACAAAGGTGTTGGTAGTCCAAGAGGCGGAAGCCTTAAAAACAGCCCTATTAAAATTTTGAGCTAGGATGGGAGCCAACATTTTCTGGCCACGTGCCAAACTCTTTGTGTGTAGGTCTTGATGATCCTTATCTCTACCATTATGTAACTTTAATAAGGCTTTTGTTACAGTGGAGGTGGTGGAAAAGGTGGCATATGTGGGTCGTGATAGCTTGCGTGCATAGGCTTCCCATATGGAAGGATTAGTGATGGGTGTAGATGGCTTCTTTTCTTCAAGGATAAGCCAATCGTCGGAGCTATTTGCACTTGGAAAAAGATTGTGCGACTCCTCCTTGCACTTAGCCAAAAACACATGCTTAATCTGGCAAGTGAGTTAACGGAATGTTTTGCATTTTGCATGCAAAGATCTGGCCACATGCCCTTTTCTATAAGAGGTGAAGCCACATGGCTTTGCATTCCTCATCATACCATACCATCCATTGTAAGGCTGTGAGCCGATCGAGGATTTGGCACATGGTAAATTGAAAACTCGCTTACGTGGATTCATGAAGAATAGAAGTGAGCGGTGAGCTGAGGGCAGACAAAGGTGATAAAAAAAGAGATCAGCTATAAGGCAATGTAGGTGGTCCTTATGTATAGGGTCAAGGTCATGATGGAAGTCGATATGAGTAAAGGTGGAAGTGAGGGGGCATTGTGGGGATCCGGATATGATGAAGACTAAGTATGTGTGTTTATTCCCAATATATGGTGGGGGGATGGTGAAGTCTTGGATACATCACGTAAAGGTAGGAGACCCCATCAAATAGTCCACAATGCTTGAACCATCCCCTCCATGTGGGAGGCAGGTGAGTCTACTAGACAAAGGCCATCGTGGCATCCCATCATAAACGACTAGATCATGCAAAGCACCCAGATCCAGGTGCTTTTGCCATATCTGGTGACTTGTCAAATCTCCTCGGAGATCTGTTGCATCCCGAACTCCCTTGGGTCTATCTCTGAGAGGATCACTAGATCTACATGAGAGTCATACATATGCACTTGGGTAGTGTCTGTTCAAGCATTGAAGTCACCCACAAGGAGAATGTTTATTTGTTGAGCAAACTCCACAACGGTGGGGCATAAGGTGATTGGCCATCTTGGAGTAAGTCCTGTGCAAAGGCAGATGTCTCAGGCAAAAAGTAACAAACCGCGATGTGTACAACCTTGGCTCATGGTTGTAATATGCGGAAGCTTTGGAGAAGGATCGGTACTTCAAAACTCAGAAATCAGCACTCTTTTCGCGATGGAATTAACGCACAAACTGAAAGGAGATGTGCAGAAAATAGAGAGAGAAGGGGGAGATGGAGAGGACACAGTATTGGGTCCCAATTACCCTCTGTAGGGCCCCCACCACGGATGGTGTATTTGTTTTATTAGAATGATGTAAATCTGAAAACAAATACAAAAACTTGACCTTTTCTTGGTTGGAGAATCCTGTCCTTGACCTTCAGTCCTTCACCCCTTTGCGTTAGCAACTTCTTGGCTGTCCTGGCCCTTTTTTGCTTGAGCACTTGGTGAATTATGAGATGCCTTCATTGTTTCTTGGCTGGAGTATTTATACTCCCCCTTTCATCCAGTCGGCCAGCTTTATAAAAGCCTCACGACTAGGTCTTTAGAAATAAACTGCTTTCACATTATGCAAACTGCTGGCCACTCTGCGCATGCCTGCTGGGACAGTACTAGGCTGCTGGGCACTCTGCGCATGGGTGTGGGACTGCCCCCTACACCTGGCTGACCTGCTGGGTAGGGTTTCTAGCCTTGTCGGCTGCCTGTCCAGAAGCACTAGGGCTGGCCGACAGCCCTTCCAGCCCATGCCATGGCTGGTGGGCATAGCCTGGGCCCTCCTGGCCCCTTGGGGGTGGTTCTACATCTCCCCCATGCCCACACTAAAAGTGCAAACCTTCGCACTGGGGTAGCCCTATGGGCTGGCCCCATCTCTACATGCAAACCTACATGCCCACAAAGGTCTGGCATCCAGTTGCAAACTAGATACACAGAACATCCGACATCATTCCAGAGGGAGACTCACAGCGCGGACTGGCACTGTTTTCATGTGCAGGACAGTGCACACCTGACCTTGGACTCATGTGCAGGACAATGCACACCTGACCTCGGACGACTGAGATGGATCCCTGGTTGACTCGTCCCGGACTGGGCTCACATGGGACCAGTTCACCATCCCAAGTCCTGCACCTTCTGTACAGAAATGTCTACGTGGCATCCAAGTGCGGGATGCACGTGACATCCCCTTCTGCTTAACTTGACGGAAGCTGCATAGCCTCCAAATAATCCGTCAATAATGCCGGATAGTCTTCGAAAAATTCTTTGTCGAGCCATACCGCTTCATGAGTTCCTCGGTCCTGAAACTTCGTGAGGAACTGTCGTAGTCTTCGGCCTGAGCCATGCTTGAAACGGTGCAGAAGGATCTGTTCTGGAACCATTACTTCTGCTTCATCAATAATGTCTGGTTCCGCTTCGTCTCTGACCTCTGAAGGGGGTGGACCTGCATATGGCTTTAACCAACTGACATGAAATACATCGTGCATAGTCCAACTCGGAGGTAGCTTTAACTGCATAGACACCTCATTAATCTTTTTCCGGATGGGAAATGGTCCGAAGCTCCTGAAAGATAACTTTGGGCATCGCTTGCCCACCTGCTTCAATCTTTGCTTCATAATCCGAAGATACACCCAATCCCCTTCCGAAAACTTCATGTCCCTTCGGTCTTTATTGGCCTGTCGAGTGTAGGCCTCTTGCGCTTTAGTCAATCTGTCTTTAACGGACTCTAGGATCTCCTGGTAAGACTCGGTCACTCTATTCGCCTCTGGTACTGAAGACGAAGTCCTGGTTAACAACCACTGGAAAGGCCTTCCAAACGCTGCCTCATATGGAGTCTTGCCAATAGCTGAAGAAAAAGAGTCATTCAAAACAGCTTGAACTAAAGGCAAAAACGATTCCCACTTACCTTGTTGATCGTGGACATAACACTTCAGCACATCAAAGGCCAACTGGTTGTATATCTCTGTCTGGCCATCTGTCTGTGGGTGGAATGCCCTGGAAAAATTCAACTTAGTACCAAAATTATCAAACAATGCCCTCCAAAAATGACTGGTAAACTTGGCATCTCGGTCTGACACTATGGTCCTAGGAATCCTGCCAATCGGGTACCAATGCCGAATGAATAGCTGGGCAACATCCTCGGCGGTCACATTGGCCCTGCAAGGAATAAGCATAACAAATTTGCTGAACCTATCAACAATAGTTTAACACTGCGTATTACGCTTACTCGGACTGGGAGGCAGATTTGTGACAAAGTCCATCGAAATGTCCTGGAAAGGACCCTCAGGAATTGGCAAAGGCTATAACAACCCTATCTTCTTTCCACGAGGAGCTTTCACCTTTTGACAAATGTCACAGCGTTGTACATATGTAAACACATCACGTCTCATCTTTGGCCAATAGTATTGCCGTTCTAATTTCTCGAGAGTCGAATTCATGCCCCTATGACCACCTGTAATGGCGTCATGGGCATCATGGAGAAGAGCTACCCGGAATGATTTCATGACACATAATCGGCCTTTGTAGAAAAGCCAACCATCGCGTATCAGAAAATGGCATGGTCCTGTGGCATCCAATGCCTGTTCCCACTGTGTACCAAATTCCTCGGAATCCGCGTACGTGCGCTGCATGTCTTCTAGTCCTGTACCAACAAGGTCAAGTCTAGTGGTCTGAATCGCAGATACTTGTCCCTTCCTGCTTAAAGCATCGGCCACTGGATTGGCCTTTCCTGGAAGGTACTCAATCATACCATCGAACTACTGGAATATCTGACTCCAGCGGTGTTGTCGATCACTCCACTGTGCACTTGGCATCGTCTGAATCCAGCGCAATGCCTGATGGTCAGTGCGAACCTTGAAGTCACGGCCATACAGGAAATGTTTCCAATGTTTCAAGGCCTGTATAACTGCTAGGAGTTCACGATCATAGACTGAGTAGTTCTTTTCGGCGGGCAGTAACTTACGAGACATGTAAGCTACCGGATGACCATTCTGTTGCAATACACCTCCAATTGCGATGTTACTCGCATCGGTGATCACTTCAAATGGTTCGTCCCACGAGGCAAGGGCTAAACAAGGCGCTTTTGACAAAGCCACCTTGAGGTTCTGGAATGCCTCCAACGCTCGTGGAGTCATTCGAATCTTTTGCCTTCTTGTTTTCACTCCCTTTAGGAGATCGGTGAGATCTGCCGAGAGATCAGAAAACTTGTCAATGTGGGTGGAATATGCCTGGCATATACCCACAAATGATCTAATGTCATAAGCTGTCTGAGGTACTTCCCAGTTAACAATCTCGGCCACTTTAGCCGGATCAAGTCGAATGCCTTCAGAACTAATTATATATCCCAAGTAATGTACCTGGAACAGATAAAATTCTGACTTCTTTTCATTGACATAGAGCTCGTTGCTTTCCAGCAACTTAAGGACTTTCTCCACATCAATGTCATGTTGCTGAACTGTAGCTGAAAATATGAGTATGTCGTCCAGAAATATGAACACACACTCTCCAATCAACTCCCGAAAAATACGCATCATCATGCGGTTAAATGTAGCTGGGGCGTTCGTCAATCCAAATGGCATAACCACAGATTCATAGTGGGCCTGTTCTGTACGGAAGGCTGTCTTGGGGATGTCCCCCTCTACAATCCGTACCTGGTGGTACCCACTCTTTAAATCCAGTTTGGAGAACACCTTAGTTCCATTCAGCCTCTCGAGAATATAGTCAATTCGAGGCATCGGGCATCTGCTCTTGATAGTCAGCTTGTTGAGTGCACGATAATCGACACACAACCGAGAAGACCCATCTTTCTTCTTGACAAACAAGATCGGTGTTGCAAATGGTGACACGCTGGGGCGGATGAAGCCAGCTTGCAACAATTCTTGGAGTTGGCGGTCCAACTCCGATTCCATTGCCTTAGAAAGGCGATACGGAAACTTGCTCGGGGGTTCCGAGCCTGGGAGGAGGTCAATCTTGTGATCCTCCGGTCTGGACGGGGGGAGCTGGGGAGGGAGACTGTCCCGAAGAAAAATCTTTTGGAACTTTTCATGGAGAACCGAGTACTTCTCGGAAGCAGTGGCCACCGTCTGGGCTGTCTGGATGTAAATCATCGCACACTGTGCGCCTTTCCTGACTGCTCGCTTAGCCTGCAAGTGGCTTATGAGCGGAAAGTTTGGAATACCGGGCTCACACATAATTGTCACCGGGGTGTTTGACACGTTCCGATCGATCTGGAAGGTGTGCTTGTCCCACTTGACATCAGGAAGAAACTTGTGAAACCACTGGATACCCAAAATTATGTCTGCTCCTACAAGAGGGGCAACCATAAAGTCACGCACAAACTCTATGCCTTGAATCACTAACTTAGCACCTAGAGCTTCATACTTGACGCTCGTTGTCATACCTGTGCTAAAACCCTCAACTTGTTTGTCCACCGGAGTCGGCTCGAAACGGGCACGCCTAGCGGCCTGTTCCGTGATCACATCCTCCGTGCTGCCGCTGTCAAACAAGACAACGACTCTCTGGCCACCTATGTAGCCAAAGGACTTGAGCAATTCGTTGCGCTCATACTCCTGGTCATGGGTGCCCTTCTGCTTATCTTCGAGCTCCCGGCTAATAATTGCTCCAACTGAAGCACCGGGGGTTGAAGAACTAGGGGTAGCCGTTGGGGTCTGTGTGGGAGCTGTGCTCACCACGGAAGATGTGGAGGCGGCGGCGGCCTTTGGAGGCTTTTTCGAACAATCCCGAGAAGTATGTCCTTTTGTGTGACAAAAGAAACATCTACCCTCCTTCTTGTACTGAGAAAGCTCCTCAGCAATCAACTTGCCCCCTGTCTGGCCTGCCTCCGCTTTCTGGTCTGGAGTAAGCTTAGACGCATTGTTCGAGTTCTTGGAGCCAGAGGCTCCTGGGCTCTGTCCTGGGGAAGACCCCGTCTGGTTCTGGCTTTTGCCCCCCGAGGCGTTAGCCTTGGGAGAAGCTGGCTGGGAAGTCTTGGGCTTGCCACCATTGTGTTTCATTTCTGCACTCTGCGCAAGCGAGAGTGCGTCCTCAAAGGTGGCTGGCCTAAACATACGCACCTCCCATTGGATTTGCGTGTCCAGGCCATACAAAAACTGCTGCCCTTTCTTGTCCGTATCAGATAAGCCTAATTGCAGACACAAGGTCAAAATTTTATTGGCAAACTGAAGGACTGGTTGCGCGTTCTGACGCGCTCCCCTGAACTCGTCTTCGAGTCGCTCAAGGTAGTGGGGCGGTAGAAGCCGCTGCTTAAGGTCGCGGACGAACTCGTCCCACACATAAGCTGCCATACCTGCTCTGGTGTGGGCATGAGCCCACTGAGTCCACCAAGGAATGGCCTCACCTTCCAAGTACCAACTAGCTAAGATCACTTTGTCAGTATCTGTTTTCCTAACTGCGGCAAATTAAGCTTCAAATTGATGTAACCATGAATAAAGAGTAGTGGGATCGAGTTTACCATTATACTTACTCAAATTCATTTTCTCGGGAAAATGATTCGAGGGCGCCGCCGGTGTCAATCTGGCGTCCAAAGCTCGGAGGTAACGCTCGTGTTCCACTCGTCGCATGGCGTCGTCTTCTCGTTGTCGAATCTCCAATGCACGCATCTGCATCTCAAGCAAGGAGCTTGGCTGCGGCTGTGACCCCGCGAGAGGGTCCTGTGACGAGGATCTGGTATCTCGGATACGGAAGGAGAGGGAGGAGGAGATGGAAAACGCGACGCTGGAGAGCGAGAACGCTCCTCTAGAGCAAAAATCCGCGCCTTCTGCTCATCCAACTTGGTTGTCTGGTCTGCGATTGCTCGCATCATGAACATGTCTGTGACACTCAAGCCGGGTGCCCTAGTTGGGCTGCCTGGTGCACTCTGGTCCCATGGTTCTGGTTCTCTCTCGTCGCCGAAACTCGCCATAGCGGGAAAATGCAATTCCTTTCCGGAACGCAATCTGACCATCCACTATCTGTGTGGGAGACTTCCGGAGGCTAAAAACCAACCGTCCTTCGAGGGACAGGAGTCACTCCGAAAGGGGTAGTCCACCGGCGTCTAAAAACCAACCATACGGGCGAAAAAAATTTTCTGGTTTTCTTTGCTGAATCTGTCCTTGAAGTGAGCTCTGATACCACTGTAATATGCGGAAGCTTCGGAGAAGGATCGATACTTCAAAACTCAGAAATCAGCACTCTTTTCGCGACGGAATTAACGCACAAACTGAAAGGAGATGTGCAAAAATAGGGAGAGAAGGGGGAGATGGAGAGGACATAGTATTGGGTCCCAATTACCCTCTGTAGGGCCCCCACCACGGATGGTGTATTTGTTTTATTAGAATGATGTAAATCTGAAAACAAATACAGAAACTTGACCTTTTCTTGGCTGGAGAATCCTGCCCTTGACCTTCAGTCCTTCACCCCTTTGCGTTAGCAACTTCTTGGCTGTCCTGGCCCTTTTTTGCTTGAGCACTTGGTGAATTATGAGATGCCTTCATTGTTTCTTGGCTGGAGTATTTATACTCCCCCTTTCATCCAGTCGGCCAGCTTTATAAAAGCCTCACGACTAGGTCTTTAGAAATAAACTGCTTTCACATTATGCAAACTGCTGGCCACTCTGCGCATGCCTGCTGGGACAGTACCAGGCTGCTGGGCACTCTGCGCATGGGTGTGGGACTGCCCCCTACACCTGGCCGATCTGCTGGGTAGGGTTTCTAGCCCTGTCGGCTGCCTGTCCAGAAGCACTAGGGCTGGCCGACAGCCCTTCCAGCCCATGCCATGGCTGGTGGGCACAGCCTAGGCCCTCCTGGCCCCTTGGGGGTGGTTCTACATCTCCCCCATGCCCACACTAAAAGTGCAAACCTTCGCACTGGGGTAGCCCTGTGGGCTGGCCCCATCTCTACATGCAAACCTACATGCCCACAGAGGTCTGGCATCCAGTTGCAAACTAGATACACAGAACATCTGACATCATTCCAGAGGGAGACTCACAGCGCGGACTGGCACTGTTTTCATGTGCAGGACAGTGCACACCTGACCTTGGACTCATGTGCAGGACAATGCACACCTGACCTCGGACGACTGAGATGGATCCTTGGTTGACTCGTCCCGGACTGGGCTCACATGGGACCAGTTCACCATCCCAGGTCCTGCACCTTCTATACAGAAATGTCTACGTGGCATCCAAGTGCGGGATGCACGTGACAATGGTAGTGCTAAGCAGATACACATAAATAAGGCCTCGTTTTCTAGCTTGACAATTGGCCTCCTTATCTAGTTTGATGATTGTGAACATTGTACATTGAAGTAGCTGTCACCCAAAAGGAGAATGTTTCGTTGTTGGAGAACCTCAACAAGGGGCATAAGGTGACTGGCCATCCTGAGACTTGGAGTAAGTCTTGTGCAAAGGTGGATGTCTCAGGCAAAAAGTAACAAACCACAGTGTTTACAACCATGGCTTCTGGTAGTGCTAAGCAGATCCAGATAAACCATGTATCCTTATCTAGGTTGACAATTGGCCTCCTTATCTAGTGTGATGACTGTAAGCATTGTACATTGAAGTCACCCAAAAGGAGAACGTTCCTTGTTGGGCAAACTCCACAATGTTTAGTGGGGCATAAGGTGACTGGCCATCCGGGAGTAAGTTGTATGCAAAGGCAGATATCTTGTGACATGCGGGAGATTGACCATAGTAAACACAACCTTAGGCTAGCTAAAACTTCACTTAATGATGCTCAAGAGATGAGACAAAGTTGTCAATGCAATGCAATGCAGCTATATTAAATGAATGGGTTACAATGAAGATCTATGAATAGATCTATGCTGTCCTAGATGAAGATCTAACTCGGGGAGAGTGAGAGATGCTGAATGCTCATGATGGATGACTGTTCCTTGCTCCACTGCTGAGGTCCACCCTTCGATGCCGGCTTTCCTCTATGTAGGAGGTAGGAGCTGCTGAGTATGCTGATGATGAATTGCTGAATGAAGATGCTGATCTGTTGTCTTCCCTTTGCTCCTTAGGAAGGAAACGGTGAGAAGAGAACATAAGATGTTGACTGAATGCTGAACTCCGCTAACGATGAAGAGATGAGATGGACTGAATGATGCGCTTCTATTTATATGATATGCTTTGCTGCTAGTCGGGTACAGTATGTTAGAAGTCATCTCCTGTCTAGTTGTATACACCAGGGCCTTTGTTGTGGGTGTGCCCGGCCTTATGAGGTGTTTTCCCATTTTTCCCCACTCTCCGTGTTCATCAGTCGTGGGCTACTGGGCTGCTGGCCAACTGGATTTCCTCAGTTGTGGGCATTCATCTGCTGGTGGCCGACTGCATTTATGTAGTCGTGGTACCTATTCAGCAGTCGTGGGCACTTTATCTGCTGGCCGACTGCTCTCCCAGGGATGTATATATAGGACCCCAGCCCCCATACCTTATTTGTATCATTTCTCGGGATCTTCTTGTGTATATAGAGCAGAGTTACACGCCTACATCTCTCTCTCTCTTGTGCTGTTTTTCTGCCTGCGTTTTTGCTCTTGTGTTCCAGATTTGGTCATCATCTCCGCTGCATATTCTGACATGGTATCAGAGCCCTAGGCTCTAGATAGGTCTTGGGATTTGTGTGAGCAAGAGGGGGGCTGTTTTGTGGCTGATTGGTGGACTGTTTTGGGCTGATCGGGAAGAGGAGAAGCAAGAGGAAGGCGGGCTGATTTGCTGGACAGCCACTTGCAGGTTTTAGTTCTTCTTTGTTCCCACCCACCCACCCTTTTCAGAGTACATCCCTGCTATGGCAGATCTGTTAGAGATGGCCGAGAGACATGTGAAGATCCCGACACTCCCCACGTTCCCGGTGGACCGTCAGTTGGACGGGAGCAACTACGGCATATGGAAGGTGATGATGGAATCCGTTCTAGAGTCTTACGACCTCGCCGATTTCGTCGTTGTTGGTATTCCACGGCCGGAAGTAGAGGAAGGGGAGTTACCGTCGATCCGGAAGGACCGGGAGGCCCAGACACAGATGTGGGATCGTGTCAACGCCAGGGTCCGTTCGTTTATTTTCCTCAACTGCACACCACAGGTAATCAATCATGTAAAGCATATGACGCTTGCCAGAGCATTTGGCCTCACTTTACAACAGGGTATCGCCCATGAAGAGGATTTCCTTGAAAGTACAGATGCGGGTTATGAGCCTTGCAAAGTCGTCGACGATGCGGGAGCATATTAACAAGCTGCAGGCTCTTCAGCAGGAAGTTCTTTAGGCTGGGAAGGAGATATCATCAGAGGACATGGCCATCACGTTGCTGTCACACTTGCCCTCTTTGTACTCAGCATTTTACTCCTCTTTGATTACCAGTGGGGGCAGGCTCAGCACCATCATGTGGGAGGAGCTTGTGCCCATGGTCCTGGACCAGGAGGAACGATTTACGAACCCTCCTCAGGGTGGAGGTTCGGAGGCCTTTACTGGCCAACGGTCGAAAGGCCGTAACTCGGGCAAAGGGAAGGCTTCATCGGAGAAGTCTTCTGAGAAGAAGTCCGACGCTGACCGCGAGAAACTGAAGGCAGAGAGGACCTGTAATGATTGTGGCGAGAAAGGCCACTATTGGAGGCAATGTCCCAAGCGGAAGACCGAGAAGGGTGAAGACTCCTCAGCAGCAATCATGAAGACTACGGCTTTTGTGCACCTGGAGGTGATGGACACCGATGCTTCATTTTCTTCCGGCAGGGAGGAGATTGGAGGACTCTCCGCAACGGATACTCGGGAGTGGATTCTCGATAGTGGTGCTTCCAGGCACATGACTCCTTCCCGTTCCGGTTTACAGGATCTCTGCAGGCTTTCTGGTCATATTCTTACTGGGGATACGTCCACTATCCCAGTTCACAGTGAGGGCAGGATGGAGATAGTTCCCAATGGCAGAGGGGGGAAGCATTCCTCCCAGGTGTTGTATGTTCCGGCACTTGGTTTTCATCTGTTGTCAGTGCATCAGGTTTGCAAGACTGGCGTACGGGTGGAGTTTGATGAGCATTTTGTTGCTCTCTGGGACAAAGCAACAGGCCAAGTGGTTTGGGAAGGCGGAGTGGAGAATGGAGTTTACAGGCTCTCAGCACTCTCTCTCCCAGGTCCTCAGGTTTGTGATGAGTGGCAGTCTGGTAATGGCCACTTAAGTGTGGATACGCTGCAGGTGCGGGCTTTCCGAGACCAGGTGGTGGATAGCTTGCCAGTAGATGGCAGCAGTTGGCAGGAACTTTCCAGTACTGATGTTGGTAGTTCTTGTGTTCGTCAGTCAGAGGAAGCTGAACAGGTCACTTATGCTCTGATGTCTCGTAGTGTTCGGGACATAGAACCTCCAGTAGATGAGGATGTTCTTTCCACGGGGGCCTTTCGGAAAGCCAGGCAGGTGACAGGTGCTTACTTGCAGAAGGAGGTGGTTTCTCCAGGCTTTGTGGTTCCGGATTCAGAGGGGGTGGTTGACAGGTTTCATCAGGTTTCCAGGACTTGTATGTGCACCGTAACAGGTGTTGATCCTTGTGAGCAGTGTGATGTCTCTTTGACTCAGAAGCTGTATGATTCATTGATCTGGTTGATGGACACCAGATTGGACGGGAGCTTCCTGATGAGGCGGTTGAGCTCATGGTTGCGGATGACTCTTTGGGAGGCAGGATTGCGTTTTCCTGTGGTTTCTGCGACATGCAAAGGATCATGGACTCTTGTACACAGGAGGGGGATTGTTGGATGGAGTCCGACTCCACGGTGGGAGTGACTCGGTTTGGGGAGGAGATCCAGACACGAGGAGATCTACTTATGGCCCAGGAGCAGTTTTACGGAGCAGCAGGAGGTTACATTGCAGGTTTGGGCTTCCACTGGAGGAACCCATGGTCATCCAGAAGCACTTTGTTCGTGAACAGATCGTTGTTGATGACATCTTGCTAGAGTTCTGTTCGAGAGTTCTGTTCGACGGAGGACAGTACGGTGGACCTCTTCACGAAGTCGCTCTCTCAGGACTTGCTCAGGCGGCACCCGAGCTCCCAGTGGTTGGTTACACAGCCAGGAGCTGAGAGGGGGTGTTAGAAGTCATCTCCTGTCTAGTTTTATACACAAGGGCCTTTGTTGTGGGTGTGCCCGCCCTTATGAGGTGTTTTCCCATTTTTACCCACTCTCCGTATTTTTCCCCTATTTTTTCCCATTTTTCTGAGGCTTGGGAGGGTTGCCAGAGGATGCCAAGAGCACTCCAGTGCTGGCCGACTGTATGTTCATCAGTCGTGGGCTACTGGGCTGCTGGCCGATTGGATTTCCTCAGTCGTGGGCATTCATCTGCTGGCCGACTGCATTTATGCAGTCGTGGTACCTATTCAGCAGTCGTGGGCACTTTATCTGCTGGCCGACTGCTCTCCCAGGGATGTATATATAGGACCCCAGCCCCATACCTTATTTGTATCATTTCTCGGGATCTTCTTGTGTATATAGAGCAGAGTTACACGCCTACATCTCTCTCTCTCTTGTGCTGTTTTTCTGCCTGCGTTTTTGCTCTTGTGTTCCAGATTTGGTCATCATCTCCGCTGCATATTCTGACACAGTACAACAGTTGGCCAGGTGTAGGAGACTCCACGACTACATAAAATGCCCAAAAACCTGCTGTCGGCTGCCATAAATGCACACGACTTGATGTTTACTTGCCTTAAATGCTCTTGTTGTCTTAGGTGCTGATGTGGGTGCTGCAAAAGCCCCAAACACATGCTCATGTTGTGATATATGCTGTAAATGCCTTGGATAAATGGATTAATGCTTGCTACTTGGATTAATGCGTGGATAAATGCTTATGAATGCCATGTCACTTGTGCAACCGTGTGCACATGACATTCCCCTCTGCTAAATTGTTACTGGGTGGTACACTTGGCAACCTTTCGACTCCTCTGTTGATCCTCCTCCACTGAAACCACTGTCCCACTTCTTTTGTTGGGGCTGAGGTCAACTGCAGGAGTTGATTCCTTTGAGCCAAAGACTGGTCCACTGTGGAAACTACATGGCAAATGCAGCTAAAATTGCTTGGAAATACCTGAGTCACCTCACCTCTGACCTGTCTGTGGAATCCTTTTACACACCATCTCCGTCGTTCTTGAACCTCTGAACCGTGAGGCGATGTTGGAGCAAACTTCTGCCTTCTTTTGTGGAAGAGAAACCCTTGTTGCCCGTTGAAGCCCAAAACTCCATTTACTCCTTTGATGATGGATGTCATTCTTCCCTAGAGAACTCATGGATAAAACATGTATGCCTTGCAGATGCAAAATGCTAGACTAACTGCTAGGATGATTATGTTGGAATTAGAGTTGCAGGAAAGCACACAAAGCTTGGAGAAGGAGGAGCAAGAATGCACACAACACAAAGTGTATTAGATTGTGTCAATGTACAAAAGATAAGTTAGCCCTAGAATGATGGGTGTATATACAAGCCGGGGAAAAAACCTCCTAAAGAGGGAAAAAGTGCCCCGGCGGTCCTAAGTGTGTTCACACACATCACTGCCTATATATATGGCAACAAATCCCCCCTGGGAGTGATGGTGTGAACGAGAGCTGGCACTCATGTATAGGGGAGTGCCATGCCCGAAGTAGATCAATCCACAAAGGGGAGCAAGCCCAAAGCTTTGCGGAAAGCTTCGAACTTCTCACGAGGAAGCGCCTTTGTGAAAAGATCGGCGAGGTTGTCCTCTGTTGGCACATAGGCCAAGCTGATCTCTCCTGCTGAGAGTCTCTCCCTGACATAGTGACAATGCACCTCAATGTGCTTTGTGCGAGCATGAAAAACTGGGTTTCTCGCAACTGCCAATGCGCTCTGACTGTCAGTGAAGATAGAGGTGGCAGACTCCTGTCCAACACCCAAGTCATCCATAAGCCGTCTGAGCCACACACACTCAACCGTAGCTGTGAAAGCTGCCCTGTACTCAGCTTCACAACTAGAAGTGGCCACAGTAGGTTGCTTCTTGCTCAACCAAGATATGCATGAGCTACCGAGCATGAAACAAAAACCACTTGTGGACACTCTTGTGTCATAGCAACCAGCCCAATCTGAGTCCGAAAAAGCATGTAAATCTGGCGGCAACGATCCCCCTTGGGATAAAACAACCCAAGATGTATGGTGCCACTCAAGTAGCGAAAGATGCGTTTAACTGCCTCCCAATGCTGAGACCCTGGGCTATGCATAAACCTGCTCACCTGTGAGACTGCAAACTGTATGTCCGGCCTCGTAATGCATACATAAATGAGGCAACCAACAGCTGTCTGATAGAGTGTGACATCAAAGTGATCTCCAGCATCATGAAGACTCAACTTCAAACCTGTCTTCATTGGAGTAGCAATAGGCTTGCAGTCTTCAAGGCCAAATCTCCGCAACAATGTCTCAATATACTTTGTCTGACACAAAGCAATACCTCCATCACACTGCTTAAATTGTATCCCCTGCAAATGTCCCAAATCTGACATCTCAAAAGAGGCATTCAAATCAGCCTTAAAATCTGCAATATGACTTTCATTTGGTCCTGTGAGCAGCATGTCATCGACATAGAGAGCAATGATTAGATGTACATCATCCACACATTTAACATATAAAGTGCTTTCTGTTGGACTATTTTGAAAACCATGTGCAGTCAAATATGCATGTATCTTTTCATACCAAGCTCGTGGAGCTTGCTTTAAACCATATAAAGTCTTTTTCAACCTGCACACTTTGTTTTCCTGCCCTCTTTGAACAAAACCACGAGGCTGCGATACATACACCTCCTCATGCAAATCTCCATTCAAGAACGCAGTCTTTATGTCCAACTGATCTACATTCCAACCATTATGAGCTGCCAATGCACAAATGCTACGAATGGTAGTCATACGACAAGTGGGAGCAAAGGTCTCATCAAAATCAATGCCTTTTTCTTGAGCATAACCCTTTGCAACAAGTCTAGTCTTATAGCGATCAACACTGCCATCTGGCTTTCGTTTCAACTTAAAAACCCACTTACATCCAATGGCCTTTTTACCAATAGGCAAGTCACACAAAGACCATGTACCATTCTTCATTATAGCATCATATTCACGTTGCATTGCAGCCAACCAATTTTCTGAATTTTGTGCCTCATCAAATGAAAGAGGTTCTTCCTCTTCATACATACTAGACACAGCCAAAGCATAACAATCTGATGTATAAGAGGCATGCTAAAAACCTGAACGAGTACGACTAGTCATAGGTGCATCAATCTTACTATCACGCAAGGTTTGCACCAGCCATTTAGGCATACCTCTAGCTTGCTCATTTTCAGCCCTATCCTCATGAATTACATCCTGTAAATCTGCATCAGAAATAGGCTTATCTATGATGTCGTTTGAAATCTGCATAGGCTGAATATTTGCCTCATTAGGACTTACATTTGAATTCCCACCTGTAAAGAGAGGCAACAACGTATCAAATACATCCCGTGAGCTTACACCTGTCTCTTTGGTACATGATAACAAAGGTTGCACAGCATCTTCCACAAAAACAACATCTCGACTAATCAAGATACGCTTTGACTGTGGATGATACAATCTGTAACCCTTGCTCTCAGCACTGTAACCAACAAAAATGCATTTGATAGCCTTATCATCCAATTTTCTGCGTTGTTGCACAGGCACTAAAGCATAGGCCAAGCAACCAAAGACACGCAAGTGACCAATAGAAGGCTTCCTGCCATGCCAAGCTTCATATGGAGTAATAGACTGCAAGGCCTTAGTGGGACACCTGTTGAGTACATATGCAGCACACATGACAGCCTCAAGCCAAAACGCATGTGGCAAAGCTTGGCGCTTGACCATACATCGTGCCATCTCCATAAGTGATTTGTTTTTCCTCTCAGCAATACCATTTTGCTGAGGGGTATACGGCACAGTACATTGGTGTTTTATCCCACGACTAGCCAAAAATGCATCAAACTCTTTAGACAAGTACTCCCCCCCTCGATCAGAACGGAGGGTGCCCACAGTACAATTGGATACATTTTCAACCATAAGAAAAAACTGTTTGAAGCACAAAAACACTTCGGACTTTGCCTTCAGTGGATATACCCATGCATGCCTCGAGTAATCATCAATGAAAGTCACGAAGTACAAGTGTTTACCAAATGACGGAGTTTGCATAGGCCCACATACATCACTATGTACAAGTTGCAATTTGCGAGTGGCCCGCACAGAACCATCCTTTGGAAACGCAGAACGCTGCATTTTGCCCAAAATACTGCCTTCACAAACATGTTTCAATGGTGCCTCAAGAGGGGGCAATGAAGCAACCATATCAAATTTCTGCAAACGCAGCAAACTAGCAAAGTTCAGATGACCAAAACGAGCATGCCATAGTTTTGCATTTGAAACTGCCTTTTCATCAGAAACTGCATTTGCTGAATCTTCCACACACTTGTCATAAGAATTGAGCCTATACAGCCCACGAAACAAGGTGCCAGATGCAATAATCGTATCACCAGAAGTCAAATCATGAACAGTACATCTGTTATCCACAAATTTGACTACAAATCCAAGTCTAGCAAGCGCACAGACAGACAATAGATTCTTCTTTATCCCTGGCACATACAAAGCATCTGAAAGTGTGAAAGCACTGCCATTTGCAGCAGTAAGCATAATTTTACCAACGCCCTTCACTGGGTAAGAAGCATTATTGGCACATGTGACAGTATTCCCATTAGAGACAGCCTCAAGACAAGTGAACATATCACGATGCGAGGTAATGTGCTTTGTAGCACCACTGTCAAAATACCATACATTAGAGTCAACAGAAATTGCCAAACATGCATCATGTACAGAAGGGTCATATTGGCAATACACGCTAAACGCCCATTCTGTATCTTGCACAACATTTGCAGAATCTGCATTTGTAGAAGCATCCGCTATTGTGGCTGCATTTGACTCTTTCTTCTTTGCCTCTTTAGCCTTTAGCTTAGGGCAATTCTCAATGACATGATCATTTGCCTTACAATAGTTGCACCTGGTCTTTTTCTTGCCTTTATCAAGAGCCTTCTCAGACTTATTGTTGCTACCTGTGGAAGGAGAAGAAGTTGCAGACCTACTAATAGGAGAAGAAACAGTGGAAGGGGCTGCCTTACCACTTCTTCTCTGCTGCTGCTGCTGAGCAGCAATAAATGCTTGATCAACTGCACGCTGCCTGGCCCTGTTTTGCCTGGACTGCGCTTCTTGCAAGAGCTTGTTGACTAAAGTATCATACTTGATAGCATCAGGTCTGTCCTCATTAAGAAGTCTCCACGTGGAAGCAAAAGTCTGATATGTCTCAGGTAAAGCATCAAGAACAGTCTGCACAAGAGAATGATCAGGAATAATCTCACCTGCAGAAATCAACTGTTCTTTGAGATCTTTAATCTCAGCAAGAAAAACATTCATGTCATCATCTTCTTGCATAATCTTCAATTCTAGCTCTTTACGCAAGTAAGCGATTTTTGCCTCGTTACGACCTGCATACAAACCAGCTAGAATATCCCAAGCCTGTTTTGCTGTTTTAGCTGAACGAATATGTGGGGTGATGTTACATTTGACAGAAAGTGCAATCAAGGCATGAGCCTGCGCATCTTTACCATCCCAACGAGCTTGTTCAGCAGTGGGTAAAATAGCAGTAACAGTAGAGCTGCTAGAACCTGCAACATCCTCAACAGATCCTACATCCACAGAACCTGGACGTACATCCATACCCTGCACAATGTTCCACACTCCTTTTGCAACCAAAACATGCTGCATCATGTATGTCCAAAGTGGGTAGTTGCTGTCTCCATCCAACTTGTCATCAGCAGATAACATGCGAAATACATCATTGCTGTTATCAGCCATGGCCACTGACTGAAACTGATGCAAAAGCTACCTGTAATGAAGCAAAGACTAAACAGAAAATAGCTCGTGCTATGTAGCACGGTCCACAATAGAACACGTATGCCTGTTTTGCAGAAAACTGCACTGTCGAAATTTCGGCAGAAAATGACAAAAACACATGTGCAGAACTTGAAATGCAAAAACGGAGCCCGAAACGACCTCAGATGCTAATTCTGAGAACGCATAGCCCTACGGGTTTATTTGCAGAGTATAGGGACCTGGAAGCGCTCGTGAAAGCTCACCTCAATCGGAGAACGTGAGTCGGAGGGTGCTGGCGGCGTAGCCTTGGGAGCCGATGCCTGCTCTGATACCAATTGTTGGAATTAGGGTTGCAGGAAAGCACACAAAGCTTGGAGAAGAAGGAGCAAGAATGCACCCAACACAAAGTGTATTAGATTGTGTCAATGTACAAAAGATAAGTTAGCCCTAGAATGATGGGCGTATATACAAGCCGGGGGAAAAAACCTCCTAAAGAGAGAAAAAGTGCCCCGGCGGTCCTAAGTGTGTTCACACACATCACTGCCTATATATATGGCAACAAATTACTATGCTGATGCAAGCCATGTGCAACCCTATATGCTGTGCAAGAATGCAGATGGATGGGTTACTGATGCATGCCTAAGGGGAAAACCCTAAGGGTGGCCTGCAAGATCTTGAGAATTGGATTTAACTGAGCGGAAGCGACTAACATGATGGCTTATTGAATGACTTTTGGAATGAAAATGATCTAGGGCTAGTTACCTTGTAACGCTCTGATACCAATGTGACCTGCGGGAGATTGACCATAGTAAACACAACCTTAGGCTAACTAAAACTTCACGTAATGATGCTCAAGAGATAAGACAAAGTTGTCAATGCAATGCAGCTATATTAAATGAATGAGTTACAATGAAGATCTTGTGGGTTGATAGTTATATAGTCTTGTAGGTTGACTACCATGAGTATATAACATGCATGTTCCTAAAAGGTGAATTTGGACATGTTTTTGCATTCATCTAGGTATATAATTCAGCCGTATTAGCGGACATGCAGATTTCACATTGTGAAGTTTTCGTCCGAGTTGCGGCCAATTGATATTGTGCTAATTCTTTCTATCTTTAGCGGTGCATTTGCCCTATCAACTACTTATTTTTTGTACTAATTCTTTCTGTTTGCTACTTTCCTTAGTGCTAGGCTTCATTATGGCTGAGTCTGCCCTGCATCTCCGGAGGTTTGATAGAAACTCAGTACGAAGGGCCTTGTGTGAATATATGCTCTTATGTGTGTGTGTGTGTGTGGAGTGCGTGTGTGAGAGCATATCTTGATACAGAGTTCTACACCCACTATTGGGCACTGATGACGTTAGTGGGGATGTCGTGGTATCTAGTCCATACTATGCATAATGGAGTTGATAGTTATATAGTCTTGTGGGTTGACTACCATGAGTATATAACATGCACGTTCCTAAAAGGTGAATTTGGGCATGTTTCTGGATTCATCTAGGTATATAATTCAGCCGTATTAGTAGACATGCAGATTTCACATTGTGAAGTTTTAGTCCGAGTTGCGGCCAATTGATATTGTGCTAATTCTTTCTATCTTTAGCGGTGCATTTGCTCTATAACCAAACTTATTTTTTGTACTAATTCTTTCTGTTTGCTGCTTCCCTTAGTGCTAGGCTTCAGTATGGCTGAGTCTGCCCTGCATCTCCGGAGGTTTGACAGAAACTCAGTACGAAGGGCTCTGTGTGAATATATGCTCTTATGTGTGTGTGTGTGTGTGGAGTGCGTGTGTGAGAGCATATCTTGATACAGAGTTCTACACCCACTATTGGGCATTGATGACGTTAGTGGGGATGTCGTAGTATCTAGTCCATACTATGCATAATGGAGTTGATAGTTCTATAGTCTTGTGGGTTGACTACCATGAGTATATAACATGCAGGTTCCTAAAAGGTGAATTTGGGCATGTTTCTGGATTCATCTAGGTATACAATGAAGATCTATGAATAGATCTATGGTGTCCTAGATGAAGATCTAACTCGGGGAGAGTGAGATATGCTGAATGGGGAGAGTGAAATATGCTGAATGCTGATGATGGATGATTGTTCCTTGCTCCACTGCGCAGGTCCACCCTTTGATGCCGGCTTTCCTCTATGTAGGAGGTAGGAGCCCTGAGTATGCTGATGATGAACTGCTGAATGAAGATGTTGATCTGTTGTCTTCCCTTTGCTCCTTAGGAAGTAAACGCTGAGAAGAGAACATAAGATGCTGACTGAATGCTGAACTCCGCTAACGATGAAGAGATGATGGAGATGAGATGGACTGAATGATGCGCTTCTATTTACATGATATGCTTTGCTGCTAGTCGGGTACAGTACAACAGTTGGCCAGGTGTAGGAGACTCCATGGCTACATAAAATGCCCAAAAGCCTGCTGTCGGCTGCCATAAATGCACATGACCTGATGTTTACTTGCCTAAATGCTCTTGTTGTCTTAGGTGCTGATGTGGGTGCTGTAAAAGCCCCAAACACATGCTCATGCTGTGCTATATCCTGGATAAATGGATTAATGCTTGCTACATGGATTAATGCCTAGATAAATGCTTATGAATGCCATGTCACTTGTGCAACCCATAGGGTGTGCATGTGACATGTCTTGGGCAAAAGGTAATAAACCACAATATGTACAACCTTGGCTCCCGGTAGTGCTAAGCAGATCCACATAAACCGAGCCTCCTTACCTAGTTTGACCATTTGCCTGCTTATCTAGTATGATGAATACGACAACTACTGCTGAACGTGGTACTCCCCCAGAAGTATTAGTCTGGCATGTGTAGGCAGATTCCCATGTATGTCCTGACCTTGGGTAGCCCTCGCTCAGGGCTTTGGTGAGTCTCCATCTAAAAAATAACATCTTGTTCTATGTTTGTCTCCCAATCCTCTTGGTTAAAAAATAAACTCCTTCATGACGGCTTTGTGTAGGTGGATTCCCATGTATGTCTTGACACCTTGGATAGCCCTCGCTTGACGGCTTTGGTGAGTATCTGTTAAAAAAAATAACATCCCGTTCTATATTTGTTTGCCATTCCTCTTGGTTAAAAAAATAAACTCCTTCATGACGGCCTTGCGGCAATCTTCCGAGCACGTCACGGCATGGTCCCTTGGGCATGCGAACAAGGTGAAGTTGAAAAACATCAGAACTGCCTGCTGCAGTGAGAGTAGCAGTCATCTCGCGGGTCAAGTGCTGACAACCTCACCATCCATCTTCCCTTTGAACTTGGGAGTCGTATTTAATTTCAAGAGTTGAGTCCATTGCTCATGTGGCATGGAGGAAGAACCTGGTAGTCTAGCAGTTTCACGTCGTCGAGCTGGAAAGGAGAGCAGGAACTATCCAGAGAATCTGGTGGAGAGAGACTCTCTGAAGGAGACCATCGGCGACACGAATGACATCTTTCGTGCCCACTAATAGAGCCCCTTGTCTGAGGCCACTCGACCGCACGTGAATCTTGTCTGGGTGCACCACGAGCAATGTGGGTGAAGCTGGCAGCTCGACTCCAAAGTGAGCTGGCTGTACCACCCATTGCAGAGAGTCATCATCCACCTCTTGCTGCAAATGACAGGCAAGCGTCGATTCCAAATCTGGAGCTGGGCTTTGCGGGGCTGTGCCTTTCAATGGAATTCGTCTTGTAGGGATGCCACCTTTGCTTCCATGCATGGAAATCGTCCTGTAGGGACGCCACCTTTGCTTCCATGCATGGCTCAATGCAAGCATGGATGCATGCATCCATGCACTTCCCTTGGCGCTCAAGTTGTTCCAACATCATGTGGGAAAACATAGCCATCATTCTCCAAAAAAAGCCATCAGTGTGCATCCATGATGAGAAACTAGGAACCAACGATGAGCAGAGAACCCAAAACCCTTTGATACACAGGCAAAGAACGCAGGGGGCCAAAAAAGGGGGAAAATGTACAGGTTCCCTAGGCTAGCCTTAAGCTCTCATAGTGGTGCCCAATTGTAGAATGTATAGAATGTAGTGTGTCATCTTACCCCGCTGGTTGAGGCGGTGAGCCGTTTACAGAATACCTTCTTTGCACTGTGGATCCATCTGTGCGCAAATCTAGCTGAAGCATCTGGTGGAGAGAGACTCTCTGAAGGAGACCATTGGTGACATGACATCTTTTATGCGGACTAATAGAGCGCCTCATCTGAGGCCACTTGACCGCAAGCGAAGCTTGTCCGGTTGCACCATGCGCGATGTGGGTGATGTGAGAACACAAGGATCAAAGAACCTGACAAAGAGAGATCAGAGTAAACAGAGCACCGTGCAGGTGAATGAATAGATAGATATATAATTTGAGTGATCCAATACAAGAGCTCGGTGTGAGACT
This sequence comes from Cibotium barometz, assembly GCF_041138505.1. NCBI lineage: Eukaryota > Viridiplantae > Streptophyta > Polypodiopsida > Cyatheales > Cibotiaceae > Cibotium > Cibotium barometz. The sequence continues at coordinate 26,527,227 of NC_141065.1, read as the reverse complement.
GATAGGGCAACCCAGAAATGAAGGAGCAGAGAGGGCTGCTGTCCCATGCTGGTGCTGAGGGCAGAGAGGGCCGCGATCCCAAGCAGATGGTTGGCTGCTATCCTGAAGTAATGAGGAGAGAGGGCTGTCGTCCCGATGTCGAGGTAAATGAGCAGAGAGGCCTGATGATGGTGGATGAGGGTGGAGAGGGCTGCGATCCCGATGTAGTGTGAGCACAGAGAAGGGCTGCTGTCCCGATGATGAAGGTGTGAGCACTGCAGGTAAATGCAAATCTGAAGATGGGTACGCTGCAGAAGAAACGCTGATCCGAAGTGGCTGGGCGCTGCAGGTACAGAACTCCAGGGCGCTGCAGGCAGGGGTGATACCAGGCTGCAGGGGCGGAGCAGGAGGGCAGATATGGGCGCTGCTGCAGGAGGCAAGGCTGAAGGTGGCGCTGCTCCAGGAGGCTGCATCAGATGAATGGAAGGGGGTGCGATGGGGGGCTGATATAGCCCCATGACAGCCAGTCGGCCAGGTCTGTCCTGGGGGCAGTCGGCTGCATAAAGGGGCCAGGGCAGTTGTCCAGCCCATAAGGGCTGCGCCCCAGCCCTTGGGGCTCGCCCTAGGGCCCCCCAATAGAAAGGCCCTTTGGGGCTCTTGGGGGGGGCCACTAGGGGCCCACTATTGGGCTGGAAAAAGACCAGCATAGCTTGACACCTCCTCTCAGACCAGAAGTGGGACTGAAAAAGTGTTGTAGAGGTAATGGTGTTTAGGTGAAGAGGAACTGCGACGAGGTAATGGTTATGGTCATGGTAGTGGCTGTCGTGGGTGTGTTCACTCTTTCGGGTTGCACTGGAACAAGTGCGTCACGCGTGTAGAGGATAAGTGGTAAATGCTCACACATGCAGGGGGTTTTCACATGCATGAGCGTCCGAATGGGTTTTCACTGCCCAGACACTTAAACAGAATGATATACAAAGGGTATGCAATGCAGTGGGTTTTCACGTACGCAGTGCCCTCACTGGGTTTTCACTATGCATGCGCCCTTTACAAAAATGATGGGTAATGCTGTACAAAAATGATGGGTAATGATGTACAAAATGAGGAGGGAGTTCCCCCGCTCAAGGAGTGAGCAGAGAGGGCTGCTGTCCCAGGCAGATGGTGTGCTGCTGTCAATCTGAAGTGTCGCCGGAGAACGAAGTCAACGGCCCAGTCGGTGTACGTGTCCCCATGGTATATGAGTCCATGACTGGTAGTAGAAGTCCAAGCAAGTGCTTGCGAGATAACAAGCAACCTGAGACCTGAACTCCACTGTGATAAGACAACCGAGGTCAGTCATCTCAAGCGGGGTTCTCAGCTGTGCCGTACGGGTAGGTAGGTGTAGGCACAGCGAGATCGATCCTCGGCCTGTGTGTGCAGCAGAAAGGTGTGAAACGGATGCTTATCAGAGACACTGTCTCGACAAATTTCAGAGGGGGGGGGGGGATGAGTGACCATAGTAGCAATGCGACCATGCGTTGGCCTCTCAGGGGTAGAGGGAGGTCTGGCCTCACGGGTAAACCCGGGGAGACGCAGGGTCCTCAGTAGGTAGAGTGGTATGGGTAGAGGCAGAAGCATGTGCGCTTCGTCCTCGATGAGCCCGTTTCTTCTTCCGTCTGGAAGAGTAGCCAGTAGTTGAATCGATGTGAGTGACATTGGCCAGAGGGTCGTGAGAAGTAAGGATGGACCAATCAGTAAAGCCCTTAGGTGATGTGTAGGGTGGTGGGGATGGTTGGGGACCAAGAATGATATGACCTTGGGTTCCGGGTTGGGATGACCTAGGCCATGTGCCTTGTTGTTGGTTCCCTGGTGGGGGTCCCTGCACTCGAGGCGGTGATTTGGTACCCCCTCGACTGCCAGTTCGGGGCATTACTGCCACCTTGGGTTTTTTGACGATTAGAGGAATGGGGAATCACCAGTTGCTCAGGTGTGAGCGTAGACGATGTGAATGCATGTTGGGAAGTAGATGATGGTGTCACGGATGGTGACTGATCAACACCGGATGACTGAGGAGTGGATGTCACTCCAACAGAAGTATCCCTGAGGAGTGGGTGGCACTCCAACAGAAGTGGATGCCTGAGGAGTGCGTATCACTCCAACAGAACCACCGGAACTCAGCACAGATGGCTGAGGTGCAGCCGAAGCTGGGATAGTAGGGGGAGGACTCGGCACAGGTGGAATGCCAGGCTGAGTCATGCCCGATGGGATAGGGTAAGGCTGCAGACTCGGCAGAGGGGTAATGCCTGGTGGAGTCACGCCGTAGGGTGGATAACTAGGCGGAATGCTCAAATGAGACATGTGGCCATAGTATGGCGTAGTGGCTGGTGCACTCGGCGCAGGAGGGTATCCTGGCTGAGGCAGATAGCCAGTAAGTAGAATGCCTGGCTGAGGTGCAAAGCTTTGGGTAGGGTGGTGGGGTGTGTAAGGCGTCTGGCTTGGCACAGGGGGAATGCCTGGCGGAGCAAATTAGCCTTGGGGTAAAGGATTTGGCTGAGCACTCGGTACAGGTGGAATGCCTGGCTGAGGCATGTAGCCGGATTGGGGCACATAACGTGGTGCAGGGGTAACTGTAGGTGTAGTGCCTCTGGGTTGGTAGTAGGGGACCTGATACCCTGGTAAGCTGGAAGGTGGCACAATGCTGGTATGCATAGTGCTTGGGAAGCCGGGCGATGGAGGAAATCTATGGACTGGTCCCTAAGTGGGCGCAAGCACCCATTTTCTGCCCATTTTTGGTGTCCTTTTGGTCCCTTTTGCATGGCCCTTGATTGTGGGCTGGCCACCCCTATTTTCTATATTTTTCTGGGATTTTTTCCAGCCCGTTTGGTATTTTCCTAGCCGGCCAGCTCCTCTGCTCCAGTCGGCCAGCTTATTCAGCCCCAGTCGGCCAGCACTACCCACCTATGAATAGGTGGGGCTGGCCTCTCACTTTGCATTCAGTCTTGTACATATTTTGCTCCCTCACTTATGAGACTACTTGTGTCTCTTGCTTGAGTATATTCAGCATAGTTGCTCCATATCTCTCTCTCTCTTGCACTCTCTATTCAGCACACTCTAGTGCCCCTTTGCTTCCGCTCTGTGCACTCTTTCATGGTATCATCGCTCCCGGTTCAGCGACTCCTCTGCTGCCCACAATTCAGCCCTATTTTTCTGCACCTTCTCCTCTGCGTTTTTTCTCAGATTTGCAGCCTCCTTGTTGCTGAGTTTTCTGGACAACATCTGATCACTTCCTCTTCAGATTGGCTTCACCGCTTGTAGCCATAAGGTAATTTTCTGATCAGTGTTTTATTCCTTTTTTTTTTCTCTCTCTCTCTCTCTCCAGAAAGGAGACTTATATTAAGTATGAAAATTTTTACAAAATGGAGATTTCACACCAAGCAAGTGGAAATCTCAACCAATCAGGAGCCCTGTATTGCCAATAGGGTCCCGAATGAGAGGATGTGAAAAAGATACCAATGTCCCACTCTCTCATAAATTGGGCGCGCTTCCTCTCCGCAGCCCTTGAAGATCCCTGGATTCTGGCCCAGGTAGCCATAATGGTGTGAATAATATCACTCCAAATCTTGCAAAGACACTGAGAAACAAGAACGGGAGTACCCTCAATGGCCTCAATGCATCTAGCCATCGAGATATTCCAGGCTAAGATGCTAGCAATAATCTCCCAAGAACTGTCTAACCTCTGGATCTAGGCGGCCTGTTTTTTTAGGACAGCAGCCCTTCTTTGGCTGCGTTTTCCTCTCCGGTGGTCATTCCCTTGTGCAGAGGGGGATTGTGGTAGGTTGGGCGTTGGTGGCACCCTTGGTACCTGTGGAGGACACTTCTGCTTCTGAGATTGAGCCCAAGCTTTTGTGATGGCTACACCGACTTCTCTTCATATATTCTCTGAGTCTGCAAAGTTGGATGGTTCCAACTACACCTTGTGGAAGGTGAAGGTGAAATCAGCCTTGCGTGGCGTGGATCTTTGGGATTGGCACAGATTGATATTTGGCAGGCGAATGATCGTCGCGTTTTCTCCTTTCTGATGTTGAACTGTCAGGATTCTGTTCTCTCTCATGTGCATACAGCAGATGCTGCACATGATGTTTGGAAGGCTTTTGCAGATCTCTACGAGATTAAGTCTCTGGGTCACATTTTGGCATTGGAAAAGCAACTTATGAACTTATCAGTTTCTGCCTTTCTATCTTTATCTTCTTTCATCTCGAAGATGAAAGATCTTCGGGATGAGCTTGCTGTTTGTGGCAAGGACATCTCTACAGAGGACATGGCTATTCGGCTTCTCTCCAAGCTTCCAGAGAGGTTTGATGCATTTTTTCAGTCTCTTGTTTCTTCTCCTCGTTCTGTTATAGTTACTTGGGAGGAAGTTCTCCCCTCCGTTATGCAGATTGAGTCTCGCTTTGAGGAGTGGACTGGCACCTCTGGTGGCCCTGATGGAGCTTTGGCAGGGCGAGATAAAGGGAAGAATCAACAAAAGAAAGGGAAAGAGGGTTCTGACAAGAACTCCAAGGATTCCGACAAGGATAAAGACAACAACAAATCTTCTAAAAACAAAGACATTGAGTGTCATTACTGTGGCAAGAAGGGTCATAAATCGCCCCAATGTCACAAGAAGAAGCGGGATGAAGCAACAAAGAACTCTTCCTCTACCGCAGTGTCTCAGACCAAGAAGGATGATGGCATTCTTCTATTAGCAGGTACTCGTCGTATACTTGCTCTTGTGACTTCTCAGTCACGGTCGTGGATTGTGGATAGCGGTGCTACTGCTCACATGACACTCCATCGAGATTGGTTCGAGGACTTCACTGCCAGGTCAGGTGAGATCACTGTGGGTGATTCTTCTTCCGTGCCAGTACATGGTCATGGCACCATCCCTATCTTCCGCTCTTCCGAGGACAATAGGTACTTCTTTGACGTTCTGTATATTCCAGATTTGGCTTTTAACCTTTTGTCAGTGAGTGCTCTTACAGCTCAGGGTGCGGAGGTGATCTTTTCTCGTTATCATAGTAGCAATGAAACGCATTTCGCTGTCCCTGAGGCATACGAAACGTTTCGAAACGTTTCGTTGTTTTTGAAACGAGTTTTTTTTTTGACTTTTTTTTTTCCCCAAAACTGCAATATCCACGTTAAAAAAAACGTGGCTGCCGTTTTTGTGCGTTTCTGTGCGAGCGCCGAGCAGCCTGCATCTTCGAAGTCACGCCGGCGCACAGGTTCTCACGCGTGACGCACGCCCGCCTTGCTACCAGTCACGGGACCTGAACCTGCAACATACCCAAAGTTGTTGGGACGAACTTCCACGTTGCCACCAGGATTGGGACCTGATTCTTCAACTTGCGTCCAGCCTCGCAGTGCGCACTCTAGCGTGAGTGACCACTGACTTGCCTCTCTCTCTCTCTCTACACCTCTCTCTCTCTCTCTCTCTCTCTCTCTCTCTCTCTCTCTCTCTCTCTACACACACACACAGCCGTGCTGCATTGCTGTCGTGTGTCTCTCTCTCTCTCTCTCTGTGTGTGTACACACACACGTCACACGTGACGTTCTCTCTCTCCACCTCTCTCTCTCTCTCTCTCTCTCTCTCTCTGTACACACACACGTCACACGTTCTCTTTACACACCTCTCTCTCTCTTTAGTATCTCTCTCTCTCTCTCGCTCTCTCTCTCTCTCTCTCTCTCTGTACACACACGTCACACGTCCTCTTTACACACCTCTCTCTCTCTTTAGTATTTACACCTCTCTCTCTCTCTCTCTCTCTCTCTCTCTCTCTCTCTGAACTACAGAATCATGATTAAATTTATAAGGCTGAAAATTAACCTGAACTTTGAACTTTGAAGGCTGAAATTTTCTTGAACTTTTTACAGAATCGAGATGGGTCGCAATCGTGATGCTGTATGGGCCCATGTCACCTCACTTGGAAGATACGGTGGGTCTGGGGCCGAAAAGTGGAAGTGCAATTTCTGCTTATTAGTGACCGGCGGGAGTGTAACCCGCATCAAAGCCCATTTGTCTGGCTTGAAGGGTGAGGGCATTTGTGCTTGTCCCAGGGTACCAAAGGCTGTGTATGACAGTCTACAAGAATGGAAGAAAATCCAAGAAGGGGTTGTAGACTCTAACACAGGTACAGGTGTCGAGGAAGAAGAGAGCTCCGAGGCAGTGGCAAAGAGGGGGGAAACTCATGTGGCTGAAAGCCAAGATGCCTTTGCAGGTGGTGTGTATGCAGGTACGAGCTCTATGCCGGTAGCGGCTCGTTCTAAATTGCCGGTTGTGGGGTCTCTCAAGAGAGGCAATATCAAAGCAGGTTTTCAAAAGCAGGCTGTGAAAGAGGCAACTCGAGAGCTCACTAAGCTCTTCATACAATGTGCCTTGGCTTTCAACATACTACGCACAAATCGTTGGAAATGTGCCATGCGTGCCGTCAGTCGGATTGGGTACGAGGACCCAACTATGAGACTATGCGCACTAAAGAGCTACGTAGAGAGCGTGCACAGGTGCATCACGAAATTCAGCCATTAAGGAAGACTTGGGAAAAGTATGGTTGCTCATTGCTTTGTGACGGGTGGTCAGATGTACGCAAGAGAAGTGTGTACAACATCTTGGTGTCCTCTTGCAAGGGCACAATGTTTTTGCGTGCCATTGATGCATCCCAGCCAGGCACAGTGGTTACAGGAGAGTTCATTTGGCGCCATTTGCGTGAGGCTGTTTTGGAAGTTGGGCCGGAAAATATTGTGCAGGTTGTTACTGACAATGGTTCAAATTGTGTCAGTATGGGCCGCATGCTTGAGGATGAGTTTCCACGCATTGTTTGGACACCATGTGCCAGTCATAGTTTGGATCTTATGATGGAGGATATGGGCAAGCTAGGTTGGTTGCAGGAAGTATTAAATACAGCTCGCTTCATTGTCAAATTTGTCACAAAGCGGCCCAAGATCCTTTCTATCTACAGGGCACAGGGTGAGTTGGAGCTGTGTAAACCCGCCACCACTAGGTTTGCATATATGTTCATAGTGCTTGATAGAGTAGTAAGAGTACGAAAGGGACTCTTACGACTAGTGGTGTCCAAGGAATGGTATGACTGGGAAGCTGAAAATAAGTGTTCAAAGTCAGATAAGTTTGTTAGCACTATCATGGGTGCTGAGTGGTGGGCAACAGCAGAGGGATTGGTGAGGATTTTACAACCTTTCTACAGCGTATTACGAATCACCGACATGGAGGGTTGCACCATGGGCCTCTTATATGGGTACATGGACAAGCTCGGGGAGTGCCTTATAAAGGCAACTGGTATTTCTGACATCCAGTAAGTATTATATTTTACTTCTCTTTAAATTTCAGCTCTAAACTTTATTTAATATAAACTCTAAATCGTGATTCGTGATTCGTAATGTTCAAAAAACTAGGAAGGCCAGCCTCCGTGCTATTTGGCAAGATCGTTGGGATTGGTTTCATAGACCAATCCATGCAGTGGTCCACATTCTCCATCCTTTGTGGAGACACGAAGATCAGGCATGTTGCGAGGAGTTGGAGGATGGTTGGACCGAGTATGTCACAGCATGGGTGGGTGGAGATGTGGATCAGTTGGCTACCTTGGAGCAGCAGCGGCTTGCCTTCCGCAACAAGACAGGAAAGCATTTTGGGTCACCGACTGCTGAGTTGCATTCAGGGATATTATAGCCTGTATCTTGGTGGGAGAAATATGGTATAAGTGCCCCACAGTTGGTGAGTATTCATTAAAGTTTTATGCTCATGTCACATGATATATCATGATTCATGCATGTGCTTTCACCTGTGTCATGGATAATGAATCATGTCTCATGTGTGATTTTTCGGGTTTGAATTTTGGCAGAGGAGGCTTGCTATGAGAGTGCTTTCACAGGACTGCAGCTCAGGTCCTTGTGAGAGAAATTGGAGTACATGGGCCCTTTTCCACACAAAGAAAAGGAACAAATTTACCACTCCACAATTAGAGCGGTTGGTTTATTGTCATTGCAACCTCCGTCTACTTGAGCAGAGAGGTACTTCTATAGAGCCGATTCAGGTGAATGTCGACAAAATCGACATTGAGAAAGTGAAAGACATCCCAGAGATCCCACCTGATGAGCAGGACATTTACACCATGTTATATGAGGAGGCGATGCAGGGAACCAGGCAAACACGTAGCCGCTCTCGAGCCAGGGTGGGCAGGGATACACATGGTGCTAGCACTAGCAGGAGTTTTGTACGTGGCACAGATGATGGTGGTAGCACGAGTGTTGCATGTGAGACAGCGACAGCAGCAGAGGTTGTAGATGACTCTTCTGATTGGACCACAGCTTCTGAGGCATCTGATGTTGCAGATGAGGATGAGGATCTTGAGTTGGATGATGCAGAGGAGGATGAGTAGGCTCTCAGAGTCTAGTATCTACTTAGTACCTACTACCTAGTCATGACTCATTCTCATTTTTATTTATGATTTTTTGACATGTATGATGTATTATGTCATGTTTGACATTGGAGGCTACTAGCTAGAGCCTTGGATAGTGTTGTTATTTTTAGATTTTTTTGAGTTTCTTTCATGTATGGTGTTAGTGGCAGTCACATGTCACATGTGACATACTCTCATTTGCTTCAGCCATAGCCCATGTGGCATGTGACATTTATGATGTATCATGTGACATTTCTCATTTTATGGATTGCCACTCTTTGGTCCTGACTCCTTTTGCCATTTGGTTACTTGTAAGTTGTAAATCGTAAATTATTAAGTTGTGCTGATTTATTTGAGCCTATGAGATCAAGGTAACATGTGTCCCCCCCCCCCCCCCCCCCGGGGACCCTTGCCGTTTCATACTTCTGGGCTTCACCATGAAACGTTTCGAAACGCGTTTAAAAAACCTTTTTTATGAAACTCCTGGCTACTATGCTCGTTATGAGATTACCATTCGTGATAAGGCGACTGGTAGCATCTTGGCTCAGGGAGTCCAAGATAGTGGTCTGTACAAATTGATCGCTCTGCTTTCTTCTGGTGCTTCTTCTGCTCTTTGGCATGCTCGGTTTGGCCATTTGAGCTATCAGCTTCTACAGCGCACTTCGAAGGATGGGTTAGTTGAGGGTTTACCGACCATCAAGGCTCCATCTTCTGTTTGTTCCTCTTGTTTACAGGGGAAGCGACACCGAGCCGCCTTTTCGAAGATGGTGACACATAGATCTTCGACATCACTTGCTCTCATTCATGCAGACTTATGTGGTCCTATGACAACCGCGTCTTTGAGTAAGGCGTTGCACATGTTCATGATGGTGGATGATTTTTCCAAATATACTTGGTTTTTCTTTCTGAAGACCAAGGATGAGGCTTTTCAGCACTTCTGTGATTGGAGAGTTGAGGTGGAAAAAGAGACCGGTCGTTCGGTCAAGGCTCTTAGGACCGACGAAGGGGGTGAGTTTACATCCCAGGAGTTTCAGTAATATTGCAAGACCCATGGCATTCAGAGACAGCTTACTACAGCATATACTCCATCACAGAATGGAGTTGCAGAGAGGAAGAATAGGACCATTATGGAGATGGCCTGTGCTATGCTTGAGCATTCTTCATTACCTCGACGTTTCTGGGCTGAGGCGGCTTTCACTGCTGCCTACATTCAGAGCAGGTCTCCTACTGCTGCTCTTCCCGATGAAACTCCATATGAGGCTTTCCATGGTGAGAAGCCCTCTGTTGTTCATTTCCGGATATTTGGGTGTTCGGCGTATGTTCATGTGCCTAAGGAGCTCCAAGTTGGACTCGAAGTCTCAGTGCATGACTTTTCTCGGATACAGCACTGTGTCCAAGGCATATCGTCTTTATGATCCTCAGGCCGACAAAGTTGTTGTGAGCCGTGATGTGGTGTTTGATGAGACTCCTACATCTTCACAGGGGGGTGGTGAGCTTCTTCTTCCTCCACCTCCGTCTCTGGCCTCTCCTCCTCCTCCCGCTGCTTCTGTTACGCCTCCAGCTGTGGATTCTCAGTCAGATGATGATGACTCTGCTCCTCCTCCAGCGAGTTCGAGCAGATCTGTGCCTGGATGGTATTATCAGACAGTTCATGATTCTGGGTTACGTGAGCTTCCTTGTGCTCCTCCGCCTGGTTCTCTCCGGCGTTCTTCCAGAGTTACAGGGAAACAAATTCATGAGGGCAACATGTTTGTTAATTATGCTCTTATGTCCTCTATCATTAATGGTCCTTCTGATCCCGACGAGGCTCTTTCACATGAGCCTTGGCGTCGTGCTATGCAGGCAGAGTTGGATGCTATTGAACGGAATGGCACTTGGATTTTGGTGCCTAGGCCACTACAGTGTAAGGTGATTGGTGTGCGTTGGATCTTCAAATCGAAGTTCCGAGCTGATGGCAGCTTGGACAAGCACAAGGTGAGGTTGGTTGCCATGCTTAGCGCCCTGGAGTCGACTTCGATGAGACCTTCGCTCGGACGGCCCGGATGACTACCATTCGCACCGTTCTTGCTCTTGCAGGTCATCATAGATGGCCCGTTTTCTAGATGGATGTCAAGTCCGCTTTCTTGAATGGAGAGCTTACATAGGAGGTTTATGTTGATCAGCCGCCGGAATTTGTTGTTCTAGGCAAATAGGATTAGGTGTACCGGTTGAAGAAGGCTTTATATGGTCTGAAGCAGGCTACGCGGGCTTGGTACCAGCGGATTGATGAGTTCTTTCAGAAGCTCGGCCTGCGCCGTTCTCATGCAGATTCGAACCTCTATATCCTCCTTGAGAGGGGGTTGATTGTTATCATTGTACCTCATCTTTACAGGTTCTTATTCTGTGAGGATCCGTTCTGTCATGGATGCTTTGGCGACAGAGTTTGAGATGACGGATCTTGGCCTTTTGCATTATTTTCTTGGCTTTGAGATTTGGTAGACCTCGAAGGGCATTTTCTTCTCTCAGCAGAAGTACACACGGGAGATTCTTGACAGATTTCAGATGACTGGATACAGACCAATATCTTCTCCTATGGATATTAGTGAGAAGTTTTCTCTACTTGATGCGTCTCCAGGGATTGATCAGGGACAGTATCGAGTTCTTGTCAATTGTTTGGTTTGGTTGACCTACTCCTGATTGGACATATGTTTCGCAGTCAGTTTAATGAGTTCTTTCTCATCCAAACCCCGTCAGTAGCATTGGCGGTGTGCTCCAGAGTTCTTCGGTACTTGCGTGGCACTCTAGACTTTGGCATCTTCTATGGCCAAGGATGCACTCTTGTTGGATGGTCTGATTCAGATTGGGCTGGAGATCCAGATACTCAGCGTTCGACCACTGGTTGTGTTTTTACACTCGGGTCTGGAGCCATTTCATGGAGCAGTAAAAAGCAGCTTACTGTGGAGCTTTCCTCTACAGCGGCGGAGTACCGTGGGGTTTGTTATGCTGCATGTGAGGCGATTTGGCTACTGCGGAGATTATTGGAGGAGCTTGGTTGTCCTCCTACCGGATCTACTCTTCTTTGGTGTGACAAATAGAGTTGCATCGCCATCGCCAAGAACCCTGTGTTTCATGCTCGTACGAAACACATTGAGATACAATATCACTATGTTCGTGAACGGGTTCTTGCTGGAGATTTGCGTTTGGAGTATTGTCCTTCCGCGGAGAATGTTGCAGATTTGTTCACCGAGCCGGTTTCTTAGGCTTCATTGGCTCCTCATCTTCGGCTTCTCGGAGTTTGTTCAGCATCTGGTGCTGAGAGGGGGTGTTAGCACATTCATCCCCATTTTCTGCCCATTTTTGGTGTCTGAGAGGGGGTTTGGCAGCTTGGAGAGTGGATTCCAGGGACTTTTTATGGGCTGTTTTTGGTTGGCAGCAAATTCAGCTATGTGCTTGGGTTTCCGGCTACAAGTACAGGTTACTTGAATGTGTTTCTTGGCATGGGAGTGATGCACATGGCTGCATGCTCATGGAGCATATTGTTTTCTTTCTGCTAGAAAGGAACAGAGGGACCTACAGTTATGGGCATCTCTAAGTTTCCAGATGTTTCATGAGGGAAGAGGTAACTAGATGTATGTCGTTGTTGGCACTGTTGTTGAATGGTTCTGTATGGAAACAGGACAAAGGTTTCAAAGGGAAACAGGCCTAGGGGTTTCACGGGAAACAGGTCGTAGGTTTCTGGAGGAAACATGTTTATGGTTCTCCCGGAGATAGGTCACATGCAGACAGAAGGTATAGGAATGGACACATGTTTGGTACAGCCTTGCTACTGAGTGGACAGGGGACAGGGAATCCATGACAGAGATGGATAGTACCCTTGGAAGGTAGAGAGGGTTGGTACAGGTGTGTCGACTGTATGGTATGTTGTGCTGTGATGCGAGTTCACTTTTGGGAAACAGTTTAGGAGTCTGTATTGTGATGCAGAAGCACTGGGTGTGTTAGGGTGTGATGCTGTTCATAGGGTGAGAGGCTATGGATGGTTGTGGCAGCCCTGATCATGGGAGAAAGCTTCTGTATGCAGACTCAATGTGTGGGAGTCTTTTGATGTGAACAATGGCTGGACGTGTTTGTGGATGCTGAGTGGATATGAAGCCATGATGCAGGGTCTTTGCAGGCTTCAGGAGTTCTACTGTGATGGTTGAGTTTTCCAGCCTTATTATAATCAAAGCTCATATAATCAATTAAAGAAATACCGCAAGGGGCACCACTATGTTTTGGGGCCAATCGGTGTCCGTGTACTGTTTGCAGGAGCACTTTTGCTCCCCCTGTTTGTTTTCCTTTTCTTGGTCGTCAAAGGTGTTGAAGTGTTTTGTGTGCAAGTTTGTTTTTGCACCGCCCTTTGGTTTCGTCTGAAGCTCGAGGCCGGTTTACAGCCAGTCGGCTAGGCCTGTCTAGGGGGCAATCGGCTGCATAAAGGGGTCCAGGGCAGTCGGCCAGCCCTTTTGCACCGCCCTTTGGTTTCGTCTGAAGCTTGAGGCCGGTTTACAGCCAGTCGGCTAGGCCTGTCTAGGGGGCAGTCGGCTGCATAAAGGGGTCCAGGGCAGTTGGCCAGCCCTTGGGGTTCCCCCTAGGGCCCTTGAATAGAAAGGCCCTTTGGGGCTCGGGGGGGGGGGGGGGGGGGTGTGGGTGCGTGGGGGTGCACTAATGGGCTGGAAAAAGACCAGCATAGCTTGGCGGGTGAAGCTGACAGCTTCTTGGGTCCCCAAAGTGAGCTGGCTGCATAGCTTGGCAGGGGGGGGGGGGGGTGGTTTGTCGCACTATTGGGCTGGAAAAAGACCAGCATAGCTTGGCAGGTGAAGCTGACAGCTTGACCCCAAAGTGAGCTGGCTGCATCACCTATTGCACAGAGTCATCATCCACCACTTGCTGCTGCAAATCCAAATCTGGAGCTGGGCTTTGCGGGGCTGTGCCTTTTCAATGGAATTCGTCCTGTAGGGATGCCACCTGTGCTTCCATGCGTACCTTGATGCATGCATCCATGGGCTTCCCTTGGCACTCAAGTTGTTCCGTCATCATGTGGGAAAACATAGCCATCATTCTCCAAAAAGAAAAAAACATAGCCATCAGTGTGCATCCATGATGAGAACTAGGAACCAACGATGAGTAGAGAACCCAAAACCCTTTGATACACAGGCAAAGGATGCACAGGGCCAAAAAAGGGAACAAATGTGCAGGTTCCCTAGGCTAGCCTTAAGCTCTCACAGTGGTGCCCAATTGTAGAATGTATAGAATGTAATGTCGACTTATCCCACTGGTTGAGGCGATGAGCTCGCCAGTTACAGAATACCTTGTTTGCACTGTGGAACCATCTGTGTGCAAATCTAGCTGAAGCAAGGTTAGGTTCTGATATCAACTGTGGACTCTTGTGCCTATGTGCAAGTCGTTTAACAGAAAAGAAGACAGAGACAAGTGCAGTGGGATAGAAAACTCAAGCATAAACGCATTTAGCTTTAAATCCTACTGAGTGATTATGTACAATAAAAATGTTTACAACAGAATTTCAAGTACAAAAATGATATTGCAGATCCTTTTCCCACATGCAAGGCAGCTTGTAAAGAATCGCTTTTCCCACATGCAAGGCAGCTTGTAAAGAATCGCTTTTCAATTGATGCACTCGAGAAAATATGAAACAAGCAAATGAGGAGCCAGACCCCATTTTTATAGGGAAAACATTGCTAGGTAGGATTCAGGTTGGCCAGCCCTTTCTAGCCTGAAAAACAATATAAAAAAACATTCCAAATGCTTGAATATTGTGCACAAAGGGTGTCCCATCCATGGGTGCCTTGCCTGGCACTTATGGGCACATATAGGGCTGTTAAATTGGCCTCAAATTAGCCCCAAAACTGGCTGTCCAAACACAAGCCACTACCTACTTGCAGGTGGATCACATATACTATGGTGATGATTGATTGATTGAGAGAGAGAGAGAGAGAGAGAGAGAGAGAGAGAACTTGGGCTTTACGTTTCAGATGCTGGATTACTCATTGTAGCCGTTTTATATGCAGGGAAGATTGGTGGGAGCGAAGTTGAAACTGTCTTTATTGCTAACTTCCCTGAAAATGTGACGGAGGATAGTCTTCTAGAATTTGTCAGAGAGGCTGGCCCAGTCAAGGTATGTATGCACTTGAATGCTAAATGTTAGTTGTCAAATTGATGCTTTTTATGTGGTTCAGAAATGATGTGATTTCTTTTGTCCTTTGTTTCTTTTGTTGGCATCATGAGAACATATTTTTTGAGGAAAATCATGTTAAAGGAAAGATTGTGATTGTTATGACATGTAGTATTTTGACTGAAGCCAAGGAGTAGGATCTGCTAGCAACCTTTATGAAGGAAGACTAAACTCAATCAAGTCTCACAAGTATTATGAAGCTGACTCATGGGCTTGCTTCTCTTTGAATTAGGAGGTGGCAAGATGACATCTTATCCACTTGAGGTAAGATGATACATCCTACCCCCACATTCAAATGGCAATCTCACAAACAGATCTCTCTTATGAGTTTCCAGCTCCTTTTAAATTTAGGAATTGGCTTGCTTAAGTCAAACAACTCATTGTGGGTTTAGGGGGAATTTGCCATGAGAGCAGTGAAACTAGGGGCAAGCACTGGGGATGTGCTGCCAAGGAAGGCCTATGACCACCTTAGAGGTTTCTCAATGGGTGCTTGCTTGCAAGCATTCTCATCAGTTGCAAGTGCTTGGTTGGGTGCTTTGTCCAGAGAGAACGATTTTTGTTGATGAAGTGAGGATAGAGAGTATGTGTCACATGCGGAAGCTCTTGGAGTCTTTGGCAAGCCCTAGGCTGCCTTGAAAAGGTAAATCTTGGACTCCAAAAAGCCCTAGTCTAAGACCCAGCCCATAAAGGACTGAATGAATACAAAGAGCCCAGCCTTTTGCTATTTATAGGCCCTTGAAGCACTTCTGGACTGACCAACCTGCTGTCGGCCAGGTCCGTGGACAAACACTCTGCACTTGCTGCAGCCGACACAGAATATCATCTTTAATTGCTGGCCGACAGCCTCCTGGTCTTTTCCAATGCTGTAGCTCCATAATAAAGTCTTTTTATATGTTGCCCTCCAAGGATTAGCAAGCATGTCCATGTCATGCACATTACATCCCCTTCTAGTAAACTTGATGACGGGATTCCAGCTTCTGACCCTAGATGACTGTCATCATGATTCATCGCCTTGTCTCTTCATGGACTCCCCAGCTTGTCATCCTACCCCTCCTGGCAACCTTTTCATTGAAAACCTTGCCTTGTTCTCCAATTCTACTCCGAATCCGATGAAGATCTGTGCATCTGTTCCACTTTGTCCCCTTGCCTTCTTGCCTTGTCCTTGAACACTTTTCTTTAGTCTTCTTTTCCTGAATATGGAGTCTTGGCACTCTCACTCCATCCCTTGGAGGATCATCCTCCCTTGGACCGTTGCCTGAAAGCCTGATGCTCTGATACCAATGTCACATGTGGAAGCTTTGGGAGTCTTCTTTCAGCCCTAAACACCTTCTTGGAACAACCTAATTCAAAACGCAAGCATGAGATGGAGAGAGGAGAGAGAGAGAACTGAGTTTCTGTATATTCATATAGTACAAAAAGGTAGTACTTTCTTTGGCAAGCCCTAGGCTGCCTTGAAAAGGTAAATGTTGGACTCCAAAAAGATCTAGTCTAAGACCTAGCCCATAAAGGACTGAATGAATACAAAGAGCCCAGCCTTTTGCTATTTATAGGCCCTTGAAGCACTTCTAGATTGGCCGACCTGCTGTCGGCGAGGTCCCTGGACAAACACCCTCCACTTGCTGCAGTCGACATAGAATATCCTCTTTAATTGCTGGCCAATTGCCTCCTAGTCTTTTCCAATGTCTTCCCTGCCTATGCTTAGTTGATGTATCTCCATAATTAAGTCTTTTTACTTGTTGCCCTCCAAGGATTAGCAAGGAGATTATCATGTCCATGTCATGCACATGACATCCCCTTCTGCGAAACTTGATGATGGGATTCCAACTTTTGACCCTGGATGACTGTCATCATCCCCTTGTCTCCTCATGGACTCCCCAACTTGTCATCCTGCCTCTCCTGGCACTCTTTTCACTGAAAACCTTGCCCTATTCTCCGATTCTACTCCAAATCCGATGAAGATCTGTGCATCTGTCCCACTTTGTCCCCTTGTCTTCTGGCCCTGTCCCTTTTCTTTGGTCTTCTTTTCCTGAGTATTGAATTTGGCACTCTCACTCCACCCCTTGGAGGATCATCCTCCCTTAGAACCGTGGCATGAAAGCCTTTCCTAGCATGCCCCAAGTAGCATCTGATTCACAGTACTGCCATTCCCCTTGGGTCTCATGGAACACCACCAACCAACCTCCTAGGAACTTCTTCCGTGTCTTGTGTTACTCTCCTTGGACTGTGCACCTTCGTTTGGGGCACCATCAGTGTTTAGCATTGCTGAGCATGCTGCTCTGATACCAGGAAACTCTGGGAGTCTTCTTTCAGCCCTCCTGATGCAAAACGCAAGCATAAGCTGGAGAGAGGAGAGAGAGATAGCTGAGTTTTAGTATATTCATATAGTACAAAAAGGTAGTACAGTCTTTGGCAAGCCCTAGGCTGCCTTGAAAAGGTAAATCTTGGAGTCCAAAAAGCCCTAGTCTAAAACCCAGCCCATAAAGGACTGAATGAATACAAAGAGCCCAGCCTTTTGCTATTTATAGGCTCTTGAAGCACTTCTGGACAAACACCCTGCACTTGCTGCAGCCGACAGAATATCCTCTTTAATTGCTGGCTGACAGCCTCCTGGTCTTTTCCAATGTCTTCCCTGCCTATGCTTAGCTGCTGTAGCCCAAAATCAAGTCTTTTTATTTGTTGCCCTCCAAGGAGTAGCAAGGAGATTAGCATGTCCATGTCATGCACATGACAGTATGCTTTACAAAGAGTTTAGAGCTTCAATGATAAACTGAGGCCATCGAGTGCTTTGGGTGAAAGAAGACACAAGTTTGTCAGTTCCTTTGTTGAGTGCCCTGCCTAGTGGGATGCTATGCAAGCCGCAGTCTTAGCAGAGGTGAATGTGAAGCACATCCAACTAGTTGGTCACCATTAGCAATATCATGTGTGCGCTCCGCAAGGGCAGCCACAGAAGTTCAGCCATGTATGGGAGGGTGGGCAGCCAGACAAAAAAAATGGGTGCCTGGGTAAGGACACAGGCTGCTCTGTTTGAGGTTGATATGTTGCTTCAAACCCTCCAAAAAAAAAAAAAGAGGAAAAGGTTCGTAGTGTATTTTCTTTTCTGTATAAAGGCAAAGGTGGATAAGATTCTGGACTGTTAGCTTATTGTGCACTTGACTCTTGCTAAAGATGGGAGAACTTCTGCTGGCTGCTCCCAAATCTGAGTGTGCAAGATTTGCAAGGGTGTGGGCTGCTGGATCTGCTCATGGGCTTTTCTGAAACTAACTGAGCAGGGTTCCTCAGGCAGATGATTACATCGAGGAGCTTGAGAACCGAGAGAGAGAGAGAGATCAGATGTTTCATTTCCATGATGTGGGGCAGCTCGATGTTCCAAACTCACATCTTTACACAAGCACAGATGCAGATAGCATACACAACAGATTAGGAGGGGACGGACCTAAGCATGGCCTTTCACAGTGTCTGTTGGCGAGGCATTCCCAGCTGGCTCGTAAGGTTCTAAAGCTTAGCCAAGTAAACGCAAAAGTTAAACAGCAAGTCCAGTAACGGTTCCAAAAGCAAGAAAGGTGGCAGCTTGATTTGGCTGGTGGGACAGTGCAATCATGCTGCCGTTCCTCTGGCAGCATCAATGCACAAACATATAATTAGTGTCTGCAATTAGCAAGAGTATGCTCATTGTCATGTTGCCCCTTTGAATAGACAAGTTATTATCAATTCTACTTGGTATTCATGAATAACAGCTTTGTGTGCAAACGTGTTGGTAATGCACACCAGTCACGGCTATGTGGATCTCAGCAGTGTCAAGTTTGGTTTCTAGGAGCTTAGACTTCCGTATCTAATAGCTTGTTAGGACTTTGAATTGCAGGTTGACCCGAAGGCACGTCTCCCTCTTGTAAAGATATACAAAGTGAAAGAGACTGGATCAAAGGAGGCAAAGGTGATCCTGGATGGTCGGAATGTGGCAAGGGATCTTGCTAACTGGCTAGATGGTATGCCAAACACACACATGCTCAAAAACAGATGCAATACTTCAAAATATTGTGATTGTTTTTTTAAATTTTTGCAGGGTACATGTTCGAGGGAAGCAAGTTAAAGGCCTTGGTTGGACATCCACCACAGATCTCTAGCCCAAAGCGGCGTAGGAGGCTCGGTTCTAATGGATCTGGCTACGACAGAGAGTCCTCGTATGGGAGGAATGGCAGTGGTAGAGGTTATGATCAGGGTGATGGTAGGGGATGGGGTGGTGTGTGGGGGAGATTCGGAGATGGTCCTACCCCTCCTTTGCCATCCCCTGCAGTTAGCATGATTCAAGACAAGGTGTGCTTTGAGAAAGACCAACTGGGGAGGCCGACTGCTGATGGTGTTAGAAGAAACAATCCTAATCTAGAACCGAGAGAGGGTGATTGGATTTGCTCTGAACCAAGGTGAGGTGGCTGTGGATTTTGCATTCTTTTGATTTCTTTTTTCTAATCTGAAAGAGAGATTTTTGGATAAGTAGAAAAAAAAGGAATTTGCCTGGAGGCAGATCCTACATGGTATAGACACTAGGATTTATTATTATTATTATTATTTTTTTTGGGGGGGAGCTCCCTCCATCTCCAATTCTTGCTGGTTTGCTCAGTGGTTTTGTTTTCTAAGCTCAACTGGTGATTGTTTTTGTAGCTGTGGCAATCTAAATTTCGCCCGACGGAGCCACTGCAATAACTGCAACAAACCAAGGAGAGAGATACTGGGCTTTGCCGTGGTTATGCCCAACAGTGGGACGCCCCCAGATGGTTTCCGTGGTGGTCCATACCCTGAATTTGTAGGCGGCCCATCACCAGGAGGACGTGCAGTTGAAAGAGGTTCTGGTGGCTTTGGTCTACCTCCCAGCAGCGGATGGGGTTACGGTGGGCAGCCTCGAAAATTTGAATGCGATTATAACCATGGCTTACCGCCTCATGGGCATGAGAGCAACTCAATGCCAGGAAGAGAAGTGAGAGACCGACCACTGAGTTCTAATGGCAAAGTCGAACAGTATCGTCATTTTCGTGAAAGGTTCGGCAGGCTCCTGC
>NC_141065.1:26460069-26505069 GCF_041138505.1 Cibotium barometz | reverse complement strand
AGAAAATGTACAAGCTTGTTTGTAAGGCTTGTCAAGCTCCAATATAAGGTCTCAACAGAATTTTGTAATGTAAGACTTTATTATTATTGATTACAGTATTGGGATGGCTTCCAAGCATCGAAGACGACCCAAAAAATTTATGGTGTGATTAAGATTAAGGTTCTCAATTGTGGGGATACATCTTTGACTTGTGTAATACCTATGTTATTTAGTTGCAAGAAAATTATTAGAAGCCTAAGCAAACTTTCCATGTTTTTATGAAACCTTTGAGAGGGATGATTTGGAAAGTCTCTTCATAAATGGAATTGAACTACATTTCCATTATCCAATGCTATCTATCTTTGGACATGGCAGGTCTTAAGGTGGTCAAGCTTTCAAACATAGAGACAAAGAAATAGCCACTTTGGAAAGTGAAGGCTCGAGGTGGTACTTGTATGATCAAAACACGTATTAGCAGTTTAGATATGCTCCACCAAAAGATCTAGAGATATTAAGACACTTGATTCTTGCAGAGCGAGCAAGCATGCACACTCAATGTGAGGAAAATAAACAATTTAGAGTTCCAAGGCAGAGGAAAATAAACAATTTATGCAATGGTGTTAGCCATATATATTGTGTGAAGTCAAAGGTATTTCTAAGAAATTCTACGACTTGGGTCTCTTGCTCATAGATATTTCCCAAGCATTCTATAACTACACTCGTGATATTGGATGGACACAAGAAGAAATCAACATTATAAGAGTATTGGTGGCTTTCTGGAGACTAAGGTCAAAGGAGCTCATTAGAGTATTGCTCACTTTATCGAGAAAATTTCACCCCCATTAGACCATGTTGTAGGTGTGGTGACTTTTTCAATTATCTTTTTTATTTGCTAAGATATACTATTAATTCCTTTTACATTTATACTTATAATAGATGTTTTACTTTGTGATGCATGGGTATTTTACGTTAGCCATGGTGGATTTCGATGTTATGTACTTTTTCATTACTAGTAATATCGAATGATATTTATGGTGAATCATATGTAATTGAGCATAAGAAATGTGGCTACAAGCATGTGGTAGTATGCTACCCATGATGTGCCAAGATATAGCTCCACCTCTCATATGTTTAATCCCATGAGACAATTGTTGAGAGAGAGAGAAATTGAAACTTGCTACATTTAATGCTCCACCACTTACCCATATAATGATGATTAATGTGACATCAATGGCAATGTCCAAGGGCCTCACTTTTTTAAGAACTCACATATCAAATGTGTATGGATGGTAATAAAAGAATATGTCAGTGTGTACATTTTTATGAATATATATATATATATATATATATATATATATATATAAACATCGAGTTATAAAAATGACAAAAAAATTGTGCAAACGACTACTCAAGTCCATTTTGCCAAAAAACATAAAAAAGGACTACTATTTAGAGATTGTTTGAAATAAATCACTTTTTATGTAGGTGGGCTTTAAAAAATTAATAATATTGTTATCTTTTTAGATTTCAGATATTTTAGAATGAATTTAATCACTTAAATCAAGAGAACTCTCAAAAAAAGACTTGATTTGGAGCAAACCAAAACCATCACATTTCATGAAAATTTGAGTACAAAAAACATTACAATAATTACAGAAAACAAATACTTCTCCTTGCAACAACTAAGAGAGATCTTTGACCTTTTCCTTCAATATCTCTACAGTTGTCTTGTGCAAGTGACCATATTTTTTCAAATCAAACCCATACACAAGGTTTTCTACATCCTCTAGATTGAGCGTGTCTACACGATGACAACTTCTTGCTTTCTTCCCCTTTCTGCTTTGTTTCAGCATCTCAGGATTGTACTTGCCTTTCAATGGATCTTCTCTAGTATTCCGATACCAATGCACTTCCTCAATATTCAATACATCATGCTCTTTGAAAACCTTTGTGACTCTTGCAAGCCAAAATGGAGTATCATTTCCATCATTGGTAGCAAGAACCACGATCATTGTGCCTTCACTTAGCTCATTTACATTTCCTTCCCACATTTCTTTCTCTTGTTGTCGGATGCTTTCTACTCTTCCTGGGACCAACATACATTTCCCTTGTTTCTCCATGAATAAGAAATAATAACTTTGCTAAAATTGGCGCATCGCTCACACCAATTAGCTACGTCATTGTCACTCCTTTCACTAAGGCCACTCTCATGCCACACGAATGCATGTTGGCTGAAATGTGTCATCTCCCTGAACTCTTCAACTAGCTTTGCAAAAAAACTCTCCCAAGCTCGCTGCTGGAAAATACACGTGTAGCATGTATTGTCTCCTTGATCTCGTTCAAGCATTGTAGAAAATCAATAGAGCGATTTTCTTTCTTAGCTTTTTGTGTCTCGCTTGTTGTAGAGAGTAGTTTGCTCGTGTAATTTTTCACTAAGGAACAAATAGTAAGAACTTCAAACCCTCAGCTAGCACAACCAATCTTCAGAGTTTGAGTATTTTTAGGACCACATGAGAGTATGTTCCTCCCCTTGCTTAATTCTAAATTGATGCTGAAAACTATGATCATTGAGATATACAAATGATGGCATGTTAGTGGCCTCGCTGGTTGCAAAGCATCTAAAATCATATGTTTCTTCCATGATTTTGATGAAGGGCTTGGGAAAATATGCATCCTCTAATAAGGTGAAGATCTGTGGAAGGTCAAATGCACCTTTCTTTGCCAATTTGATTGAGAATCTACTAAACATCTGGTCAATTTGGTCATGTGTGTGTCCCACCAACAAAAACCCAAGCTTGACTTTCTTGAATATCTTCTTTTGCACCAGCATATTCAAGTACGCAAAGAGAACTTGGTTTTTCTTTTCTCTGCTAGTGTTATCCAGTTGTAAGTAGAGAACGGTTGCCTTGCCATTCTCCGATGATGTTTTGAATGATGGTGATTTTCAAATTAGGATTGTTATGACTGTTAGGAAAATTAACAAAGATCCTTGATGACATGGCACGGGATGCCCTCACACTTCATGCATTCAGAACATTTCAGTACTTAATCACCTTGATTGTGTTGTGTGTATCTTGTTAATTAGTGTACCACGGAGTACTACAATGAAAATGATCATGATCTGATGAATATTGGCTGGAGCATGGCTGTGAACTGGAGCCGCCCTAGAGATGTACGACCCTATATTTTGTGTTGTGATTTCTCGCACCACCTTGAGCTATCAGCTCCTCCAAGTAGTCGCAGTGGGACAAAGCATTCTTGTTTTGTTTTGTGTTTGCACCTTCTCTTCTTCTCTCAAGCATTCTTGTTGTGTTTTGTGTTTGCACCTTCTCTTCTTCTCTCAAAAATTTTGGCCACAAAAGCGTGCTGGTTTTCTCTTGTTGATGTGCGGGCTATAGACATGAGATGATCTACGCTTCTCTCGGCTATCATCGCCTCTTCTCTCGACCGTGCAAGAACCGGCCTCTTCATTTTGTGTGGCGTGTGGCTTCCAAAACAGCCGTACCATGGGGGAGCGAAGAACCATCTCCTTTCACTAAGGGAGGGGATTGTAGTAGAGAGAGGCGGATTGCATGTGTGTTTTTTGTTTGGTGGGGGATATGCTAGAGTTTGCTAGAGGGTTTGGTGCTCTGAAGGTTTGATTCTTTGAAGGTTTGATGCCCAAGATCACACGCATCTATGCATGATCACATACAGCTACATTGAAGTTTGGTTACCCATGTTGAGCTTTTTTATTGAATCTTTGAAGCTTTTGAGTTCAGCTGTGCAGATGGGGCTTGAGGGATCCCAAGAATGGTTTCATCCACACTATCACACGCTCCACATACATTGCCCCGACTCCCTTGCAGTTGACCCCGGATTTTTGTACTACCGAAAAAACCCGGTTACCTACACTAACCTATATGCACTATCAACCACCCCGCCTTGCAAGATTCTAGAATCCCACTCCTCTCTCTACTATTTTTTAATTCTAGTTTTTCCAGACAGTTCTCTTGTCCTCTCTGGTGGATTCTAGAATCCATGATTAACTTTTAGCCATAGTTGTTACTTTTTTTGCAGGTCATGGCTTCTCAATCTCAAGTTTTTCCTTATTTTTGGATTCTAGTTTTGAGATGATCACTTCTTTTGTCCTCTCTAGTGGATTCTAGAATCCATGATTAGCTTTTCGCCATGGTTGTTTCTTTTTTTATAGGTCATGGCTTCTCAATCTCAAGTTTTTCATATAAGCAAGAAGTCTAAAACTTCAAGGCAAGCTTATGTGCAACCTCAACCCGATTCAAGCTCAAGGAGGGGACACTCGGGTGCACAAATGTCTTTTCAGTTGGTTCCTGCACCACGGAGTTTGGGTTTTGAAGTAACGAGGCTTTTTGAAAGTCCATCTCGTTATTCTCATTACGAGCTTCTTGCTGTTGAACAATTCCCTTGCGAGCCAATGACTCAGCACACCAAAGAGAATCGCCAAAGGTTAGAAAGGGAAAAAGTCAAGACCTAGCATCTGTGAGAGAAGCAAATACCCTTCAAATCTCTCAAGAAAAAGACATATGGGATAAAGTTTCGCCAAAAACAAGTACGAGCATGCTTGGACACTCTGCTTTGGGCGTCATGGGGAGCATAGGCAATTAATTGATTCAACAACCCCTTTTTTTTATTGTTACAAAACACAAAGGACCTTCAAGTGATTCTAACAAGTACTCTTTTTGCTGGACGCATCAAGAAAGTGCAAGAGCACAAAAGTAAAAATAGGATATATTTTCTTATTGAGCATGATGACTCCACTTGCTTTGCTATTCTTGTTTTATTGAAGGACTTTGAGATGGATGAAATAAATATTTTGAGCACAAAAAACTTGATGATCGATGCAATGCAAACTTGAGGCTTGGTAAGAACTAAACTTTTCTCATTCTCTTTTGAACTTTTGTCTCTTTTTTTTAAAACATATCATTGATTTCAATTTTTTTGGTTGTAAACATTTGGGAGAGCCTACAATGAGGTGCTAGAGGGGTTTTTTTTGGCTTAGATAAGAACTCTTCAAGTGACTACATCGAAGAGGAAGGAGAGGACGAAGAAGAGTCAATTTCTTCAAGTGATGATTGAGGAGGTTGAGAAAGAACTCTCCCCCTCTCCATTGATGCAAACCCCTATCACACAGGCAAGAAATGAAGCAAAAAGTCAAGTAAATCAAAGGACTCTAAGTTTCTTCTTGAATCAGATATTGTTCCATCTGGTCTTGGTGCCCCCTTACTCGACACAAGAGATTTAAGCTCTTTCAATGTTTTAAGAGAGAGGGTCAAGAAAAAAAACATGGTGGATCCTTTGCCTATATGTTTGCGCATAAGTGTGATTGAGCATCCACCAGTGGATCCCCATTGCAGGAAGAAGACCCTTAGAGGTTCGCGCTGCTGTTGTGAACATCATGTTTATAAAATACAAAATGAAAAACAAGTTGAATGCCATTGTGTTACCCTTGCTTGTTTTAGTGGATAGACAACAGTGTCCTAATAAGGAATCATGGGTTAAGGCCAATGCTGAGTCTTATAGATATTGGATTCTTGGGAGCACTCATTCTTTGCTTGCCAAGTAAGAGCTTACTGCCGAATATGAGCATGTTGAAACTTACAAAATGACAATGTGTTGGGTGTATGCTGGTTTAACAAATGAGGAGGCAAAGGTGCTTGCCCTTGACCATAATATTGACTTAGACTTTTGAATGGAAATGACTTTCATTCAAAAGATAAGGTTCTTTCATAATGAGTGGATTGATTCCTTGAATCATGGTGAGAAAATTGATGACAAGTTTCAAGCTGCACTTCGTGAAAAGTGCAATCTTGAATTAAAAAAGAAAGGTGGTCATGGAGCAAGTTATAAGCCCAATGTGAAACAATATGATAACCATTTTCAGCTTGCCTCGTGATTGAGAAATTTGGGATCTAAAAGAAGATATTTTTCAACTACGTGAGGAGGGAAAGTTAAAAGGTCAAAAGTTTAGCAAGTTGCTTGCAATTTCCAAAGGCAAAGGTGCCTTAAGTGATGAAGCACCAAAGCCCATTCCCGAAGAAATGAAGATAGCAGTGTGGAGACATTTGTAAAAGAATTCGTGAGAAATCATTGATCATTGCAGTTCTCTCATGTGTGAAGGGTGGAATCATCTCTCTAGAGCAAACGAGAGAAGGAGAATAATTTGAAAGGTTTGTTTGTTAAATTGACTCTTTTGTTTTTTGAAGTTTTACTTGTTTCATCAGCTATAATTTCTTTGGTTGTCTATGGCAAAAAACCATGCTTCACATGCAGAGAATAATGATTGAAAAGTTGAATTTCTCTAACTAGGATGAGGTAGTGCTCTACCATCTAGACTCAAGCAGACCCCAAGTGTTGGAGAAGTACATGTTGTTATTTGGTAACACGGTGAATTGTTCATCTTTCTTTCAGCTTTGTTTAACAAACCTTTTTTTTTCACCTCTCACATTTTGCTTGGTTTTTTCAGAACAAAGATCCATGGGTTGCCACCATCAAGCAAATTCCTCTTGACTTTGAAAAATTTCTTTCCTGTTGTAGTCTAGAGAGGAGGAGGAGACAATAGCCCCAAAGCATTGAAATCACTCCTGATCTCACACTTTTCATTCTTGATGATGTAGAGGAATCTCCAACTCATTTGTGTGTTCATGAAGGCAGATTTGAAGACATGAACACTTTTGTCATAGCAAGTCCTTACACTTTGTCCATTGTAGATGCTCCCTATAGTTTTTGTGCTCCAAACTCAGTTAATGAGACGATGTGAAGTACGTAGTATCCGCCTACAAAAAAGTCATAGAGGATTTTAGCAAGGTCACTAATTGTGACTCTTGGGCACTAGTATTTTTTCATGCCCATGATCAAATTATTGCAGTGCAAAAAGCCTTCACCGACTCAAAAATGACATGTCAAATTGCGAGATCAACCATGAGACATCCATGAACCTACTAGAAGAGAATAGGGCAACTCTCCACCCAGCCGCCGGATATAGACCCTAGCCAGCTAAAATAGCCCTGGGGCCATCCACACATGTCCAGACTCCCCTGAACCGCCCGACTCCCCCTAGTCCTACCCATGTCTTGACACACTACTCCCCCCTTTTGGAAGAGTTTTTGTCCTTGAAAAAAAAGGTAAGATATCGGGTCTTGAGAGTACTAATGTCCTCCCAAGTTGAACCTTCTTCCGGTCTATCCTTCCACTTAACTAGACAATGTTGTCTAATTCTGTGATGAGTTCGCTTCTCTTGAAAATCCAAGATGTGCTCTGGCTTATGTGGTAACGCTGGAGGTTCAATTAATTCTACAAGAACACCTATATCCACCACATTGGCATCTTCGCCTAGTTGTTTCTGTAGATTACTAACTTGAAAAACTGGGTGAACCTTGGAATGTTCTAGCAGAGTTAACTTGTAGGCAACTTCACTTACACACTTAAGTAGTATTGTGAAAGGTCCACAATACCTCGGCAATAACTTTGGCACTTTTCCCATTCTCAAAGTTTCTGAACTTGGGGGAAGCTTGAGAAGTACTTGGTCACCTTTCTCAAATGTGACCACTCTGCGGTCTTCGTCTCTCTGCATAATGCTTGTAACGATCTTGGGCCCGTTTAACATTTCTGTTAGTGATCTTCAGCATATCATGATGATCTTGTAGAAAATCTTTAACCTTTTTAACTATTTCAGTAGCTAACCCCACAGCTACTGGAGATTGGGGTTGAAATCCATACATAAGCATGAAAGGACTAAAGCTTGTAGTGACATGCTTCACACTATTGTAGGCAAATTCTAAAATTGGTAAGTAATCTTTCCAATTTGTTTGCCGTTTACTCACATATGCTCTTAGCATATCCTTGAATATTTGGTTGACCCTTTCTATCTGACCATCACTCTGGGGGTGGTCTCAGCCATGCTCATACTGACCATTGTGTCCAACCTTTTGAACACTACTCGCCACCCAGAAGTGACTATTAAACTTCTGATCTCTATCATTGACTATATTGGCTGTGGCAGCCCATAAGTCGATAGATATTCTCAATGAAAAGCCGAGCTAACTTTGGCGTTTTCACTGTGGTTTAGTCAGAATAAACTGAGACATCTTGGTTAACCTGTTCCCGACAACCCAAATGGCATCATGGCCTTTGCTCTAGTAGGTAGACCTACAATAAAATCCAAAGAGATGCTTTCCCACTTACCATCATGGATCTCTAATGGTTGTAACAGCCTGCCTATCTTAAGACGCTCAGCCTTATTGACCTGGAATTTTTGACAATGCAAAACATATTCTTGGGACTTCCCTGTGAAGTCCATGCAAATAGAATTGCCTTCTCACTAAGGCATAGATCTTCCTAATTCCAGGATGACCTGCACTTGGACTATCATGACACTCATAAAGTATTTGGTGCCTAGTGTTGGAGTCCGAGGGTACACACACTCTTCCTTTGTGTAACAAGTACCCATTATCGATGGAAAAATGCTTCCAATGATTAAGCTCGTCCCTAGAAAGAGAAGAGCTGGGTGTGGAACTATCATCTACACTCACTACTACGGAGTGGGAGGGATCCTTGCGTGTAACAACTTTCCACACCTGTGCATATGATTGATCATGTTCGCACTTGCCTTTGAGTGAATCTAAAAATTCACTTTTCAACTCCGTGAAACTCAATGAGTTGACTTGAGGCATGTGACTTAAGGCATCAGCCATGACATTGTATCGGCCTTGCAATACCTTAATTGAAAGTCAAATTCTTGGAGGATTTTCGCCCATCGAGCTTTACGACCTTTCAAATCAGTTTGAGTTGTCAACCATTTGATGCTCTCATGATAAAAACAATCTCAAACTTAGAACCGTAGAGATAATGTCTCCATTTTTCTAGAGCATAAATGATGGCATAAAGCTCATGCTCATGTATGCAGAATAATTCCGTTGAGCTCTATCCAACTAATCGTAAGTGTTGCACATGCTCTTCCTCGGTGCGTCTAAAGATCAAAATATCATCAAGAAATACTACAACGAATCAACCAAGATACGAGCGTAAGATGCTATCCATAAGTATCTTAAACGTAGCTAGACATTAGTTAGATCAAATGGCATAACTAAAAACTCATAATTCCCAAATTTGGTACAAAAAGCTATCTTAGGCACATCCTCCATGCGGTTGCGAACTTGATGATAGCTCGACCTTAAGTCAATCTTGCTAAAGTATTGCACACCTTGCAACTGATCAAAAAGCTCATCAATTCACGGTAACAGATACTTATTCTTTATTGTGATTGCATTCAAACCACAATAGTTCACACATAAATGCATAGACCCATCTTTCTTTTTCACCAATAAAATTGGTGATGCCCATGGTGAATTTCGCGACCTAATCAAGCCCCTGGCAAGGTAGTCAACAAGCTGACGCTCCACCTCACTGGCTTCACTAGCGCTAAGTATTTACGAAGGTTGTAGAGACTGGTTTTGCATTCTTGAGCACTTTAATGGCATGATGGACATTGCGCTCATGGGACAAACCATAAGGCAAGTCGCTTGGAAACACATCATAAAATTCATGCAAAAGAATTTGCAAAGAATTAGAAACTTGTTGAGTGAGCTTAGGAAAAATGTGAGTTTGTTCATCATTATGCATAGCATTAACATGTTCACATATGACAGAATTGAGAGATTTAATAGTCAAACTGGAATTAAAATCACCACCACTAGCATCATGAGCATGTACAAGGTGGTCCACTTCAGCAGAACAAATGAGTGGAGATGGGGGCACATCACATTCATCTTGCAAATGAACTTGTTTACCATTGACCTCAAAATCAAAAGTATTATATAAATTACTATGAGAAAGAGATGGTCCTAAATGAAATAACCATTCACGACCCAAAATAACATCAGCTCTCATAATATGCATAACCTGAAAATCTAAGTGCATTTCATATCCCTGAATACTAAGTGGTACTTGCTTAACCACCGTGTCCCATACATGCTTATCATGCCCATTAGCAAGAGATACCATGTATTTATGATCACTAGGGCTTTGTGGTAAATTTAAATTTTTAACCAAGTGATAATTCATAAAGTTATGTGTAGCCCCATTGTCAATCATCATGACACAAGCTCTTCGTCCGTTGATGTGTCCATGCATCGAACCAAATCATAAGGCCCAAAAGAGAGTAGCCACATCGTAGAGGTCACACAACACTCATGTGTGGCATTGGTATGGTATACTTGAACCTCAGAAAACTTTTGAGAAGCTTCAAGTGGCAACACTTGCACCGTGGCACATTGCCTTACTACCGCCCTTATCGACATCTTTGCCACGGTTCTTTGGACAATTTTGTTTATCGTGATCAGCAGCCATGCAAATAAAACATAATTTTTCCTTTTTATTTAGCTCATAATCTTGTTGCGGAGATCACAAGGGACCCCTTGGCCTTCTTAACCGCATTACTACCTTGTTTAGCCCCCTTCTATTTGTTCCCCTTAGAACTATGGAAGTCGGATGCTCTAACCCAAGGTGTCTTGGCCGTGTGTTTCTTCTCAATATTATCATCGAAGATCTACGCACTTTTAATGGCCTCTTTTAAGGTTTTAGGATATTAAGTTTTAACCTTAGTCTTAATTCATTATCTAGACCACGCAAAAAACCTTGTACTTTATGAAAATCGTCCAAACCTTTGAGCTTGAGAATTATATCGCAATACTTAGAAATATATTGGGTCAACGTAAGACCTTCCATCTTACAGTTGTCCCAAGCATTCCAATTGCGATCCTTCTCATTATCAGGGTAAGAATTCTTTTTGAAAGAGTACCTCAAAAGCAGCCCATGTCATAGGTCGATTTATCTCACATCAAGACCCATCCACCACTTATAGGCCTTGCCCTCAAGCGTGAGACTTGCCCTTGAGCGCACGAACAACATCAAGAGAACACTTCAAAAGATGCAGGTCCGTCCACTTTTATAAAAAAGTGTTCACTGCATCTTTATTACGCTTCTTCTCTTCCCCATTCACGGAACACAGGAGGCTTCCTGCTCTTGAGCATAGCTGCCACTTCTTGATTCTCGAGCGTTTCGGGCTAGCACCATATTTTGACGCATGGTTAGTGAAAACACCACCACATTACCTATTCTTGGTCCTACTAGTTTTCTCCCCCTTCTCCTACTTGGATGTAGGGTGATTCTTCATACTTCTCACATTAAGTGCCCAAGTATGAAAGTCTAAGTTGATGTAAGTTGATAGTCAAGGCTCAAGGTCCGAGGTCTAGGCCAAAGGCTCAAGGCTTAAGATTCAAGCCTCAAGGAGAGGACCAAGGCTCAGGACCAAGGCTCAAGGTTCAAGACTCAAGCCTCAAGCCTCAAGGCTCAAGGCTCAAGGTTCAAGCCTCAAGCCTCAAGCCTCAAGCCTCAAGGCTCAAGGCTCAAGGCTCAAGATTCAAGGCTCAAGGCTAAGGCTCAAGGCTCAAGGCTCAAGGCTCAAGGCTCAAGGCTCAAGGCTCAAGGCTCAAGGCTCAAGGCTCAAGGCTCAAGAGTTAAGCCTCAAGATTTGTAGCATGAGACTTAAGGCTCAAAGATGCTAGGGGATCAAGTCAAGGCTTGAAGATCAAGGTTTGACACCAAGACTTAAGGCCCAAATCCACGAGGGGCTAGCTTAGGTCTAGGATCAAGGCTCAAGACCTGAGGTTGTTTCCTACAAAAATGACTTTACTAGTTTCTTCCTACTACCTTAGCTTCCCTTTGCAATGATGGTGCTTCCTAGTGCCTAGTGCACAATGGAAGGAGTTTTTCTCTCACACACACACCATCACTTATTAGCTTGTACTCTCTCACTCTCCTTAGTGCCTAGTGCACATTGGAAGGAGTTTTTCTCTCACACAACGTCACCTCTTAGCTTTCACTCTCTCACTCTCCCTCATTCCTCACTCGTTGCTTCTTTGCTTCTCATAGTTCATCTCCTACATATCACAAGCCCCATTCCTTTCGATGTATCCACTCCACTTCACTTCACTCAAGAATGTAGATATAGGAAGAGAGGAAGCTCTCTCACTCAAGATATTATGTAGCCTACCTCAAGATAATTTGTAGATTTAGGAACAATTAATACTACCTTCTATGGTAGAAAGTGGATCAAGTACTAGGGTTGGGTGGATAAAATCGCTTTAGTGGGCCTTAGAATAGTGAGTGTATATAAGCCCTTGATAAAAGAGAACCAAGATTTCTCAAAGTTCATAAACTCTAGAGATTGAAGATGAAGCCTAGTTTGTGGTTAGTTAGGTGTATAATCATTTGGAATTTAGGCATTAGCTAGAGCTCTTCCCATGGGAAGTAAGTTGCAGGCTAGGAATATGGCTTTGAAGAAGGCTTCTGGGAAATTCCTAAGATGCAAATATGCCTTAGAGTATTTTTAGCATGGTTTTTGGAGAGGTGTGGCAAAAGATGTATTTGGAGCACATTTGTAATGGTCCCAGAAGTACCTTGTCCTTTAGCGACTCTAGAGTTAAAGAACTCACAGCACAAAGATTATACAAGTTAATAAGTGGACCTCAAAATCAATGTACATATTGTCCCTCCCCATGAGAGTATTTGCATTAATAAAGTGTAATAGAGGCCTCGACAAATGTTGGTGTGTGTAGGATGCCATAAGGTTGTGTTGCATGGGAGCTTTCTCATATATTAGGTCACATGGGTACAGGGAGCCTACAAGTGCCTTTGTCAAAGGCTAGCTTCTAGATGCATTTTCTAGGGAAAATTTAGGCCGCCTAAATGCCAACATTGACTAGCCTACTTGTGGGCAGCCACTTTAATGGCTCCAAACATTTACCCATTGCCTCTACTACTCAAGAATAGCTTGCATATTAAATTATATCTCATTTTTTCAAATGTTAGTGTACAAGATGCTTCAAGGGTTTGCTACATGGGAGACTTTCTAGATGAGGTCATGAGTATTCCCTAGGGATTTCCTCTAGATGCTAGCCTTTGGTGGAGGCACCCGGAGGCTTCTTTTTTCAACCCCATCATAGACTCTACAAATCAAGATTATCTTACATATCAAATTTTAGCTCATTTTAAAAACATATGGTGGATGACCTTTTGACAAGCTCCTAGATCCCTCTAGATATGTGTATATGCTCCTCTTGTCTTTGAGGACTTTCAACTCTTTTGGAGCATTTTTGTTCTTTGGTTGCTTTTGTGGATTTGGTTTATCCTTTGAATGGATTGTTTTGATCTTGATTACTTATCTATTCTCAGTCCTTCTTGAGTTAGGTGGTTTTTAGGGATTGCATTTATATCTTATGGGGGGAGGCTCTTTTTGTAAATTCCTCCCCCGCTCTTTGGGGGAGTGCCAAACGTAATCTCTCTTTTATAAAATATAGAAATATATACATTCTCTCTTTGAAAAAGAAGAAGAACAAACTCCACCCTTTCTTTTAAAAAGAAGAGTTGGGTTTTTCAAATGTTCACTAGCCTTAACTTCCTTAGACACCTTGTGTGATAAGGTCAAGTAGACTACAACCTTTAAAGAATATGTGAGATCTTGTAAATCATTTCATGCGTTAATAAGATGGATTTTTAAACCTTAGTGGTTATCTTTGTAAAATTTGCAGATTATGAAGGCAAAGATAAATACTTATGAAATAAGTCCACAAAAACATGATAAAATTACAAAAAAAGGGTCATGGTGACTCT
The DNA here is from genome assembly GCF_041138505.1 of Cibotium barometz. Taxonomy (NCBI): domain Eukaryota; kingdom Viridiplantae; phylum Streptophyta; class Polypodiopsida; order Cyatheales; family Cibotiaceae; genus Cibotium; species Cibotium barometz. Next base: position 26,491,404 of record NC_141065.1, on the reverse strand, counting down.
AAATGGAAACTGGCAAGATTTCTTAATTCTGCGTCACCTTCACTTGGGCTTAACATGTAATAGCCAGATGACATGAAGGGCATGTTGTATGTCAACACTCAAAATAAACAAGCATGTGGAAGGTCATTTGATGGTGCTAATGAGCATTTTCACCATTGGTAATTTTAGTCAAATGGGAGAACAAGACAATCATTTTTTAGAGTTATTTAAAGAAATAAGACTCAATTGGAGTGTGTCTTAATGAACCAATTACATACCCATTAACATAATAATTAAGGTTCTACTAGATGAAGACTAGTTTTTTTTTAAAAAGAAAGCATTGGATTGCTATGTAAATAGAAAGCAAAGAAACACTTACAACAAGGTGTAGTGGCATCTTAATGAACACAGAAAATCTAGAAACCTTAGGCTAAAACTTCATTGTTATGATATTAAATGCTAATCATGATCATCATCAACATGACGATTTTTTGTGAGCCATTTTCCTCCAACCTATCATCCTCAAGTAGATCAACAACCTTATTGTGAGTGTGCTTGTCATCCTCATCATGAGTGTTCTCTTTCTCCTTGTCATGAGAAAATGCTCTTCTTCTTTCTAGAGATAAACTTCAATTGCTAACCTTTAAAGTATAATCTTGAATCTTGTGAGAAAATGTTCTTCTTCTAGAGATAAACTTCAATTGCTAACCTTCAAAATATAATCTTGAATTGAAATTAAGAAAATTCTCCTTAGTTTGCAAGAGATGGTGAAGCCAGCATTGGTAAAAAAATACAAGATTAACTAGTCAAAAAGTAGAGGAGCCCAAAAAATTATTCCACAATGCCAACTTCTTGGAGCAAAACTCCTACACGCACAATCTTGACATCTCACAAACAATCCCCACTACAATGGATAAACCTAATCTTGTCTATATAATTCTTTTGAATTCTTAAGAACATCAATATCAATGATGCCTACATAAGCCTCTCCCTCTTGTAAAAATTAGGAAAGAGGTTTGATGTGCAAAATGCTATGATGATTCCTTTAAGAAGAATGTTCTTCTTGCCATTGTATGAGACGGAATGTCCCAAATTTGTATACAAATCTAAGCATCATTTGTGTGTGCTGCTCCTAGATAAACAAGACAAAGAGACAACAAATAAGCATTACGAAATAGTTTTAAGTCTCCTTCAGTGAGAAAAGAAGAGAACAATTGTGGATGTGGTATTCACCATGGGAATAGAATTATGCAAAAGGGGATTAGCCAAAAGCTACAAGCTACGGGATGTGCACATGTCTAAAGTTGAGTATGCAATGTAGTCAATTTGAAGATACCCTCTTCTTCTCCTTATTAAATTATAATTTAAAGTGAGAGATATTACACACACACACACATATTCAAAGCGTTTTGTCTTTGAAGGAAATCCTACATAAAGTTTCTAAAAATTTTGAGATAACTAAATATTATATGGTTTATAACTTGAAAATTAAAACAAAAAATAAGAAGATAAGTACAAAAAGCCTATGAGAAAAACATATTTTTTGAAATTATGTGTGTGTGTGTGTATAAAGTTTTTATCTTTAAAGGAAAAAGTACATAAAGTTCTTAAATTTTTTGAGATAACTAAGTAGCCTACGATTTATAACTTTAAAATTAAGTAGCATAAAAAATAAGAAGAGAGGTATAAAAAGCCTATGAGAAAAACATACTCTTTTTTGAAAATGTAAATTAAGACATACCAAAGTGTAAGTGGATAGATGAAGATGATGTAGATAATTCTTTGATAAAGAAGCTCCATGTTTTTTAGGAATGTGAATACATATCTATTTTAGGCAATACACTCCATGCTTTGACATAAAAAGCTATGTATTCTATCAAAGGCACATTGGTTGTTGTTAATCATTTAACAATATATTGGGCTTGAGTCACAATGAACTGTAATTATTTTTTTAAAGAGGATGCATGCCCTTGTTTGTAATAGAAATTATCTATAAAAGAACTTTAAAAAAAGAGATTTTATGTTAGATATTTCACGCTACGATGATTGATTGAATACATTTGAGATACCATTGTATCATGCTAGTAGAGTTGGTTTCATGGGTCATACCACATTGATGCTGACGTGCTAGTGTTATTGGTATTATATGCATTGGGTCCATACTTGTGTTATTGTGGTATTATGAGTAATTTCCATGTTAAATACTATAAGCTAGTATTGTTATTGGTGTTATGTGTTTGTGCCTATTGAATGTAATCATAATGGGTAATCAAAATATGATTAGTCATATAATAATTATAAATAATTACTCTAACTAATTTGATTGATTCTTAAGGTGATAATAATGAGCAGTGCAATGGCACCAATTGAGGTGTCACATCATGAATGGGGGTTTTGTATATAACGTGTGATCACACCATTTACGTTGCCAAATACATTATTATTTTTAAGTTGGCCATATGCAAGTTTTAGTAATTAGCTTGGTTTCACACCTTAGTTTTACTTTAGTGGAATTTTATTTGTATAAGTGATGTGTATCTATAGTCTATGTGTCTATTAGCTCATATTTGTATAAGTTTTACTTTAGTGGAATTTTATTTGTATAAGTGATGTGTATCTATAGCCTATGTGTCTATTAGCTCATATTTATTTTCACATGTTTAAGCAAGTGTGCTTGGTGCTAAGGTTATTTTTGTAAAATAAAAGACCTAATTTTGGATGTTTAAGCGATTATTGACTCCAAGGGTCAAATATGGAAATAAAAAATTTAAGTCCCATGTGAGGGAGATTAAACTGCCCAATGTTGGGGGGTGGGGGGAAAGATTATACCCACCAATCATTTTGTTCTTGAGCCATTCACATTGTTGGGGGGGATTATACCCAATGGTTTTATTCTTGAGCCACTCACATTTGAGGGGGGGATTGTACCCAATAGTTTTGTTCTTCACCCACTCAGATTTGGGGGGAGAGTGTACTTAAGGGTTTTTTTCTTGAGCCACTCACATTAGGGGGGAGAGTGTACCCAATAGTTTTATTCTTGGTCTTGAGTTGTGCTTAGACTATGGTATTATGTTCACATGTGATTTTGGAAATCATCATCTTCTTCAAGATTTTATCGTGTTAAAAATTCAAGCTTAGACTATGGTAGTATGTTCACATGTGATTTTGGAAATCATCATCTTCTTCAAGATTTTATAGTGTTAAAAATTCAAGCCTAGACTATGGTATTATGTTCAGGTGTGATTTTGGCAATCATCATCATCTTCAACTGCCAAACAATGATATTAGAGTTTGGTTACGTTCTCACGGGCAATTGTTCTTTGTCTTAGGAAAACCTATGAGACCCCTACCCCTCTATCTATGGCAGAGAAAAATCACACTAAGTACAGAGTGACTCCCTTGTGGCCTTATATCACAATGTCCTAACGCTTGGCCATATATTATGTCAGTTCCTCTCAGTCTGTCAAGAACAATTCTTACATAGCAAAGGTGAATGATACTTCCAAATGTTTTTCCTTTATAATCCTCACAAGTAGGTCACATCAAGCATCTCCTCGAGGCTCCAACAAGATGTCTTGGCTCCTCATGCGATAATGAAGACAATTATTCTATCCTTATTATGATTGCTAACTAAACTACTCGTCCTAGATTTTTCTTATTTTAACAACATAAGTTGATTTTGTTAGAAAGTACTTATAATTCGGGTCCACCAGACCCCACTTTCTAGTGTTTAATCCTTTTTCTACTTTGACTAGATCCATAGGCTTAGCCTAGCCTCATCCAATCCTATAGGTCTAGCCTTCCATCTACCACTGGACCTATTTAGTCAGTGTGAACACTCACCCACCCATAATTAAAAATTGTCACTTTACTCACACACACCAAATAAGTTCACACACGCAATCCTTTGAAAAAATAGTCCTTTTAATGAAATGGTTTTTATCTTAACATGTATATATCATATGTCCATATCACATATCACATATTAAATATCCACATAACACATCAGTGTCACCTCATCATCTCATAAATCTCTTCACACCATGATCGTGATCCTTAGACCAATACGACATATACCAATGATCTCAAACACTCTTAGACCAAGATGATACGTACCAATGATCTCGAATACTATAACTAGACACATCATCACCTATCTCAGAAGCACGAACACTCCAGGTACCATTGTTAAAAGCCACATATGTTTGGTACCAACATGCACATTAGCCACCAAGAATTACCCTGTCCGTTTTACTTTAAAGATGCTTCTTATCTATTACATAAATCATGCCAAGAGCACACACACATTTGACCAAGAGCACACACACATTTGACCAAGAGGGGTCAAGGTCTTAGATGACTGCTTTCATGTGATATAACCCGACGGCGAATGACACCCACATGGGAATTCATAAACTTGTGTGGTACCGTTACAAACCTTCCACAAATAAACACATATACATCACATGAATACAATATTCTAAAACATGATACAATATTCCAAACAATTAAGAAAGATTCCAAACATTATACACTATATTCACATTCGAAGTAGTGTAATCCATTGCATTAAGGTAAATTCAGACTACAAATGGGCCCTTTTAGAGCCCATTAAAAAAAATATAAGGCTAGCCAATGAGAGTTCTTGGATTATAGATCCATATAACATGGATCTAGTGTATTCCATTGCATTAGGGTAAATTCAGACTCCAAATGGGCCCTTTTAGAGCCCATTTAAAAAATATTAGGCTAGCCAATGAGAGTGCTTGGATTCTAGATCCATATAACGTGGATCTTTTTTGTTAGAGTGGACCCCACAAATTCGAGCTCAAAAAAGAGGAATAAAATATACTAGCATAAAACTCAAAAAATAGAAGAATATCAGGCCTAAATACCACCTACCAAACTTAAAAAACAACATATGTCAAAAGGAATCATAGGAAAAGAGGCTAGATTGATTGAAAACTAGTCTAGAGATTAGAAGAAACTTAAGTTTTAGTTGTGTTTGAAAAAAAACAAAAAATATTTTCAGTTTCTCCACAATTTAAACATTGTTCTTTTCATTTTCTTGCATCTCTTTTGCATCACTCATTTTTACCATAACTACTTCATTTCCTCTTCTTCTTCTTGCACAAATTTACATTATGTTTCTTTATCTCAGCCTCTTTTTTCTTCCATCTTAATAGTTTGGTAATCTTCTTTAGGTCCTTGTGCAGCATATTTACATGCACAAGGATATAAAGCTACATCACCACAATCAAATTACAAGATCTAAGCCAAATAGTAAGATTTAGTAAGTAGTCTTTGTTTTCTGTGTTTAATAGCTAATTATTTTATGCTCTATAACTAATCATTAAAATTTTATTACAAATTTATATCCATCACAAATGTGTAAGAGTGGGAGAATGTAGAGTGCATCAATGGAAGAATCAATGTCTTGTAGAGATAGAGATAGGCACATTCCTATATGACAACCCACCCAGCCATTTAGCAGCACATATAGAATCTTCTTTTACAATTCCATGTACATTTTGGCTAATGTAAATGATAATGTTGGTAGATTGGAGTCTATCCCACTACCACCATTGTCTAGCTAAGAATGGTTTTATTCTTGCATAGATGTCATTGTACCATGCAAGAATAAGATAAGTACAGATATGCATGCAGCAATGAAACCATCAACATGTTTTAAGGATGTCCATCTGAGTTGCTTTATACCATTTAGCACCTTTGCACAAATGTTTGCATCATGTGAGAGTGTTAAGAAAACAAAGATAACATATCAAGTGGGGTCCCATCTCTCCAACAAAAATTGGAAGAGCCAATTTTTGGGGGAGGGATGGGATGTAAAGAGGGCCATTAAATGTAAAATAATAATGCCAGATATTATATTCAGGTGAAATTAGAACATAATGTTTGTTAGTGTTTGTAGCAAATTATGTTAGGGTGATAGTCGTTAATTTTTAGCATTGGTTATTTCTATGACTAGGTATCTCATTAGGAGGTAAACATTATGCATGTGATTTTGTTATAGAAGATGGTGACTGTGGCAAAGCTTAGATAAAGTCATGTGTGATGGAACTCACTCTTTCATCATAGATTTTGTGACCTAATCACAAGGTCGTGGTGGTCAATCTTTAAAGCCATTGGCCATTGGCCTTTCTTAGATAAGAGATCCAATTGATGTGTAGTGATATAGATACTACATTCAGGTGAAATTAGAACATAATGTTTGTTAGTGTTTGTAGCAAATTATGTTCAGGTGACAGTCGCGTTAATTTCTAGCATTGGTTATTTCTATGACCAAGTATCTCATTTGGGAGATAAAAATTATGCATGTGATTTTGTTATTGAAGATGGTGATTGTGGAGAGGCATCTAGCAAAGCTTAGATTAAGACATGCATGATGGAACTCACTCTTCCATCATAGATGTTGTGATCCAATCACAAGGTCGTGAAAGCCACTGGCCATTGGCCTTTCTTAGGTAAGAGATCCAATTGGTGTGTAGTGATACACCAAGGGATTTCATTTTTAAGTTAGATGGTAGGAAAATTGGAAGCAGGAGTGAAGCTTCCAAAACCTACTTTGTTTGTATCAAACCACATATCCTAGAGATTGTGGAATCACCTTGAGATTGTAACCTTTCCATCTATAATAAAATTTTAAGAGTTATCTTTAGTCTATATGTTGTGTAGTTATTCCCTCTAGAATTATAAAATGTTCTCTTTGAGGATCCAAGATTATTTAATGAATCATCTTCCCTCTGAAAATTTTGCATGTTTTGGAGGTTATCTCTTCTTCTTTCTTCTTTTTGCATTTGAGGCTAGCTCTCTTCTTGCATTTGCCTATTCTTTTCTATTTGCCTCAATGGTAACAACACGTCCTAGGTATCATCCCTGCTCCTCTACCATGAAAATGTCTAGATTTCAACATTAAGCCCTCATCACTATTACTTACATACATCACTTTAAATTCTTCATATAGGTACCGTGGAGAAATGAAAGGACCATTTCATGTAAAGACATTACCCACCACAAAGCAAGATTTCTTGGTGATACCAATTATATCATAGAGATCATCTTTACAACATGGAGATACATAAATGCCTTGTTAACATCAATTATGACAAAACTTTTTACGTGTGGAGAGAAGTTAATACAAAGATCTCACATTGTCTAGTATATTAAATTTACACATTACATCAAAGATTTATTATAAAAACATGTGAATTCTAGTTAACTAGGCTGATGCAAAGTGTTATTGGGGAGGAAAATCTTGATCTTACTGCTGCTATAGCGAAAGGAAGCTTTCTCTTGATGTTGAGGAGGGGAAGTTTGTTGTTCCTCCTTGTGCACTCTAGATAGGATCTCAATCTCCTCCATGTCGAAAAGGAAGTACTGAGGAGTATTTTGCACACCGGAAGCTTCATAACAAATCAAGGACCCAAATACCTCAAAGCTTCAACATTGGCTTCATTTTCAGTTCTAGATAGGTATCTTCATTCCTCGCCCTTTCAATACTCTCTCTATTTGTGGACTAGTCCTAGGTCCTTTGTGTGTTGTGGTGTGTGTCACGGGAATGAATGACCTCTATCTCTTTAGTGACAGTAACTCTTTCCCTCAGAAGAGGGATTTCCAAGATACATTTCATCTTTGTATATTATCTTGTCATACCTAAGCCTAAGTAGCAATAGGGAGTATATGCCCTTCAGTATCACTATCACTCTGTGTGCATGGGTAGCTAGAACATAGTTGTCCTTGAAATACTCAATAATCCAATCCTTAGCCTCTACAACAAACAACTAAGTGCCGAACCCTACCAATGCATACCAATATGGTTCCTTTCACAAATAAATTTAACCAGGTGCTAGAATGTGAACTTCGGAATTTCACTTTGCATCTTCCTCTTCACCTTTCGTAGTTCTTGTAGAACATACCTATGTAGATGTAGTTATTTACCAAGTTCTTGTAGAACATACCTATGCAGATGTAGTTATTTATCAAGTTTTCAAAAGATGGTGTCGCATTTCCTCTTTTTTCAATAAAAATAGTCCATGTACCTGAGGGGATATCTTGAGGTTCAATGTAGAGAAGGTGATTTTTGCTTGTAATTTTTGGTCAGGGATCTAGAGTACACCCTGTAGTCTAAGTATTATCTTATATACACATCTACTCCTACTCTTCTCGGTCATCAATCCTATCATCACACTCACCAATAATTTTGAAGAGATTTATTTAAAATAAATTAACTATAGTTGGTACAAAATGTTGCCAAAAGACTATGAAAACAAAATCACTATAACATGATAAGGGTTCAATAATTGGACATGATGACCCCTATCGCATTGTAGTGGTTTGGAAAAGTTTCCAAATCACTACAACACTTGTGGAATAATTAGACTCCAAAGTTTCCAAATCACTACAACACTAGCAGAAGCATTAGGTGTACATAATGTTGCCAAGACAAAATCACTATAACATGATAAGGGTCCAACAATTGGACATGATGACCCCTATTGCATTGTAGTGATTTGGCAAAGTTTCTAAATCACTACAAAACACTAGCGACGGAAGCATTAGGAGAGAATTAGACTCCAAGTTTCTACATTACTACACATTGGTGTGGCAGAAGCATTAGGTACATAATGTTGCCAAAAGACTAGGAAAACAAAATCACTACAACACGATAAGGGTCTAACAATTGGACATGACAAACCCTATTGTGTTGTAGTGATTTGGTAAAGTTTCCAAATCACTACAACACTGGTGGATGCATTAGAGGGGAGAATTAGACTCCAAATCACAACACTAGTAGAAGCATTAGGTGCATAATTTTGTCCAAAAACTAGGAAAGCGAAATCACTACAACGCGATAAGGGTCCAACAATTGGACATGACGACACCCATCGCATTGTAGTAATTTGGTAAAGTTTCCAAATCACTACAACACTAGTGGAAGCATTAGGGGAGAATTAGACTCCAAAGTTTCTAAATCACTATAACATTGGTAGAAGCATTAGGTGCATAATGTTGCCAAAAGACTAAGAAAACAAAATCACTACAACATGATAAGGGTCCAACGATTGGACATGACGATCCTTATCTCGCTATAGTGATTTGGCAAAGTTTCCAAATCACTACAACACTTCTTGTGACCTTCTTGATGCAATACCACTTTTAGGTAGTAGAGGAATTGGGTATAGAAAATCAACGAAGGCAAATATGAATTTTTAGTTCCACTTGATGATATGGCACTAGAAAATCAAATATCTCCTCATTGTTGTCCATGCATAAATAGGATGTGAGGAAAGAGGAGATTTAGGTTCCACTTGATGGCACCAAAAAATCAAATCTCTCTTTATTGTTGTCCGTGTATAAATAGTATGCTGAGGAAAGAGGAGATTCAAGTGAAAGCTTAGAGGCTTGCTTGAGAGATTGAAGAGTTGAATGGAGGGACATTCAAATGGAGGCTAGGCTAGAAGAGTTTCTACTGAATGAGAAAAACTCACCTAACAACAACCACCATAACTTTACGAAAATGCACTAGAATAAAACTGAAACATGTTTATATGCGCAGGAAAAAAAACCTTTTCAAAATACTAAGTTTGTTTCAAGATATATTTGAGTTTTTTTTAAACAGTACTTTTTCCAATCGACATCTTTGAATTCCATGTTGTACTTGAAGTTACATAGTTACTTATGCTAAAAGTATTATTGTACTTGAAGTTACATAGTTACTTATGCTAAAAGTATTATTGTACTTGTTTTCTTACTTTATAGAGTACTAGCTTTTCACATTGATGAATTTTGACTCACAGAGGATAAAGTTACATGGAATTTAAGCACATTAGAATAAAATAAGCATTGAATCTCTTTAGAAAATATGAAAAAAGGTGAATTTAGATTTTAAAAGAGAAGAGAGAAACCCAATATAATATTATTATTTTTGCACTTTTCCAAGATTCCAAGACGAGAGAGAAAGCCCTTAAAGGGCCCATTTGGAGCCCAAATTTCCCCTAATATACAAGTTGGATGAGACATCACAGCTCTCCAAACAAAACCTTGAGTTCCTCCAACGACAATATATCTTGGCAAGGCCTTCCCCAGATTCTTTCCCTCTTGGGATACTTTCCAATTCTTGATTCCACAAGTTCCATAAGTCGATCCAATTAACTTTACTTAAGGTCCTTTACATACCAAAAAACTAGGGTCCTTAGTTTCGTTCTTTTATTCAGCATTATTTTATGTTGAGAATCTCTAATAGTCTTTGGTCATTCTTAAGAATTTCCCTTCTAAAAGTTTTCTTAAATAACCTACTTTTAAGAATTTCCCTTCCCTTCTAAAAGTTTTCTTAAATAACCTAATTTTAATTTATTGGTCTCTTTTCTCTTAGTATAATCTTTACAATTCTTAAGGACTTGTCCTCTATGACTTTAAGCGCATCTAATCCTTGAGTTTCTTATCCATAACTTTGATCTTAAACCTTATTTATCATTAAGAGTTATTTGATTTGGTATTTTTAGTGCATTCAAGAATCTCTTCTTAAGTATAACTCGATTAAAGTACTCACAATTTCCTTGATTTAAGAACTAATTGAGATTTTCTCTCTCTAAAAAATGTTTTTTTAGAGAGATTGATCCAATCCAACCATATTTAATACGATTTCATTTTCAGAGTCACTTCGAGGGTTTTGACCTCAATCCTACTTATGACTACATGCCTCTCTCATGCACCATTAGTCCACCATATCTTTATGTAACTCCACTTTAACCTTTGTGCATCCATTCATTTTATCATCCACTTAACCACTTTACATGCATCCAGCCATACATCTAGTTAATTAACATATCTATGCACGGCTAGAGTTTTCTCTTCATTAAATACTATTTTTCTTCTAAAAATTATCCCTAAGGTGTTTGCATTCAGCCTTCAATCTTAGACTTTAATATTTTACCCATTCACCCTTGAATTTAGCATATATTTATGCAACTCCTCTTTAACCGTCACGCATCCATTCATTTTATCATGCACTCAAACCACTTTCATGCATCCAACCATTAACTAACACATCTATGCATGGCTAGAGTTTTCTATTAGTTCACTATGCTTTTCTCCTCATTAAATACTATTTTTTTTCCCAAAATTTAACCCTAAAGTATTTGCACTCACCCTTTAACCTTAGAATTTAATATTTTACCCATTCACCTTGAATTTAATCAAATGTGCACTCTATTCACATTCTTTGCCAAGGCTAATGCACACATATTCCCTTGCATATTTTTATAAGTAATTATTATTCATTAATTTCTCTGAAAATAATTCTTTATTTGTTTTGAACTTGTTTTTCAACATTATTCATATTGTTTTCTTCTTACGTCATTTTAACCTCAATGTACAGGGATGCACATATACACATAGAAATCCCAATTAAATTTTCGCACATGACACCTTGATTATTAATGTGAAATTTTATTTCTTAATTTCTCAGTTACACTAGGATAAGGGAAGGGATCTTACAAGACCACTTCTCAACATCCTTGTTGTCAATGAAAACACATGGTATTTTAGGGATTTGGTCTTTGTCTTGGGAAAATCAATTTGAAATATGTGACTCAAGCAATGAGCTCATGAATCTCACAACACAACAAAACTAAAGAAAAAGCATATCTATGAAAAGCTAAAGATACTCAATTACCACCCTTTTGCCTCCATTATAGTAACTAGTCGAGTGACCCGTGCTCTGCATGTCCCCAGCCTCCGAATTCGAATCCTACACCAACCTTTTTCAAACCTCCTTCTCCTCTTCCCGAACCTCCAAATTCGTGCCACATGGCAGCTTTGTGAAACTCTTCCTTAAAATAATATAGAGATGGAGTAGATACAATTAGCATACTAGGATTGGTCGAGGGCCTAGAGAAGCCCATTGCTTGGGAATTCCCAGGCGAGCGCAAACTACATACTACATATGCCTTGTTTAAACGGTTGGCCTTGAACAGAAGGCATCAACCAGGCCATGGGCATAGTGTTTGGAAAAGGTGTGCCTCAACTTAACCTTCAAGTAGTTGGTTAAAAATTTGAAATGGTCGGTTAAGATATTCAATAAAAAAATTAAACTGGTTGAGAAAAAATATAGTAATAATGTGATTTTCTCCCAAAAATAATGTGGTAATTTTGTTCAAAAAGTTATGGTAATAATAATGCAATTTTCTCAAAAAAAGTATGGTAATTTTCTCTAAAAAGCTAAAATGCACACATTGGTAGCATGTAGGCCAGAAGGCAACTGTGAGCTTCAGAATCTTCTGATGGCAAGGAGAAGGTCTCTATAATGTAGCAAAACTAAGGTCCAAAATATGTAAATACAAGGCTACCATAAATAGGGCCTTAGGTTCATTGTAGAGATCTTTTGATCATTCATATCTTGGGACACTTATATGTACTCTTGGCTCCTTTTATGGTGATGGCATTTCATGGTCCAGGGCTCATGGCAAGCTTGATAGCTATCCTCATGGTGAGAGCTTAAATCACTTAGGCCTTATGCACATACCTTCTTTGCTACATGTGCATGTGGATTTCTTCTCTTTTCATCATAATCACATGGATATATCATATGTGTTTGATGCTCATCAAATGGATGCTAGATTTTGACTTTACATGTTGATTTATTTGATATTTGGTCCAGATCCATTTCAATTAGTATCAGAGCTTTGACTTTGATCCACTTTCTTGGAATTTTTCTAAAATTTTTTGAGTTTTCTTGATTTTCTTGATCAAGAAAATGGGAAATGGGGAAATTGGATGGTTGAATCTTTTAATCTTGGTTGTTTATAACCTTTTTGGGGCCATGGGTTTGATTGGGATCAATTTTTGGTCTAAATTTTGAAAAAGGCTGGACCAAAATTGGGGAAGTTTCACTAATCTTGATTGATGAAGACTAATTGAAACGTTTTTCTGTAATCCTCCTTTCTGTGTGTAAGTTTTCCATAGCCGTAGCCTACATCTCAAGTTTTTCTTGGCTGCCATTCCTTGGGGCTATCATAGAGCAAGTCTTGCGCATCTTGTAGAACACACTGGTGTGGAGGGAGGTCGCCGATTGTGGGCCGTCAGCAGCTGCCACCAGGCTACCTTTGTTTATTGCTTCTTGTGGAGTCTAGAGAGCTTAACATGGCGCCTAATGCTTAGCCATAGCTTCAATAGTGGGCAAGCAAGATGCTACACCACTAAGCAATAAGTATACCCTTCAATGGCTCCATTTCTTGACGTTTTGTGGCTATAAAAAAGGCATAGGGCTGCAGTCATTTTCCTCCTCCTTCATGGTGTTTTTCCCCTCATTCATGAGGTAAGATTGAGAGTTTGGCAACAAGAAAAAGCTTCATTTCAAGTTTGGTAATGGTGACTCTTCTTGATGAGTTGAGTTAGAGATTCCAAAGTCTTTAATTACCTTCAAGCATTCAATGCATAAGAGGTAAGATTTCTCTATGGTTATGCTAATTGTGCCTGAGAATGCCTTGCACACATGCAATTGGAGTTCTTTTTGGATGAAAGAAAAATGATCCATTAAATTAGGGTTTCATAAACCTAATTAGTAGTTAATTGGATCCATTTCCATCATTGGCTTTCCTATTAGCCAGTCATATGCTATTTTGGTTAAATGGTGTCCATACCACTCTTACGCTTCCAAGGATTGCCATCATTAGCTATTATATGCTATGCATTAAGACATTGAGCTTCATAAATTTCCATTGAGTGCTCAATTTGTTCCATGGAAGCTTACTCTAGCAAGGATTGGATAGCTTCATTGGATTGGCTTGATTGAGTGCATATTGGAAAAGGGGACTGCATTGAGTACAGGATGAATTATGATGGATTTGGTTCATTGTTATGCTCTTGAGCCCATGGTGAGGGGCTTTGGACTGGAATCATTTGGGACAAACAAAAGGCTATTGGATCTATGAGTTGTAAATGATTAGCATGTTCTATAAATGCCATTGGTATGTCTCTTATGATCTCATCCATTTCTATGCTTTCCATTGATTCTTGTACTATTAGAAAGCTATTTATGTGACGAGGGTACCTTGGCAATTGATGGAGAGGCCAAAGGGGAAAAGTCTTGAATCCGGTATGCCATGAGTGCCTTGGAAAAGTGCTACATCAGGGGATTAGCTACATGGAGTGAAGACATGGCCTCAACTCTTGCCATTGGATTTTAAACTTTGGTAAGAGGGTGAGAAGGCTTAGCCAGGAGATCGGCAAGCAAAAACTCTACACCGACTTACCTCAAAAGCTCTACACCGACTTACCTCAAAAGCTCTACACACACCGACTTCCCTTAATCCAATCAAGTGGCAATGATTTCAAGGACACTTGGCAATGCACTTGGCAATCAATGAGGAGGCCTTAGTCTCTTCCATGATGACACTTGGCACATCTAGAGGTTTGTGAATCTCAGTATAGTAGGCGTTAAGGTACTAGGGTGTACAGTATCTAAGACTCTCGCTTGGGTTTTGGTTCAAGCTCCTCTTGGGTTTTCATAACTAAATCAACAAATTCTTAGAGTTAGTCAATCTCCTTCTGAGGGTCAGGATAAGAGCCAAGTTTTGTTAGGTGTGATCTAGTTTCAGGAACCGCATGTTCCCGCGGGTTCTCCTTGCCCGTGCTCTTGGTTTGGTTTGGAGGGTATTTCCCTACCTTATTCAGAATCAACCCTTGTGTCCGAGTTTGAGTCCTCATCTAGGTCCCTAATGATGAAGACTGGCTCTTAAGGTGTCTCAAGATTTGTCTTTTTGGTTTTCTTTATTTTCCCATTCTTAATCAACTTTTTTATCTTGTTTTTTTTTCTTCTTAGATTTTGCTACCGAGGCCACAAATAGTTGCTCGAGAACATGTTGGTTTTGGGCTTGTAGCTGAGTGATAGCATTCAATGGTGTGTGATCTAGGTTTTTTAGGATCTTCCTTTGAGTTTGATTACTTACCCCCAATCATGTTTAGGGGCATGATGATGGGTCTTGTTTGTGGGCTTGTCATCACCACAATCTTGTTGGGGCAATCCTTAATCCAATGATTTATGCCACAACGATTACAAGTAGTCGGTGGCATGTTTGAGGGAACTTCTTGGTTGAGATGAGGAAACTTTAAAGGGCATTCTGAAACTCGATGGGGAGAAGAGGCATTCTTCTAATTGTGGCATTAATGTCCCAACCCCTACCCATCGCAGAGCAAGTTGGTAAATTGGCTTGACTCCCCCTCTGTCATCCACTACATAATAGTCAAGATGAAGCTCTATGGGGTCCTCAAAGGGGTGGGGGGTGGATTCGACATCAACCTCATATTCTTGGTAATCAATAGGATGCTCCTCTAATCTTACTTGATTAAGAGGTGTGATCGTCGGGAGTGGAGGTTGAGGTCCCAAAACCGGTGGAGGTAATGACACATTTTGTGCATTGTAAATCCCCCTTACAATGGGTTGTTGTGTCATTTGATCCGCATTGGGTTGAGATGTTGCTCAGGCATTATGGCTCTCCTGTGATGGAACCAGTAATGCCAACTATTGAGGCCTAGAAGCATTAGCAAGGGTTTACAAATGTGTGCGACATTGTGAAGCCTCATGACCATAATGTCCACAAAAAGCACAATTACCATTATAGCGTGCCTTTAGGACTGGATACTCACTAGTCAAATTCCTTGTCAACATACTAAGCACCATTGAAGCTCTCTCCTTAGGTACATATGTACGTTTTTAGGGGCTCTATTGGTCTTCATTCCCTCTTAGAGTGCTTTCATGAAATCTGTGAAATTCATCTCCGCTAAAGTGTTGCCTTTAGCAAGGGGTTTAACTGTGGAAGTGCTATGTCCCATGACTAAGCAATAGATTTAGAATCCGATGCTTTAGCTCCCTTGACCCATGAGACTATCTTCTAGTTGGATTGAATTTTGTGACTTCATCCCATGTAGTGATCCCTCTAATGACTAATCATTATAGATCGCTTCATGGTTAAGCCCATGGATGAATCTATCCAATAATTGATTACTCAAATAGCATTCATGCGGAGGGTAAGAGCTTCATCCACTCTTCCCTATTTGTGTTGGTGACTACACCCTTGTCGGGAGCTCTACAGGCACCGGCAAATGATCTCTGATTAAAGAGCTCTCCTCGCGCGGGAGTAAAGCTATAGGGCAACTATAGTGTCCTATTGGACGTCCTATTGGTGGGTAAAATTTTTCGGGTAGAAAATGCGTTTCAGGCGCGTTAGGACCTCCGTTTTTCAGAAAGCAGGCAATTTCGAGCACTGCGGGTAAGTCATCGATTCTATGCAGAACTCTGTTTTAAGAACTGCAAGAAGACATATTGGTTGTGCAAACATTGTGTGTGCTGCAAGGAGGTCAACAGTTTTCCATTGGGTGTATGTGTGCACATCGAGGTCACTGGCTGTGACATTTGAGTGTAGTACAATACTGCTGCAGAAAATACAGTAGTTTGTGCAGGACAAACCAGAGCGCTATTTCTGGTAAATTTGTGTGTCTGGCAAGATGTCAAATGATGGCATAAACCAGATTGTTGCTAAGAAGCTTGATAAGAACAACTTCCATGCTTGGAGGTTCAGGTTGATAAATTTCTTGATGGAAAAGGGTTACTGTGGAACTACATAGAAGATGAGCACACGAAGAGGCACCGGAGATATCAGAGTTCAATCCGACTGCTGCAGATGTGAAAGAGTTCAAGGATTGGAACCAAGGAGCCAGAAAAGTTATGTATTGGCTCTCTATCAGTATTATGCAAGAAACCATGATTAGGCACATAATACACGATGCCAAGTCCCCCAAGGAGGCGTGGGACACCTTGGTAAAACTCTATGAAACGAATACCAAGGCACGAAAGATACAGTTGAAGAATGAACTTCATACTGTGGAGAAAAAGAGTATGTCTGTGAATGACTATGCATTGTAGATCAAGGGTATTGTGGAATCCCTTGCATCTATTGGCATTTCAGTAGATGATGATGATAAGGTGAAAGTCTGTCTATGTGGTCGCGGGCCACAATACAAGGCATTCAAGATGTCTACTCAGACTCGGGAAAACATTCCCAATTTTATAGATTTGGTGTCTATGTTGATTATAGAAGAGAAGAGCTTGGGTGAAGACCAATAGTCTTCACAAAACAAAAACAGTTCAGAGCAACAGGCCTTCTACACAAGTTCAGGAAGAGGACGAGATAGAGGAGGCCGTGGACGCGGCCAAGGAGGTGGCCGAACAAGTAATCAGAATTATGGCTAGCAGCAGCAACAAAAGTCCTAGAATTCACAACAACAACAACACGCATGTGGAAGAGGCCAATTCAGAGAGGCAGGGGGAGTCAAAGAGGTCGTGGAAATTGGCAAAGGCAGTATAATGATACACGTGGATGCTTTTATTGTGGTAAGCTTGGACATGTGTAGGCAGATTGTTATAAGAAGCAGGTTGGCATGCAAAATGGGAAATTGCAGCAAAACAACTATGCATCCTCGACGAGCAGAAACAATGAGGATAATGAAAGGTTGTTTGTTATGCAGCATCGTTAATGCCATGTCTGAAAATGTTGAAGCAGCACATAAAGATGATGTATGGTACGTTGATTTAGGTGCTTCGAACCACATGACAAGTCATGGGGAGTGGTTCAAGGAGATGAAAAACCTTGAAAGACCAGGTTTTGTGGAAACAGGGGATGACTGCTCATCCAATTGTCCATGTTGGAGATGTCCATTGTCTATGTAGAATGGCAAAGTGAAGTACCTTGCAGATGTACTTCATGTTCCGAATATAACAAAGAATCTGGTATCAGCTGGCCAGATGATTGAGCAAGGTTTGCAGGTTCGGTTTAATCCCGATGGTTGTTATGTTGAAGACTTTAAAGACAAGTGCAGGTTGGTTGCAAAAGGCAACAGAGTGGGCAGAATGTTTACATTGAATGTAAACATGCCTTAAGTGAGTGCTGCGATGTTTGCAAATGGTTCAGGAATTGTTGCAGACACAGACATTTGGCATAAAAGAATTGGACATGTGAATGTGCAGAGAATGAAGTCTATGCAGACTAAAGGAATTGTGACAGGGCTGCCAAAGTTTAAAGTTGAAGGTATGCAGAAAATATGTGAAGCATGCCAATTTGGAAAGCAAACAAAGCATGTATTTTCACGTGACAAGAATGTGAGCAGAAATACACTAGATGTTGTGCATTCAGATGTATGGGGTCCTACGAAAACCATGTCTATAGCCATACATGATGTAACTCCAGAGGAGAGGTTTACTGGCAGAAAACCTGATTTGTCTCATCTGAAAGTCTTTGGATGCATTGCATATGTGCATGTGCCAGATGAGCTGAGAACTAAGCTGGATCCAAAAGCTGAAAAATGTGTGTTTATTGGGTATTCCCTTGCGTAAAAGGGATACATGTGTTATAACCCTGCTACACGTGAGTTGAGGGAAAGCAGGGATGTTGTTTTTGATGAGATGAGCAGCTGGTATGCTGCTGAAAAAGAAGCTGTTGGGGCTGATGTGAGTGGAAATGTGGTTGCACCGAATGCAAGTCAGCAATCACAGTCTTTGAGTGGACCAGGAGAGTCCTCGTCTAGTGATTCAGTTGATAGACCATGGAGTGGCAGGCTGCGCGCTTCTCTTGCTTGCAGCTCAGCCCTTAGCATGAACCAGGCTTTGATACCATGAAAAGATGCGAGGGAGAAGAGAGCTTGAGTTCTTGCAAGCACACACACACTCACAAAACCCTAAAAGAGAACACACAAGGTGAGAGATTGAAAATCTTCTTCTTCTTCACACAACACTCAACACACCATATACAAAGATAAGAGTACACACTACGAAAAGGTACTCAACCAAATACATACTAGGGTTCTCTATAGTATGAACCCAACTAAATGAGCTGGCGCTATAACTATGCCAGTCTCTAGAATGGCTATCACACAGCCTGTCATCCCACTGGCCGCATATCACCCATGATCTCACCAACCATGCCAGTGGTGTAAGTGGGGCCTATCCCCCCAGGCGGGGGTCATCAGTGTCCACCGCCTCACTAGATGAGCTTGATATCTCAACAATGCACACTTAACAAACACTAAAAACTAGATTAAAACTAACAAAACAAAACATTTAAGCCAAAAAATCATCCTTTCAAAAAACCAAAAAGAGAGTTATTTCTCACAAAATCACACACAAATCTCCATCAAAACCACATATTTTTCATGGGAAACCACTAATCAAGACAATGGGAAATGGGTTTGCATAGATTAGAGAGCAAACAGTGGAAAAAGAAAAGGGATGGCTCCCTCACATCGGTGTCAAAAATGTTATATCTCACCCAAGCCCTCTTTGAAACACATCCAACAAGAAGATTACCTAGCGAGCCACAAATATCGTGGGGATATCTTTGATGGCCAAGCTTGTAACCCTTGAGGTCTCCAAGCTCCACAACTCCTTGAGAAGCAATTCCACCGCACCTCTCGCGAGCGTTGTCACACCGCCACATTGCATTACGTGTACTCTTCCCTCCTCTCACCTAACTTCATTCACACACACTCACTAGCATGGATTAGAGAGGTATTAGCAAGAGGAATATCAAGAGCAAGACCCTATTACACAATAGGAGAGTTCCTTGTATTATGCGAGATATTCACTTATATACATGGCCATAAGTGTTCACACTCACTTAAACTATGGCTGGCTGGGAACTTTAGACTCATAAGAAACCTAATGCTATTACAATGACTACTCTCATAATATATCCATGAAGTACATCACTTAGGACTTCATCCTAACTTGCTAACACACGCTCTTGAAGGCGAAAATTGGCATAAGTATTCCGTCGGACCATTACCGATTTTCGTCCAAGCTGTAAATTTGGACACTCTTGCTTCAATATCTTGAATGTATGACCTTTTTGTGTATATACCTTGACTCCTTGATGTAAGATAATGGCAGTATCTCTTGTTAACCCTAGAAATGAGTTAACACATATAGGTTCCTAAAGAAAAATGTCAAAGAAAGCAACTAAATATTAAAGAAAGTGGGAATACTAGAGGGAGGAAGAAAGTGGAGAACGGTGAAAGCAAGGTAAGGTGGTACACTTTTAGTGCTTTTTTTATGTGCTTAATAGGTGGTCAAAAAACACTCACTAGCACTTGTAAAATGAGACAGAAAAAAGAAAAAAATTAGTTACATTTTAAACTCAAATGGGCCATCATTTTCTTAAGGCCATAATTTTGTTGACAACTTTGGGAAATGCAAATGGGCCATCATTTTCTTAAAGGCCATCATTTTTTTGAGAACCTTGGAGAAATGCATGGTGGTATACGTGATTGCACATTCATTACAATTGGATTTTATCTCCTCTAGCTCTTGCTATAGCTCCAGCCTCCCTCTGCAACTCCCTATAGCTTCATGCGGGATTTAGTCACTACTTTTATGCGCTTTTGACTACTTTAGAGTAATTGACCAAGTTGCTCCTTTTGTCTACTTTAGAGTGCCGGAGTAAGTCATTGCTTTTATGTGCTTTTGATTACTTTACAGTACTTGAACAAGTCACTACATTAGAGTGCTTGAGAAAATCACTCCTTTTGATTTCTTTAGAGTAATTGAACAAGTCACTATTATGTGCTTTTGACTGCTTTAGAGTACTTGAACAAGTCACTACTTTTATGCTCTTTTGACTACTTTAGAGTAATCAAGCAAATCAATCCTTTTATGTGCTTAACCAAGTGAGTACTTTTATGTGCTTTTTTCTACGTACTTGAGTAAGTCACCACATTTATGTGCTTTTGACTACTTTTACGTGCTTCTGAATGCTTCAAGGTACTTGAACAAGTTACTGCTTTTAGGTACTTTTGAATGCTTTCATGGCACTTGAATAGCACTTGAACAAGTCATTTCTTTTAGGTGCTTCTAAATACTATAGGGTAATTTAAGGTGCTTTTGACTAGTTGGAAGTGCTTTAAAGCATTTGAGAAGTGCCTGGGTTTGGATGGTTTTAATAGATTTTCACTGCTTGGAAGTATTAGTAAGTGACTGCTTTTTTGGTGCTTTAAAGCACTAGTTGGTTTTGATAGATTTTCACCTCTTGGAAGTATTAGTAAGTGACTGCTTTTTTGGTGCTTTAAAGCACTAGTTGGAAGTGCTTTAAAGAAGTGTCTGGGTTTGGATGGTTTTGATAGCTTTTCATTACCTGGAAGTAGTACTAAGTGACTTCTTTTTGGTGCTTTAAAGCACTAGATAGTATAGCTTACCACCACTGCATGCAAAAGTGGATACTTGCTTTAAAGCAGTACAAAACTTAATGGTTGATTTAATATCTTCATGTACCACTTATTACCTATGTTTTGCAAGAACTAAATGCCAAATTGGAGAGAGAATTGGAGGAAGTGCAATCTAAGTGCTTATATGTTGGTGGTATGCTTTTGCAAATGTGGCTTTTCTTTTTTGTATGATTTCTTGGGGTCTACATCCTACCCTATACACACCACCAGTACCACCCTCTTTACTTTGCAAGCATATGCAGCACAAGCATATTATATGCACAACCTTGCTCTCAAGTAATCTGTCCTGCGGAAAAGAGCATGGTGTCTATACATGGTGCTAATTTCTACTTGTTAAACCCATGGTAATCGGGAGATCTCCCAAGCAAACTCTTGCCACAAGCCGCAAGTGCATCTTAGCCCCACTCATAGTGATGGTAAACCTACAGGGTGGACGGGATTTGGACAAAGACTTCCTCAATACACGTGGGCTTCTAAATTCAATTGTCACTTAGAATAAAAGCTGATTTTATGCATATGAAATTGAAACATGTGAAACTATTCATGTGCAGATTCCTCTCCCATGAAAGAAACCCCTGCAAAGTGGTAGTAGAGGAAGCTTTTTAGTGGAGGGGAGATGTGGATGTTATTGACGTCAATGATGAGAGGAACATAATGCTTTTAAGAGGAGGCACAAGAGAAGGTAGACAATGATAGTGATAACAATCTCAACAATTGGATGAGGTTACAAATATAGGTTTGGCAATAGTAATGTAGCTTACATCATTGTAAAATACAGAGGAGGGCACAACAACACCTGCAAACAGCAGAAGGTGGTGACAATATAACCCTAGACCAACTAGAAAAGATGGTGTTAAAGAAGAGAAAGTGTCTATTGTTGAAGTATAAGTAGTGCCATGCTTGACGATTGTGTGTTGTCAAAGTGAAACAAGTGAACTACGCTAGATAACTATATGGTCTGTGGCTTACGTAAATGACATGCCATGCTAGATGATGTGTATAGTGATAGCTCATCAAAATATAATAAGTGGTGAAACACGCCATGCTAGATGATGTGTATAATGATATTCTCATCCAAGTGTAATAAGTGGTGAGTGTATGTTTTATTTGTACCTATCAACATTTCATATTGGGATTAATTATGGTGATATAACTAATTGGAATAACTAATGTGTTTACATTTATGAGATAGGTATTTAGCATGCGTGTGTCGCACATGGAGGATCTTGTCTATATCATCTTGGATTATTATTATTTCATATGAGTTATTTTGTTGGTCATATGCCAAATGATTGTACATATTATTTATGCGCGCTTGTGCATGACATTGCTATATTACTAGCACATGCAAGGAATTTTGGTTATTTTACACTTAGTGTGTGACAAGCTTTGGTGTTTGAGTAATTTTTTGTAGTAATAGTAAAAAATCGAAGCACTATTTTGTACGCGCAACTATTATTAGCTCCTTGGACTATATTTTGAATACAATTCTCAAAATACTCTTCGTGAAAGTGAAGCTACACGTATGAGGAGAGAGATTACACTTAATAATCTATCGATGGTGATATTTACTCTATTTTCATGTTATATGCTATGCTTTAATTTTATCAATTTGATTCAATTCTATGATATGTTCCTTGAAGTACATGAAGTCTAGTCACAATCAAACACTAATAACAATATACTATTTTAAAGCACTTAAAATCATTAACAACTTGTGAATACTACCTTAAAGCAATTAAAAGCACTGATGACTAGTGAATTACTACTTAAAAGCATTGACAATCAATGAATACTGCTTAAAAATAGTTAAAAGCACTTACAACCAATGAATATTGCTTTGAAGCAGTTAAAAGCACTCACAACCACTAAATATTGCTTGAAAGTAGTTAAAAGCATTCATAACTAGTAAAATAGTATAAGCACTTAAAAGTAATATAATGATAACCAATACATACTACTTTAATGCAATTAAACTATCCAAAAAATACTGCTTTAAAGTAGTTAAAAGCATTGACAACTAGTGATGACTGCTTTAAAGCAATTAAAAGCACTAACAATCATTGAAACAGTGTAAAGCACTTAAAAATAATATACTGCTTTAAACAAGTTAAAAGTACTTAGTGAAACACTATAAAGCACTTAAAATTAATACGCTGTTTTAAAGCAATTGAAAGTTCACACAACCAATGAAGCATTATAAAGCACTGTGAAGCACTTAAAAGTTGTGTGGATTGCTTTAAAACAGTGAAGCACTATAAAGCACATAAAAGCACGTAAAAGTTATGGATTTCAAGCTATTGAGCATTAAATAGCAATGAAGCACTATTTGTATTACTTTGAAGCACTCAGAAAAGTAAAGCAATGTAAAGCACTGAAAAGCATTGAGAAGTAAAAGCAAACTCAATCTTGTACTTTACACCACTGCTTCTACATGAAAAAGCAATATTATAGTGTTGTATGCTAGATGCAAACTTGTGGCTCATCAAGGAGATGAATTGGATGCATCATAATAATGCATCTCCCAATCCTTTGTGCCCCGTGTCTCCGATGTCCAAAAGGTAAACACAAGATCCTTAACCTTAGGCAAGGTTTCAATAGTCGCAATTACCTTTGACGTGTGGATAAGAGTAATATTCCATCCTCTTTAATGGATAGATAGGATTCTGTTGAATAGAAGCTTCTTCGATGAATCCCCAATACCTTCGTAGCTTTGGCAACATTGAGATCTTTTGATTTATTACCATCAGAATTAACTAGCAAACTGATCTCTTCAAGATGAGCTCATCCTGACCATGGGATCTTCACTAATGTTAAAGTGTTACAGATATTCAAAACCATAGCTGCTAATGACACAAGTTGTACATCCTTAAATGTAAGATGGAGGAGTTTCTAAAAGATCTCCTTTTGAGTATTCAGCTCAATCCCCTTTGTCAGTCGTTCAAGACAATTGTGCTAACACTCTATAAACCTAGCCTCTCCTTAGGAGCACGCTCTAAGCGTTGCAATGCCTTGGCTCTTATTCGTGACTCTCTTCTTTTTGAATCATCCCAATCATCAAAATGCTCATGATCTGCACTTATTTTTCCATGAGCCCATATGTAACCTACCTTGGGCTCCTCAAACTATCACTTCTTCAAGTGTTGACATTATGAAAAAAGGATGAGAAAATGATGCCCTGTGCGCCTATATGAAGAAGTAGATGTCTTAGTAGGCAAATAAAGTTCTCCAAAAATGATTGAAATTGAGAAAGACTCTTTAGAATCTTACATTAACAAACTATGAAGTTGCACAATGTCCACCCCCCCCCCCCCACGCCCCCTTTTTTGCCCAACTTGGCCTTCACTTTTCATGCACATAAGAAAAGCAAATCTCTTTACATTATGCAAACTCGTCCAACTACCAGACTTTTTGTCACATGAGGCCAAGAGGTTTCTCCAATGCTTTCTTTGTGAGCTCTAAAACAATATACTGTTACTCAACTTATGTGTTGTAAGGGGTGATAAAAAGATGATTACATAAAGTGCATACTTCGTGAATCAGGATATTAGCTCTCCAAAGCTAACCCAACTACTATTTTATTTGTTGGGACGGTCACAATGTAGATCTTAATTTTTTGTGGTTGTCAAGACATACTGTCAGTGAATGTCCCAAGAGTGATCCTATCAACATGAATATTCAACAGATTTTGAGAGCAAGTACCCAAGCTTATTTGCCAGAAAAAGCTCTATGGATGTACCTTTGCTAAGTCTCTCAAACTGGAGTTTGTGATGCTGACTAGGAATCCCATAAAAATAGATGACACTGGGAAACACCTACATATTGAAGGCCAATACATGGCTTTTGTGTAGTTTTACAATGCAGATTGAAGGTAAAATGAAACTTCTTATAGACTTAAATTGACCCAACACATCATATGATCATGTATAAATTCGTTCTTTGAACTTCTTTATCATCCATAATCATTATTCTATGTTCAACGACAAGATGCATGAAAAGGAACCACAAAGGAACAAAGATCCATGGATGAGAAGGGTCAAACATCTCCTTATTGACAAGACAATTTGAATAGAAGATGCATCTCGGCTCAAATGCACCCTCCATCTTCCTTGCACACTCCAAGACCTCTCACAAATATCATTACAATGATGTTTGCTATTTGAAAGACTGGGATCATCTCAACCTTATGCTTACAATTACCATTCAAGGCTTGATTGGTACCATGGCACGAGAACACACTATTCAAATGCTTTGATTTCTACACACATGGTGATGTACTGCTATCCACGGACCCATGGGGGCGACAGAGGGGACCAAAAAGACCTCCTGATTCCTTGTACTTTGGCCATTTTGCTGCCTTCTTGGCTTCCTTTCTCCAAAACCGCCCAGCCATAGATGCAAAAAAACTCCGAAGGAGACCACTCATTGATATCAAAAAGTCACTGGAAAAGACAATGACGAGTGAAGAGAATACAAACATCATCACAATTGGAATTTATGATAAAGTAGCAAAGTACTGAAACCGAAAAAGTACATAACTTGCTTCAATTATAAGCCAAAAAACTAAATGAAATCCTAAACTCTGGAGATGCAGAAACCCTAAAAGACCCTAAAAAGGGCAGAAACCTTATAGAACTGCATAAATTCTAGAAGTGGAGAAAGCCTCAAAATGCAGAAACCGTACTCAGAGGGTTTCTGCACTTTTGGGACATACAGTTCACTCATGGATCATATGTAACAAATTTTTTGGTCTCATTGACCTCTTGGGTCCTTTGTAGAATCCTTTTTTATCCCTCTGGAATTTCTGCCCTTTAAGGTTTCTGCAGAATAGGGTTCGCACCTGCAGGTTTAACGTTTTTGTATCATATGGCTCGGATTTGACATTCTTAGCTCATAGCTCTCGTCTTTGTTTTCTTTTGTACCATGATGAGATTACATGGACACTATTGTATCACTTTTGGTCTCATAGGTCCACTGGGTCTTTTGAAGATGTTTTATATTTCTTTCTTTCTCTCTCTCAGCCTAGCCCCGCCCAGTCTACACAAGGGGACCTACGAAGTATGTAGGCCATCTTTTTCTTTCTCGTGTTCTCACATCCAGTCTACATATGAATCATATGTAACATCTCTTTGGTCTCATTGACCCTTAGCGTCTTTAGTAGACGTTAATAAAATCTCTCTCTCTCTCTCTCACAGCCTAGCCCCACCCCAGCCATGGCCATGAGACCTGTGTACCTGTAACCTAGCTCACAATAGAAATCTGCCCTCTTCTTTTCTGCTCAAGCAACCATGACGAGGTCCTTGAAGTGCACTGGCCTGCACGGCAAGCTGGATGCTATCTTCAAGAAGAAATTTGCCTCAGTATCAATTGAACCAGCAGAGAGAAGATACACGAGGCAATTGAGGCCTGTGACTACGCCAAATTTGTGATACACATGATGTTAAGACTGAAGAGTGTTATCTTTCGATGCTAAACATACTACAAAATCAAAGGGGTGCTTCCGCCACTTTTTTGAAGAGGGATTTAGCCCACTGGCATAAAATATGAGGACCAAAAATGTGGCGTTATTCTTGCATGAGTTATGAAGGCATAGAGATAGACTCGTGAGAAGCCAGAAAACAGAAGGAAACCAGAGCCAAACACTCCTTACATCATCTTCAAAAACGTTGACCAGTGCAGCACCAAGTGCCAAGAAGACAGGCGGGTACTAACAACTTGAGAGCCCCACCACACATACCTCTCGTCACAACTTCTAAACGTGTGCCTCTCAATCAAAGCCCACAAACAAAAGATCTCCATGACTACATCCGCTCGGAATAGATCATCAGGGACCCAAAAGGGAAATCAGAAACATGTTCCTTAGGATCACACCACAGCCTCTTAAAAGGCCAAAAACTCATGCATTTTTGCGACTACATTGCCAAAGCCCTCAAAGAGAAGCATTTGAAGAAGATTCACTACGGTCACACATTCACCGTGTGACATTCCCATGCTCTTTCCACCTCATATTTCTACATCATTGACATCTTTTGTTATGGTGGTAGATGCTATTGCACGAGGGGAAGCTAAGACATGTAGGCATCCTCCAAGTAGCAAACATTCTATATCACTTCAGTCTTCATAGGCTATTCCGGCCTTCCGCAAACATTAATAAATCTCTCATGCCCCATCTTAGCCCCCACATCCACACCCCCTGCCATCGGCTTCATCCGCATCCATTTCCATCATGATCTTGACCACATCTATGAGGACCACACATCAGCCCTCGACTTATCCCTCCCTATCTCACCATCACATCCCAACTCTCCTCCATCATCCATGACTCCCCCACGCCAGCTTTCCAGAGAACACATGCTCCTCAGCAGGTTTGCTAGTGGATTCCCAATCCCAAAATGGGAACCCCCTGTTAAGTTTGCCAACAGGTTCCCACATGATCCTCAACAAGTTTGCCAGTGGGTTCCCAATCCCAAAATGGGCGGTATAATGAAGTGTGCAAAACCACCAGGCTTTGCCTCTTACACGAGAGGGAACATGGGGTGATTTCAGCATGTGAGATGCAATGCATCTTCCGTAGACTCACTCATCAAAAGAAGCATGTGTTTCTCACCAGACGAGAACAAGAGTTATGCCAACTCTTTTTAAGCGAGGATAACTCAAGAGCTTGGTGCATTCTTGAGGAAAAAAGAACCCCCACACCTATCACAGACACTAGCCTCTAGGAAGCCTATGCATGACAATTGTATGATGTGCCAACCAGCCTATACCACAAATGCCACACATACCTTGGCCCACATCATCTTACCTCTTCGATGCTCTCAATGTTACTAGGGCTCCTAAAACACTGCATAATGGGAGAGTAAAAGATTGTGAGGATCTACATGCGGAACACTTAGCCCATGGGCACCATGTACTAGCTCCCATTCTTGCAAGTCTTTTTAACATAGCACTTTGTGCAGGCTCCCCCCCTCTTGGATCACCAACACCATCATGCCCATCCACAAAGCAAGAGGCACCATGGACCCAGGTAATTAGAGGACTATCATGATTGGCCACACAATGAAAAAGATTTATGGAGCACTACTAGAGGCCACAATGAGCTCTATGGCAGAGAGGATGGGACACAAAGCATCTAGCCAGACAGTACTGGAGGACATGATGAGCTCTATGGCAGATAGGATCGAACATAGAGCATCAGGCCAAGCAGACTTCAGGAGAAACTTCTCCACATTGGACCATATCTTTACTTTATAGGCTATCATAAAGGAGGCAAGGTCACAGAAGAGATGTGTATTGTTGCTTTGTTGTTAGGTGCACACTCTTCCGAGGTGACATGGACATGCTTCTACACATTGGCCATGTATTTAAAAGGGCTATTGTGAGTTCATTGTAATATTGTCCAGGCGCCCAATGAGCAGCCTAGTGTGGACAGAGTTACTGAGTTATTGAAGGTACAAGCTCTTGATAAGGTTGCATAGTACCTAGGCTCTGGTGGCTGAAAGGCTAAGGCAGCCATGATGTAGAGAGAGAGAGAGAGAGAGAAGTACACATGAAACAGTTATTTGAATGACTCAAATGATGGGATTATATCGATGTGTAGTACACCAAGTACATGTTTTTTTAATAGGTTGCAAACCTTATCTTTTGACTCACATAAATCACATACACATATGGGGACATGACACATGGCACACACTTATCTTATCAAGATAAGAAGATGTTCAGACACATGTAGGCACACTTACACATATATAGGACACAAGAGACTCCAAAATACCCATTAAACCCCCCTTCGGAGCAAAGGTGGTGAGACCCTCACGCAAAAAGTTACTACCACCTACCATATCCACCTTGCCTCAAAGCTAGACTCACCATCTGCACCTCCCGTGCCATGGTAGTCTCTCCTATCAAGGTAAGACCAAGGCAACGAGGCCAACACTTAGTCACCCCCCTAGCTCCTATCTGAATAAAGTGGAAAAAATGTGAAGCCTTTTATAACACAAGGTGGTACAAAACACACAAACATTGACGGACATTTATCACATAAACACTAACGGGCATTTATTACATAAACACTAATGGACATTTATTACAAATCTTTTTCAAGAGACATGCCAAGCAAAGGACCCCCGACTATACACACATAAAACATAAAAATAGGAAATGTAGGTAGATCTCCCTAGTTGGGGGTCGTTGAAGCCCATGGGAACAGCCGTTAGGGGATTTTAACCCTCGACTCTGAAAACAATGGTTTTTGAGTTATTGTAGATGGATTATGGGGGCTTTACAAGGTGATAGGGCTTTTAAAGTTTCAGATTTTGAGTTATTGACCTTAGTTATGCAGTAGAAGGTCAAAACAGGAAAAGCCCCAAATTTCTAGTAGTGTTGTGGCTTTAATTAGGCGATTTTTGCCTCAATTTTGAAAACCCCCAAAATCAGGTATATGCGCAGTCTTCAAACTTGCTGATTTCTGCAAATGCCCTGAATCTTCGATGTTGCAAGTACAGCTACCACTGGTGTTGAAGTCAAAGCTAGGAGGAGGAGCTGACTGCAGGTGACTCTGTGAAGTCCATGTCCAGTCACTGCAGAGGTTTAGAGGTGTGCAGCACAAGTGCATGAAGAGGGTCAAACGCTGGAGTGAAGCCTGAAGGCATGTGCAGGGCGAAGCGCTCGGAGGAGGGGGCATGCGCAGAACAGAGGTGCCGGCGCGCACAAGGGGGAGCAGCACGGAAGAGAGGCGGCCAGAAAAGAATGCTCAGGAGAGGTCACAGAGGCCTGGCAACGGTCCAGGCAGCGCACAGGCGTGGCGGGTGAACGAGGTGAGGTTCAAGTCATGGGCGCTCAGTATTAGCTGACTGGGCAGCTAGGGGAGAAGAAGCTGGTTGGCTGGAGCATAGCAGATCTGAGGCCGGGCAGCTCAGAGGCGCAACAACTGATGATCGGTGGAGGCACAGGTCCACAGATGGACGGACAGGAGGTTGCGCTGCAGAGGTTGGAGAAAAAAACAATTATGGGGTGCTGATGGTGAGCGGGCAAGAGTAGTGGGCCAGCACACATGCAGTAAGGCTGCAGACGGGCAGGTGACAACAATGGACATGTTGACGAACAGTAGCGGATGGTGACGCAGCAAAAAAAAAATTAAAAAACCTTAAAAATCACAGAAACCCTAACCTAAGCTCTCATACCAATTGAAGGTACGAGCTCCTACTAGGGTTGCATAGATAGGTTACAGGTGATGATGTTCACATATGATGAGCAGTAAGCCATCAGTACCACGTGACATCATACATGCACAGGTTGGCACTCGTTACAGATGTCGTCTTTCAGACTGTTACATTCAGCATGTACACACTCTTGACTCCCCATCTAGTACTCGAGTCAGATGGGCTGGATTGCCCTCTTCCTCGTTGACAGGGCCACCACCATTACCTACACGTGCATGGTATTCGGAGGTAGTTCAATGGCTTCATGCACATGGCATACAGATGGACCATCTCCCCCCATTTCTGTATAGCACAGATTCCCCCTACCTCAACCTCTCACGGCAGAAGATCAACCAGATCATCCAATTAGATGCGTACTCAGACTACACATACAGATACACATGTTGTATCGCGATTGGCCAGCTCAGCACTACCTCAGGGTAGAGGCTGGCCGAGCCAAGGACATCCCATAGGAGGAGAGGATATGCAGAGTATGTACCACGGGAGAGGTAGAGGATGAGACACACTATATGTTCTGGCCGGCCTACTATGAAATACGGGGGAAATTCCACTGCCTTTTCCCGGAGGGATTCGGCCCACTCACGCCGGTGATACAGTATGAGGATCACATATGCCTGGGCATGTACTTGAAGTCTTGATGGAGCTAAAACAACACGGGATGTAGTGCTGAGGCTGCATGGTGAGAGACAGGCCTAGCGTCGACAGGACACCTCTCAGAGAACCATCAAATTTCTTCGCGGTACAGGCATCCACATCAGAGTCCACCACCCATACCAGTGCCTCTGCTCCAACATCAGAACCCACCACCCATGTCTGTGCTTCGGCCCCCCCAAAGGAGTTCTCT
>NC_141065.1:26412569-26455069 GCF_041138505.1 Cibotium barometz | reverse complement strand
TCCACTTGGTTCTCAGTATATGGGCTCTGCATGGACCGCCTACCCCCCCCCCTTCAGTACAGTTTGGATGCCCCTTTTCTCCGACTGTCTCATGAGGATACCAACCGGGTTATCCGGTTAGATCTTCTCAGCCTCTACACACATTGCACATGGATCCAAGATCACACCTCCGGAGCTCCCCACGAAGATGCACTTCTACAGAGCTCACTTCTTCACACTCACTGAGGATGGATTCATCCAACAGCCGAGCTATTTGAGTGTTCACATGTCCCATGCCATGCGGATTGCGATTGGCCAAATACGGGTTTCATCCCACCGCCTCAGAGTGGAGACAGGTAGAGTTGAGTGCATCTTCAGAGCCGAGAAGCTCATACGGAGACCCAGAGAGGAGAGGATCTGCCGACTATGCCACACAGAGGTTGAGACGGAGGAGCATTACATATGCCGCTGCCCAGTATACTATGAGATCCGCGGGAGGTTTCACTGTCTATTTCATGAGGGATTCGGTCCACTCTCCAGGATCATTGACTTCCAAGACCAACGTTGCCTGGGCCTCTTCCTGCTTGAGCTCCACAGACATAAGGACACCTTCTTGAGAGAGCCTCGGCCCCAGCCAGCCCGCCCCCTCCCTCGCCAGCCAACCAGTTACCTTGGACCGAGCCTCTGCACTCCAGTGTGCCCGACGCCCTCCACCCCCCCGTCGGCCACGATCACCTCATCAGCTCCAGATCCAAGACATGCTCCACCACCATCGAGCTACCTTTCCACGTGACATAGCTGAGGGAGACCTCTTGGCCATACTTATTAGCCCCATGCTTGATATTTTGGAGAGTGGTATACCATCTACTCGGAGCTGATGTTGCTCTCATGTTTCTATGTTCTTAGTATTCCATGATGAGTTTCCATGGACAATTTTGTATCACCCCAATGAGATAGCTATGTTTATGTTTTCTTTCTATTTTATTTTTTATTCCATGATGAGATATGCCATGGACATTATTGTATCACTTTGGTCTCATAGGCCCATTGGATCTTTAGCAGACGCTCTCTCTCTCTCTCTCTCTCTCTCTCTCTCTCTCTCTCTCTCTCTCAGTGCCATAGTAGATGAAAATTAAGAGTTTTTATTTTTCTAAGTGTAGTTTGTAGACATTAATATTACTTTCTTTATATCTCTCAGTGGCATAGTAGGCGAACACTAAGAGTTTTTAGCTTTCTAAGTTTGGTTTGATGTTCCTTTTTCACATAAGATCTCCATCGTCTTCACTTATGTATTGGTCTCATATGTCATTTTCGCTATCCTCAAATGTTAATAGAACTCTCTCTCTCTCTCTCTCTCTCTCTCTCTCTCTCTCTCTCTCTCAAAGGTGTGAACTGTACTGAGGGCTGGAAGAAAATCCGAGAGAAACACCAACCCACACCCATCACACCTCCATCCATATGGCACACATATGCACGATCCCTGTACGAAGTCCCGGATCAGCCCCTCATCCCACCACCATCACATCCACGCCCCATCACATCCACCTTCACACCCGACATGGTAGACCGAGCCATCCGGAGACTCAAAAACGGTAGATCACATGACCACGAGGGCCACTTGGCAGAATACATCTCCAATGCGGGGGAGACACTGGCACCCCTCCTGGCCCATATGTTCAACCGGCTCTTTCAGAAGGCTTCCCACCCACCTGGACAGCCCATATCATCACACCCATCCATAAAGACGGAGATCCCATGGCCCCCAACAATTACACGACTATTATGATTGGCCATACACTGGCCAAACTTTATGGGTTAGTACTTGAGATTGAGCTCCACACACCAGCAGAGACATGGGCACAGAACATCAAGGCAGGCAGGCTTTCGAAGGTCATTCTCTACTTTGGATGAGACCAGATCATGACATCGACGAGTTTACTGTTGCTTTGTGGATTTCCGCAAAGCATTTGATACAGTGCCTCGAGCCAGACTACGCCAAAGACTCCAGGATTTTGGGGTACCATCAGGCATGACTTGCGGGATCATGGCATTATATGAGTCGGTCATAGGGTGCGTGAGATGCCCATGAGGATTATCAGAGGAGATCTCCAGTACCATTGGAGTGAAGCAAGGATGCCTCTCCCACTCTTACGAGATTTCGGCCTTCATTGATAGAGGAGCAAGAGGAGGTGTATCACTAGCAGGCATCCTTGTTTCCATACTACTTTATGCTAATGACATTGTGCTTATTGCAAATTCTCCAAAGGCTCTCCAGAGGCATCTTGACACATTACATGACTTTTGTGCACAGCCGGATCTCAGAGTAAACCT
Organism: Cibotium barometz; assembly: GCF_041138505.1. Lineage (NCBI taxonomy): Eukaryota > Viridiplantae > Streptophyta > Polypodiopsida > Cyatheales > Cibotiaceae > Cibotium > Cibotium barometz. The sequence goes on along the minus strand of NC_141065.1, from coordinate 26,452,759 downwards.
TGGGAAAACCAAGGTTATGGTCTTCAACACATCCGCTCTTTTCACATCTCGACTGAGTTTCACCTACATGAGCAGCCCAGTGGAGATTGATCATTGCACACTCATATGTGTACCTGGGAGTCACTTTTACAGGACCGTTCTTCTTGATGAGCCATGCTGCAAAGGCTAGACTGATGTGAGGGTATGCTTCTCTTGCTCTCATGGAGAGACAGTGCTTCCATGCCCATTTCGAGGAGCTGAGGACCAAGATGTGGCTATTTGACACCTTGGTCACTCCGGCATTGATGTATGGAGCACCCTTTTGGGCACCTGATCTTACAGCGGCCAAATGGCCGAAGATAGAGAGGCAACATGTCATGATGCTCAGTCCCACATGATATTATCCTGGCAGAGTTTGCTGCAGCACCCATGGTAGTGTTGGTCATGTCCACTCCCGGCTAGTTCAGGTGTGAACCCAGCTTACTCACGGGCACTTTTTCTCTGTGACTGGACACAGGTTTTTTCCCCATGTGAACACACTAATGTGTGTTGGGCACTTTGCCCTAGGCCTTTTAGTACTCACTTGTACTTTCATTTTCAAATCATTATTGAGTACATCTTTTCCAGCACTCTCACGTTTCTTTGTGCTTGAGGTTGTGTGTGTGTGTGTGTGTGTGTGCAGGCTAGCTTCCCTCCTACCCAACATTGGTATCAAAGCCTGGTTAGGGTTAGGGTTAGCATTAGGGTTTTCCCCCTACTGCCCTTCAGAGCTTGAGCTTCAACCTATTGCATTAGGGTTTGCAGCATTAAGGTTTTTGATGTTTAGGGTTAGGGTTTTGCCCTCAGCCACCCTGCAACAGCCTTGCCGCCCGCCCCCAGCCGCCGCCACCGCCACCGCCGCTGCCGCCTTTGCACGCTACCGCCGCTCTGTCCGTACGACGTTATGTACTAGCACCGCCGCGCACAGCCGCCGTACTGTACTGCAATCACGTCCTCAGCTGCACGATGCCGCCGTCACTCCTGCGTGCGCCGCCGTCGACTGTAGCAATCAAATCTACGTCGCCCATTGCCAGATCTGCACTGCCCGTCATCAGATCTGCGCCTGCCTCGACGCCGCTTACGCCTTCCGCCCTGTGCGCCACCGCCTATGCCTTTCGCCTTGTGCACCGCCGCCTCTGTTGTCGCCCTCATGGCAGCTGCCGCCTGCGCCGCCATACGACGCCCTGCCGTCGCCGCCCTGTACCGTGCCCCGTACAGCCGTCTGGTACCGCCGTACGACCGTACCTGCACTTGTACCATACGACTAAACCTGTGTACCTGCTCTGTACTGCCCAAAGCAACTTCAAATTCACCTTCAAATCTACCCAAAATTGGCAAGGTTTGAGGGATTTGCAATTTTCTGACCTGAAATTGCACATTTTGCCTGTTAAAAATTAGGGCTTTTCACAATTGAGCCTGCAATTGCAACATTGGCACACATTGGCATTGATTTCAGCAGATTTGGTACATAATTGCAATAGAAATTTCGGGATTTTGTAGAAATTGACTCGATTTTGCAAAAATTGACTTGATTTTGCAAAAATTGGCACTGTAAAAACTGGCACTATTTTGCAAAAATTGGCACTATTTGCAAGCAATTTTGGGTATTACAGGCACATTTGGTTGGCAATGGGGCATTTCCCCCAATTTTTTGGGTATTACAGGCACATTTGGTTGGCATTGGGGCATTTCCCCTAATTTTTTGGGTATTAGAGGCACATTTGGTTGGCATTGGGGCATTTCCCCCAATTTGTGGGCATTACAACATTTGGTAGAGGTGATAATCGCATTAGCAGATTTACAGGATTTGTGCACTTGCAGCTCTTACAGGTGTCGGCTGATTGTGTTTTTCACGGCACATGTATACATTTGTGGTTTGCTGCAGTATATGTATGCCATTGTGGACACTTTGACATATTTGCATCATCGTGCAGTGCACTTGCAGATTTGGGACATGCATATGTATTTCTAGTGGTGAAGGAGTTCCATTTCAGTCCATTGGTTATCCTGCTATTTATCTCCGGTATTCTTACCGTTTTGCTGGGTATTGCCTACTCTTGGTGACTTGTGACAGATTTGCTGTGCTAACATGGCCAACAGTAATAATGACCTCTTTGGAATGCTATCTCAAGAGGACAAGCTCAATGGGGACAACTACCCTATGTGGGCTTACATGATGCGTCATGTTTTGGTCGCCAAAAATGTATGGCTGTATGTGGATGGCACTGAGGAGCGTCCTCTTGCACCTGCTCCAGTGGAAGGTGAAGTGATTCCCGCTCATCCTCCTACAGGTCCACCTCCTCGTCTTCCTCCTACTCAGCACCAGCGTACTTGGGGTGCTAGGGATGCTCAGGCCCATGCATTGATTGCTCTCTCGTGCCGCAGGCATATCATTCCGCACATTCGTTCTTGCACCACTGCAAAGGGTGCTTGGGATACCTTGGCGGCGTTGTATTCAGGTCGCAATGAGGCTCATGTAGCTTACCTTCAGAGCAAGCTTGAGACTGACCGCATGCTTGAAGGTGACTCTATCGATCAGTACCTTACGCATGTGAAGGACCTACGAGAGTAGCTCATTAACATTGATGAGGTCTTGACAGATAGCTATCTTGTTCAAACAGTTTTGCGCAACTTGCCTGACTCTTATCAAACATTTGGCACCACTTTGCGGTTGTTGACTGGCAATGCACCTAATGCGGTCACTTTTGACAACCTTGTGACTCTCTTGCTCAATGAAGAGCAATCTCGTTCCAACAGGAACAACATGATGTCTGTTGAGTCAGCAATGGTTGCTCCCTTTCGTGGGAATAGATCTGGGCCTAAACCTAGCCCATCAGATCCTCCCAAGACAGAGGACAAGCCTGAAAAGAACAAGCGCTATAACTATTGCAGGAAAACAGGGCACACCATAGAGGAATGCAGGAAGCGTATTGAGAGTGAAAAAAAGAAGCAGCTGGCATCTTCTTCCACAGGTGCAGATCAGGCCAATTTGGCTACTACACATGTGTCAGCCTTGACACTTACATTTTCATTGCCTGCAGAGATGTCTTCTGATGCCATTGCTTTTGATGACTATGCTTTATAGTCTGTACTCCATGGTATGCATTGTCTGGCAGATGCATTTCAGGGGGAGATTTTACTTGCCCACATGCAATTGGTGATGCCTCGTGGTCACTTATGCTTGTTCCCTTATGCTGGTCTATGCTAGACACTTTCTCTCATGTGATGTCTAATGGAGATGCCTTTTATGCTGTTTTCCCTTGCAGCGGGATTGTTTCTACAGTGTCTGAGTCCCCAGGTGGTCTACAGCAGCATCTACATGCACTCCATGATTTCTGCACACAGAGGGGTCTTACTGTGAACCTTGGGAAAACCAAGGTTATGGTCTTTCATACATCGAGACAGGGCAGGAGTCAGCTGACATTCACTCTCGCAGGATCCCAGGTGGAGGTGGTGACATCATACGTGTACCTAGGGGTTACCTTCTCTGCAGCAGCCACACGCTTTACCATGGGTTCAGCAGCCAGAGCTAGATTGACACGGGGATATGCAGCATTGGCTATGCTAGAGAGACAGTGCCGCCAGGCGCATTTTCAGGAGCCCCGGACGAAGGGGTGGCTATTTGACACATTAGTCACACCGGCATTGATGTATGGAGCAGCAGTATGGGCACCAGGCCTTGCTACCCATTGGTGGACACAGATAGAGAGACCACAGGCCCTCATGATGGCACGCATGATACGCAGCAAACCGTCAGTACCTCATGACATTATCCGAGCAGAGTTTGCTGCGCCTCCTATGATGGTAGAGGCCATATTTCAGACTATATGCCTGCTAGACAGATTCAGAGAGATGCCACAGGACAGATTATCATACAGAGCTTTTCAGGCATCTAGACAGTTGGCTGAGGCAGGAGACAGAGGATCATGGTATGCACAGGTCACACATTGGTTCTCACAGCATGGCCTAGACATGGATCATCTACCACCATTCCAGTATGACAGGGATGCACCACATATCCGTCTCTCTCATAGTGAGAGGAACAGAGTATTGAGACAGGATCTATGGCAGCTCTATACACGAGAGACATGGATATCGCCTACACAGCCTCTTCCACCGAAGATGCTATACTACAGAGATCACTTCATGAGTATCACTGATGATGGATTTATAGAGAGGCCTAGATACATGGAGGGCTTTTTACCACACGGCTCCCGAGTGGCTATTGGTCAGCTCAGAGTTTCATCACACCGATTGGAGATTGAGACTGGCAGAGCAACACGGATCCCCCGAGAGGAGAGGGTATGCAGATTGTGCAGAGAGGAGGTGGAGAGTGAGGAGCATTATGTATGCAGATGCAGAGCATATACAGCCATCAGAGAGAGATATCCCATTTTATTCAGAGAGCCACATTCCCTGCGCCAGATCTTTGAGGCAGCAGACCAGCGCATACTGGGGAGATACATTCTAGACATACAGCGCCACAGAGAGACATTATTACAGGCTCAGACAGCTCCAGAGGGGGGGCGACAGACACAGATTACTACATTTTTTCAGAGATCCATACCCCTCCCAGCCCCTACACGGCAGGGAATTACTCTCCAGAGAGCAGAGACACTTAGAGCCCGCAGGAGACAGAGGACACCTGGCTTTCGGACACCACGCCTATACCAGAGAGAGATGACAGAGATCAGAGCTCAGTTTCACAGAGAGGGTGCGGAGCGACTGGCTCGCTTCAGAGCACACCCAGGCATGTTCTTCAGGGAGCTGTGGACACCCCCTTCACTGATGTATACCATTTTATACCCCCAGTATGGTACAGGATGGAGCTAGCTAGGTTGCATATCATGATTGTATACTCCATGCATATAGCTTTGCATTCTCCTAGTAATAGAGCTCCATCCCCTGCACACCCAGATTCAGCTTTTTTTTATTCAGTACTTTTTCATTTTGTTGGGATGACAGAGGATACCCCATACATGTACTCCGATTTGTCTCATAGGCCGAGTTCGGTCTTTTGGAAGACGTTAATAAAATCTTTCTTTCTTTCTTTCTTTCTCACATGTGATGTTTATTGGGAGTGCCTTTTACACACTTGGCCAGTGCTGGCTTGCTCTCATGGTTTTGACATGTCACATGTATATTATTCATTGTGGGATTATGTATCTTTACACTTGCCATACATGCCACTGATCATGGCGTCACTGAGAGTTTACCTATCCTCTCATAGCATTGGCTGATGCCCGTCTCGAGCCCCCACTTTCTCTCCCCATTTTCAGCTTTTCCCATTGCTGAATTTTTACTTTTATCAGCCCTACCATTGCTGATTTTTCCTCATCGGATCCTCCATTGATGAGTTTCACTTTTGTAGCTTACATTGCATGTCTCACAGGCATGACTTTTGGATCCTGTTGCCTTTACACATGCGTATATCTACTACCTCTTCTTATGCTTATCACTAGTGCAATTACAGAGCATTGATGTGGATTACATGCTTGCCTTCAGGGGGGTATTATGCGATGCCTCTTGATTTGATGCAGTTGATGTCCACATGATCTTTGCCATGCATTTCTGGTGATGCATTTATGTACTACAGTGCTCTAGCATTAGCACTATGACATTGGGGAGTCTCCTTTTCCCCGTCATATAGTGCTTGCTTTTTCCATTGGCACTGCAGTTCACTCTTACTGTGGAGCATAGTGCAGGGCAGCATTCACAGCTTTATCACCCTGCTGCTACCCGTTCACTCCATTCATTTGAGGGGGGTTTGTTGGTCATGTCCACTCCCGGCTAGTTCAGGTGTGAACCCAGCTTACTCACGGGCACTTTTTCCCTATGACTGGACACAAGTTTTTTACCCGTGTGAACACACTTATGTGTGTTGGGCACTTTGCCCTAGGCCTTTTAGTACTCACTTGTACTTTCATTTTCAAATCATTATTGAGTACATCTTTTCCAGCACTCACGTTTCTCTGTGCTTGAGGTTGTGTGTGTGTGTGCAGGCTAGCTTCCCTCCTACCCAGCATTCACAGCTTTATCACCCTGCTGCTACCCGTTCACACCATTCACTTGAGGGGGGTTTGTTGGTCATGTCCACTTCCGGCTAGTTCAGGTGTGAACCCAGCTTACTCACGGGCACTTTTTCCCTGTGACTAGACACAGGTTTTTTCCCCGTGTGAACACACTAATGTGTGTTGGGCACTTTGCCCTAGGCCTTTTAGTACTCACTTGTACTTTCATTTTCAAATCATTATTGAGTACATCTTTTCCAGCACTCACGTTTCTCTGTGCTTGAGGTTGTGTGTGTGTGTGTGTGTGTGTGTGTGTGTGTGTGTGTGTACAGGCTAGCTTCCCTCCTACCCAACAAGTAGTAGAGGCACTCTTCCAGACAATCACATACATTCACAGGATCAGTGCCATGGCCCCCTGGAGACTCCCGAGGCACGCCCTACAGTCCTCCCAACACCTAGCAGCAAATGGGCACGAGTCATGGTATAGCCGAGTATGCACCTGGTTCACAAGGCAAGGACTCAAGATGGATCGCCTTGGACTCCCCATTCATCAAGCTCTCTCATGATGACAGGAACCGTATGATTAAATATGATTTATTGGGACTATACATACAGGATACCTGGATCACAACACATGAGCCACTCTCACACAAGCAGCAGTACTACATGGATACTTTCATGAGGCTTCTAGAGGATGGTTTCATAGTGATGGCCAGATATCTTGACATATACATGTCACATGCCATGCGGATTGCAGTGGGCCAGTTGCGGGTGTCATTGCACCACCTAAGATAGAGACAAGGAGAGCCATGCAGATACCTCGCAAGGAGAGGATGCCAGTAAGAGGTCGAGTCAAAAGAGCACTTCATATGCAGGAGCATCGTATATTATGAGATTCAAGGGAGGTTCCACTGTCTCTTCAGAGAGGGGTTTGGACTCTTATACAAGATCATGGATTACCCACATCAGCGATGCCTCGGCCTCCTTGTACTAGAGCTTATCGCCACAGAGACTCGTTGATTAGGGAGTCGAGACCCCATGGGAGACGTCCACCCCGGCCTCAGGCGATCATCACTCAGTTCTTCAGACCACGAGAGGACGCCCCACCAGCCATAGATGACATACCCACAGCCTCATCGAGGCACACATTCTCGAGTGCCCGACCACCCGCCACACCCCACAATGGTGTGACTCTAGACCGGGCCACAGCACTACAGGGAGCCCGACATCTCAGACTCCCTGGACCTCGCCAGCAACACAGACATCAGCCCTAGCTTGAGGAGACCTTGAAGAGGCACAGGGCCACCTTCACACACCCTGTGGACCTACAGGGTCTTCTACAAGCTAATCCCATGCTCGATATCCTTGATGGCCCCCTCCCCCTACCGGGGGGTCAGCTCCATTGGTTGCATGATGATGATGGTCCCGCTTTGTATCATATGGCTTGGATTTGACATTCCCAGCTCATAGCTCTAGTTTTTTGTTCTCTTTTGTACCATGATGAGATTACATGGACACTATTGTTTCACTTTTGGTCTCATAGACCCACTAGGTCTTTTGAAGACATTTAATATAACTTTCTCTCTCTCTCTCTCTCTCTCTCTCTCTCTCTCTCTCTCTCTCTCTCTCTCTCTCTCTCTCTCTCACGCATGTGCGCATGCGCGCAGAATTTCGGAGACGTAGGGCCATATTGTCACACTAAGGGCTCTTCCTAAGGGAGCCAGGTCACAGACGGCACATTTTTTGTTGCTTTGTGGATTTCCGCAAAGCTTTTGACGCTATCCCTTGCGCACGACTCCTCAGGCACTTGCAGAATTCAGGCATACCCTCAGAGATGATATAAACACTTTATAAGTCAGTTATTGGCTAGGTCAGAGATCCAGGACGTATGTCACAGGACATCTCTAGCATGATTGAGGTGAAACAGGGTTGCCCTCTCTCCCCGGCTGTATTCGGACATCACATTGATTAGATCTCTGATTTCATTACAGACTAAGTGGCACAGGTTCTTCTCCAGCAGGCACCTTGATCCTCCTCCTATTATATGCAGAAGACAAGTGCTCATTTCAGATTAACCTGAGGGACTACAGAGGCATTTGGATGCATTGCACACCTTCTATAAGCAGCAAGACCTCACAGTAACCCTGGGAAGACCAAGGTGATGTCTTTAACACATCTCACTCAGTCTCATCTAGGGGCACATCTTATGTATACCTGGGAGTCACCTTCTGTGGCCCAATCTTCACCATGTGTCCCACAACCTGGGCCAGATTGACGAGAGGCTACACAACTCTAGCCCTCCTCCTGAGACTGTGTTTCCAGACACACTTCCAGAAACCTAGTACTAAGGGATGGCCCTTTGACACCTTAGTAACCCCAGCAGTGATGTATGGGCCCCTTTCTAGGGATAGACCTCCCTGAGGAGGATCGAGAGGCGCTTTACATCATGGTGTTCTCCAGCATGATCTGGAGCAAACCGTCAGTTCCACACCCTATCATCCTGGCAAAGTTTGGGGCAGCCCCCTTGATGGTAGATGCACTTTTCCAGACGATGACATACATACATTGCCTACACACCCTGGACAGCCACATGTTACCGAGCTTGCTTTGGAGTGCTAGCAGAGCAGGGGCATGACCGGGTATGGTATCTAGGCTCCCTCGTTGGTTCCTCACAAAGGGGCTGCATATAGACTGCCTACCACCTTCCCAGCACAGACTTGATGCCCCATCTCTCCATTTCATCCATCACGATACCAACCGAATCATCCAATGTGATCTCCTTAGCCTATACACCCACACCACATGGCTCGTGCCCCCAAAGCTAACCATGAAGATGCAATTCTACATAGATCACTTCTTCAGGATCACAGTAGATGGCTTCATTCAGGGACAAGGATACCTAGACAGACATATGTCACATGCCATGCGGATTGGTCTCATGTCACTGCCTCACTAGGAGAGCAGAAGGCATTGCCATGAAGGACACCATCTGTACGTACACTGTATTCTACAGAGATCAAGATGGAGGACCATTACATCTGCAGTTATCCAATATACTATGAGACCTGGAGAAGATTCCTGTTACATACCTAGTACTAATCCTCGAGATTAGTGGTGTGTACTGGCTATTTATAACAATTTAGTTATTTATAGCGACATTGGGCACTATATAAGTGAAACATGGGTTATTATTGTCATAACCTCACTATTGGTCAGAGTTCAACTAGAATCAAGCTACGTGTGTAGCAGAGCATAGATCTGCATGCCGAAGGACTGGCGTGGACATGTGAGAGTCAGGCCTTAGCTCCTGGCTCGAGGGTGGTTCTAAGCATAGAACCTGTGGCTAGGTGGTGAGCTAGCCTGCACCCCTATTAGGGGGTTTGTACTAATCATTCATGTTTTGCATTTAGGAGATCCTTGGGGTTTTAACAATTCCATTGTCCATTATCTCTGACTCCCCCGACCAATGATGGCTCGGACTTTACTTGATGGAGCTTAGTTGGCACAAAATCCCACTCCTTGAGAGAACAGAACGTAGGCTCAGGACACATTACACCTTACCATCACTAGCTTCTTCCAGATACAAGATGTCCACACCCGCCCGCGACCCAAAAAGATACCTGAGCCTGCAGACCCATCTGGGAGGACTAGTCGCCATACCAAGCCAATCCACGGCTCACCTTGAGCCCCTTATTGAAAAATATGATCTTGTAGTGCTAAGGTTTGTACAAGAGGGAGGATGTATCTTGGAGTGTGTGGTTTAATTTCCAAAGCTCAATTGGTACCAAGGTACCACGGTAGAATTTGTCAGAATGCACAGCGGAAAAATGAGAGAACTGCTGTGAGAAAGAAAACGCATAAGTGTAGAGAGAGAGAAGCTGTATAAACTCTGCTATATACACAAGATCCGGTACAAATTGGAAGTGGGGGTCAAGGGTGGTATTTATACCACCCTATGCTGCTGGTCAGCCAGCCCAAAAACAGCAGACAGCAGCATAAATGTCCACGACTGGGATAAGACCAGTCGGCCAGCACATATGCAGTCAGTCAAGAGCATAGGACAAGTCGGCCAGAACCAGACAGCCCCCACGACCAAAAAACAGGGAAAACAACACGGAAAAATGAGGAAAAATGGAGAGAACTCATGGGCGGGCACACCCACAATCGAGGCCCTCACTGACAGACAGGAGATGACTGCTAACAGAATTGCCTAGAAGGGGTAAAAAGTACTCATCAATCCCAAGTGTCCATCTCTTTATTCTACATCTCTATGACCACTTCTTATTTGCATCCATATTATCTACTGAGCATACATTTTGAAATACTTACAGTGCTGTGCACGGAGCCCTGCCACCGTTGACATAATAGATGTAAAGATAGGCATCATAGTGATGTTCACTGATATAATAAAAATTCTGCAACCTTTGCAAACATCGGAAGGAATTCTTTTCATAAAAACTAATAGCATTCACATTATATGAGATGACATGCAGATACACTGCTCTGCAAGTCGGAATACTTGATGCATAGTCCAGCACCCTATGTATTAGTGATGATGCTGCAAAAATAACAATAATAATAATTAATTTTAAAAAACCATCACAAGTTAAAGATAAACAAATGGCGTGAATTCCAGATATGGACCCAAACTTTGAGACATAGAAAGTTTACCTATGCCAAGGTTTCTGTATGATTTTATTACGCCAAGTGTTAGGATATATACAAGGTTTTTATCTGTTTTGGCCAATTCATAACCCAGCATACCCGTGGTCTGAGGCCAAAAACACACCATCAAATTCAAAGAATCCTCATATAGTTGATACCAAAGCTCAATAAACCACTGGACAACATGTAAGTTTACATCGATTTCTGCCGTTGAAACCACACGTGTTGTGACAAAGCCAATGATCTCATCATGCTGAAGACCAGCTCTGCTGGTGTCGACTGCAGCCCACGAGATGATGCCATGACCGTGAACTACGTTCAAGAAAAACTCAGCTTCATATCTGTCCAAGGCACACCTACCGTCGCCTCAGATAAATACCACAGAAATATGCCACTCAAGAAAAGACCATCTGATAAAACTGACCAAAAAATAAAGTAAATCATACTTGACTGGAAATAATGCCTCGTGCAACTCTCTCAACACATCTAAGTCAGAGGGCTGAATGGACCGGTAGGAGATCACGGGAGAGTGTCGTGGAAGCCAGGATATAGCAGAAGATGTGGTATATCCCACTCCTGTGCAACCTTCCGTGCAGTTGAGAGTTTGAGAAGCCCCCGTCACACTTCCCCTTGCAGAGAGAAGTCTGCTATGCTGCTGCTTGAAGTCAGGTTGCAATTGATGTCCCTGCCATGGAGACCCAAAAACAAGGTACATAGGATTAAAAGACCGTTTTGGTAGTCATGGACATACATCATTAGCAACTCAATTTATGAAACAAGTGAACCAGGAGACCTCTCAAGGTCTATTATCGAGGTATGCACAACAAACTAAAGGGGAATTACAAATGTTGTACACGGGTTCTTTTTTTGGCCTGCCTTTGCAAAAGATAGGACTACTTCCTGAATATAACAGCTAGAGAAGAAACTCAAAAAAAAAAAAAAACTACATCTTGTGTGCTGCCTTCCGTTTCTTCCAAGCTCATAGATGTAGGCTACTCAGTTCAGATAAGTGCCCTAGAATCCCCTTGTGTAGAATCATTACGAGTGTTCTCGGTCCCAGTTCTGCGCTTTCAGATGTGCCAGATTCGTGCCCGGAAATGCCAATGCTATACATGTTCCATGACCGGGAGATCTGTCCATAAATCAAGGGCACATGAACACATGTTCGCATGCATGACATTGCTTTCGCGTTATTTGTATTTGTGTGTTTGCCTGCTATGAATGTCTAATTCACGGGCTTGGGACGCCTACCCATGAACCGTGTGAGTGCCTTGTATTCTAACGTGTGTTTGCCTGTGAACAAGAGGTAAGTTTGCCCAAAACCTTTGTTATTTTTATTAAAATTGCTTTGTAATGTTGAACCTTTGCAGGTTCACATTTATTAGGAAGTGAGTGGGCACTTATTAAATGTGCCCGGGGCCCAACCCAATGGGCACCCAAATGACCATGGCATGTGAAGTGGACATCCCACTTATACACTTTAACCTCCCACATGTTATGAAGGTTGGTGGAGAACAAATCAAGGGCATGCAAGGCTTCTTCTGACTCGCATAATGTTTTTGAAAAGAAGTTGCGATCCATCGCTTTTGCTCATAGTTCTCCATATGCAGGTCGGTTTGCAAAACGGAAGGCCTATTGTTGCTCCCCACCTACATCTCGACCCTCAGCCACCCTCCATGTTGGTTATGCTGCTGGGCGATCTATACAGGCTGCTGGTCGATCTATTACAGGCTGCTAGCCGATCACCTACAGGCTGCTGGTCGACTACTTAGGCCTGGTCATACAGCCCCTACAGTTGCTAAAAGCTCTCTTCTACCTGGACACTCCAAGCTCTTCAAATTGGGATGATTGCCAGCTGCTAAAACAGGTCGTACAGCATCTTCATCTTCCAAGACTCCTTCCACCGAGAGTGCCCAATCTAGGCGCCAGTACGGGCACACTAGCATCGTGTGTAGACCTGAAAAGCCAGTACCGTGATTGCTCACTCCAATGAAGGGCGGGAGGATTTCTCAAGGGACGTTGCCTACAAAAGAAACTCTTCTCCGCCCGTCTTGGTTGGTATTTGTATTCATTCCTTGTGCATTTGTGGCAAATCTGGCTTAAAATCATTGTACAAACAAAATACTCCAATAATATACTGGGTATTGAGGAGGGGGGGGGGGGGGGGGGTGGTTGTGGCATGGGGGTGTTAGTATACACTCAATGCCTGCCTCTCAACATGTATCTCACTTTGATGTATAATGCACATTTGTTAGGCCCCTATTATGAGTAGCAGCCATGGCGCATATGTCTTTAGTGGGAACCCCGGCTTAGACGCCGATGGGGTCATTATTGTGACCATTGATGATGGTTAGGAGATGATCGGGGCTACAAGCGTTAGCTGGGGCTTGGGGCATTGCCCCGGCTAGGGGGTCCCAAGGGTTCGGGGGCAGAAGCCCTCGAGGTGACGGTATGAGGAATATTCCCTCGGATACCAGGTCCATCATTAGTGGTCGGTGGGCCGCGTTCTTGATACGCAGCTACTCTTGCTCTCCACGAAGTAAAGCTCCAAAAGTTTCTATGCTCCTCCTTGAGGGTACAAGCTTTCTTATACTTGATGGAGGGGGTCCATGCTTTTGCCTTGCCTTGCTTTTGCTTTGTCTCTTTGCTTTTGTTTTATTTTCTTGCTTTTAATAGCCAAAGTTCTTGATTTGTGCTTTTACAACTTCAGAGTCCTGCTTTTCGGTACTGAACCTGCTTTTTGAAAAATCGGCTTTTAGCTTTGTGATCACTTTCGATGTCCTCTTTCCAATGGTGCCCTCAGCTTTTGGTCAACATAGTTTGACTTTTTGCTTTTTGACCAAGAATGGTAACAATGAGAAGGATGCCTTTCATCATCTCAAGGATGCAATCATACATGGGCCAATGTTGATCATTCCAAACTTGCATAAACCATTCAGTGTAGAATGTGATGCATGTGGGGATTGCATTGGAGGTGTCTTAAATCAAGAGGGTCATGCTGTAGCTTATGAGAGCCAATGATTGCATGATGCTGAGGTTCACTTGGATGTCTATGAGAAAGAACTCTTGGCTGTAATTCACATGATGCTGAGGTTCACTTGGATGTCTATGAGAAAGAACTCTTGGCTGTAATTCATGCCTTAAAAATTTGAAAACATTACCTACATGGCACTGATCTTATAGTCAAGACAGATCGCCAAAGTTTACAGTACTTTCTCAGGCAAACAAAGCTTTCTGACAAACAAATGAGAATGGCAAATTTCCTCTCTATGTTTCATTTTCAAATTGTACACACTCCGGGAAAGAAGAATCTGGTGGCAGATGCATTGTCCAAGAGACCATATGTGGCTGCCGTTTCGGTTGCCTCACATGGGGACTTGTCTACCATGCATGATTTGTATCATCAAGATGCTGATTTTGGACATTTATGGACTGGCTGGTCATGCACATGCATCCTATGTGATCATAGAAGGATATCTCATGAAGGATAATTGCCTATGTGTTGTATCTGACATGAGGCAAAAGGTTATGGAAGAATGCCATGCTCATTGAGGTGGTATATTGCCTACTATGCGCATGATTGAGCGCTATTTCTTTTGGCCAGGTATGCGCAAGGACATAGAGGCATATGTGCATGCATGTATCACCTGTCAAACGGTGAAATTTGATCAGCAAAAAGCTCCAGGTTTGCTTCAACCATTGCCCATTCCTTCACAGCCATGGAAAAGCATAGCTATGGACTTCATAATGGATTTGCCAAGGACCCAGCAGGGTAATGATGCCATTTGGACGATTGTGGATAGGTTTAGTAAACAAGCACACTTCTTGTGTATCAAGAAGACCATAAATCCCGAGCATATGGTGAAGGTCTTCCTTGTACAAGTGTTCAAACATCATGGTATGTGTCACCATACTCGGCGTGTTCCTATGTGAAAGGACTCTGGAAATTCCAGAGTGCCCAAAATAGTGCAAGTACTACGAATGGGGGATTTCCATTACACATGCATGTGCATAAATCATGAATGCATGTGAATGCATTAGAGGATTTCTGCTAAAGAATGACGTGTTTTTGTCTTGCCGACATAGATGTGTGAAGAGATAGGTAATGCCGGGGACAAAAGCACACAATCCTGTACTATGCAACAGTAGTGCTGTGCTCTGCTGGCCATACAAGCTGTGGTGGTGCTCTGTGAGTAATGCTGGTTGTGCGTAGGCTGTCCACAGCAGGAGCAGTAGGACAGCAGGTTAGGTGTCACCTGGGCGGCACAAAGACAAAGGGTCAAAAAGGGTAGTGAGCAGCTGTGCGGGTACTGTGTATGAAACACAGTCATGCAGGCCAGTTGGGCTGCAGTCAAGCGCACAAGGAAAGCCATGTTATTTTTGGCGAGCTGCTAAGGGTGGCATAAAGATATTTTTGGGGTGTTTTTTTTCTTAAAAAACAAAAAAGCATGGGACGTGTGAAAATGTTGTCACGTGCACCCTGCATTGGGGTACACAATGACACACTGGCATGATCATCAGTGAAACATTTGTACAGAAGTAGCACCTTTTTATAGGAATATTTGTCGTGACTCGTACGCCATGACCCCATCGTGAGCCCTCGGTCTAGGGACAGTCCAACACGAGCTACGTAGGTCAGTCTCCAAGCCTTAGAGGTCAAATCAAGTGTCAGTCCTCTTAGCCCACTTAGAGAATTCATCAAATAAGTGCGTATAGAGTCAGCCCTAGTATTAGGTATGCATCAGTAAGCATTGCATCAAATAAGTGCGTACAGAGTCAGCCCTAGTATTAGGTATGCATCAGTAAGCATTGCATTGCCTATGGGCCAGCCCATAGCCTCAAGAGCCGGTCCAAGGGCTGTTCACAGCCCTAGACAGCATTTAGGGAAAGCCGACAACATTAGGGGGCACCATGCTCCAGTCGGCCAGCCTTGATCAACAGTCGGCCAATAATACAGCCTCTCAACAGGCTGTCGGCCAGCATGGCAGTGCTCAGCATGCAGTTGGGCAGCAGCATAAAAAACAGCATTTTATCTCATGCACAAAGCATTTTTAATAGCATTGAATGCTATATTTTGTCCATGTGCTACTGGCCGACCAGTAGCATGTGAGCATATAAAAGCATGCGCTTCAGTCCCATTCAAATATTCAGGTATTCAGAAAAGTACCGACAGCAGATAGTCATCTAATCGACTCCAAGCAATCAAGGAAGATCCTCTTCAACATTCAGCCAGCATATGTGCAGTCCGACAGCTATCTGGACTTGCATCAGTGGCCCGAAGAGTCTTCAACAGAGCCTTGGATTTGGTGGATTCTCAGCCAACATATGGTCTTCCTCGTCCTTGCGTTGGGCATTCATATCACTTGTTTACTCAAGCACTGTACAGCATTCTCCAAAGAATAATATAAGCAAATACTCCTGCTTGCAGGGGGCCGTTCAGTGGGTATTTGGGACCCAATACTGTGTCGTCTTCTCTCTTCTCTCTCTCTCTCTCTACTCTCTGAATTGGATGCTAAAAATTCTCACATAAAGGTATAAAGAAGGCCTTGTTATGCATTATCACAACCAAGCTCAGTGCATGTAACAAATATAAAGCACCTATCTTCTTTTATGGGAAAAAAAATGTGTCAAGGATGGGCTAGTACCTTCTAGTTACTTTATTTAAGGCATTCTCCTTTTTTATAGTGGGAAAGCACATGGTTGTTTTTTCTACTTATAAAACCGTGGGATTGGGAATCTTTTACTCATCTTCCCTTCTCCAGACGTGACGAAACATTGGAGATGGTCTATTTCGAGGCTTCACGAAATGGTTTCCAACTCTCATGCATTGAGTATCACTAAGTGGGTACTTTTGCGCGTTTTCTCGTCTTTTCTCACATGAAAAAATAAAAATAAAACATCTCTCTTTTATTCTGAAATTCAGAATCGGTACTCAGTTTTTGTGCAATACCACCTTTTTTATCCTCCATGGAACCTTCACTCTGCTTTAATGACGACCTGTCGGATCTTGAGGATAACCATCAACCCAATGGGGAGCCTACTAAGGTTGAGCAAGAGGAGGAGGAGATTGAAGGGGTCGAAAAATCATACTTTGAGGAGCAAATGGCCAAACTTTGGGCCGACTTACATGCTGATATGCAACAGTTAAGGGATTACGTGTCACTCTTATAGAGGGCAGTTCTTCGATCAGCCCCTACTCCAGGTCCGGTTGCAGTCGCGACTTCTTTCACGCCGGATGCTTTTGCAGGTGAGAAGAAAGAGAGGACACAAGAGGTTGTGGACTCTTGGCTCAACCGATGGAGTGTGCATTTCGAGTTTCACCCTTTCCCAGACACC
Organism: Cibotium barometz; assembly: GCF_041138505.1. Classification (NCBI taxonomy): domain Eukaryota; kingdom Viridiplantae; phylum Streptophyta; class Polypodiopsida; order Cyatheales; family Cibotiaceae; genus Cibotium; species Cibotium barometz. Next base: position 26,435,729 of record NC_141065.1, on the reverse strand, counting down.
TGGAAGATTCAGATGGTGAGGGGTCTCCTCAAGGGGAACTGGTGGGAGAACTCAGAGATAAACCTACTACTTGGGCAGTTTTTGAGGCACAATTTCCCGAGTTCCTCCAGGTTGAGGACGAGTTTGATGTTGTGGCCAAGTTTGCACACTTGGATATGGGCAACATGTCATTTGACACATATTTACAGAGACTTAGGGAATTGCAGTCTTGTGCAGGGCACATGCTACTACTTTATGCGGATTCTTTATGAGTGGTCTTGCCCGAGATCACAAACTCCAAGTGAGAAATAACCATAGCATGATGCTTGAGGATGTCATCAAGTATGCCAAAATATATGAGGAGACCATCGCTAGCGACAATCAAAATCAGAAACAAGTCTCTCAGAAATCTCACACTCTAGGAAGTTCCAAGCATGGTTCCCGACATAAACGTAAGTTTAGGTTTGGGAAGGCTTGCAAACTATCCGCAGGCGAAGAAAGCGCCCAAGGCAGCTCACGTGACAGAAGTACACACACGGGTACAAGAAACTGGAGAGGACCATTTTGAGTGGCCAAATGGTGACATCCCCCCCGGCTTCTAAAGAGTTGTTCTCAATTGGAAAGCGTCAAGGTACACCTGAAGACGTTGTGGATAGTCAAAGAAGTATTCCTCGTCAACCCATTTAGTATCAATCAAAAGATAGTTTTTAAAGTTCACAAGGTATCGCCTAGAAAGCTTGCCCACAACTAGCTTTCTCTCCTTGTGGAAGACTATCTACTCTGGCTGCAGTATCTCTTCAAGCTCGTTAACCTCTGGTGGGTCTTTTGTGACAAGCTCCCGTGGATGTGCCCCATATATTTCCGCAATAAACTCACATGAAAGGCATTGTGAATCTTCCAATGATCACATAATGCCAACCTGAAAGCAACTTCATTGAAGATCCCATAATACCTGGTAGAGAAATAGGACACACTCTCTCTCTACTTGGCCTCTTGTTGCGAAGTCTGCTTTCTCAAATTTCAACAATACTTAATCACCTTCTTTGATGTCCATTTTCTATGCTTGTTGGCAACCTCTTTATGCTTATCTTGCTAGCAATGGTTGTCCACACTGTACAAAGACGACATCAAGATCTTGAACATATTCATTGGTAGCAAAGATCTCATCCTTGGTGCGAAGCATGGGTGGCAAAATTACTTTGCCATAAACAATCTCAAATGGGGCCTTTCTTGTGGATGCATGTACCATTTTGTTGTATGCAAACTCTACACGCAGTAGATACTTCTCCCACGCAGTCCTTTGGTCTGCAACATAGCACTTTAGAAGATCCAACAAAGCTCAATTTGTAGCCTTGCTTTGGCTATCCGTTTGTGGGTGATAAGCCAATAAAAAGTCCAATTTAGTACCCATGTTATCAAAGAAAGCCCTCCAAAATAGGCTCGTTGTCTTGGGATCTCTATCCCCACAGACGACTTCGGCATACCATGATGCTTGAACACTTGTGCAAGAAAGACCTTCACCATATGCTCCGGTTTGATGGTCTTCTTGACAAGCATGAAATGTACTTGCTTACTAAACCTATCCATAATCGTCCAAATAGCATCATTACCCTGTTGGGTCTTTGGCATATCCATTACAAACTCCAAAGCAATGCTTTCCCATGGCTACGAGAAAATAGGCAACGGTTGAAGCAATCCAAGGATCTTTTGCCTATCAAATTTGACCTTTTGACAAGTAATACATACACGTACTTATGCTTCTATGTCCTTGCGCATAAAAAAAATAGCACTCAATCATGCGAACGTTGTAGACAATACACCTCTATGACTAGCACGAGATCCAAGAATGGTGAGTCGAGACTACATTGAAAGGGGGGAAGGAAATCCATTTGACTACTTGCGAGTACCAAAACCTACTTTGCTCTGTATGGAGCAAAATTGTCAAAACTACCATTGTCAAGGCCCCAATCCTGTTCTCATGTTTTTTCCCAAGAGTCATTGCCAACCCTGTGCTTGCCAGCCAACCCTTTCTAAGGTCATTGACAACATTTTGGAAAGCACTGGTTGGCAAGTTGGGAAAGGGGGCGATTGCCACATCACATTGAGCTTGGGCTTAAGAAAATATTGTTCTACCTAGATGTTGCCATTAAGCTCAGCTATGACATCACCATTGTGGTGCACCTTCGACTCTTCCTCACCGTGCAATCTTGCCCATTCATCAACTTGATCCTACTCAAGAATCATGCCTATGTGTGCCTATCTATGGAACACAACTAACCCTACGACAATGTCATAATGGCTTGCTGTTGTGATCCATTTTTCATTCACTTTTTCCAATTGTCAAAACATCGATTTCAAAATGTTTTTTGAGTCGCCATTTTCATTCAGTTGGGGAGTTTTGACAACTGTGCACTAGAGTGACTGACCACTCTTGAAACAAGCAGATCCATAGCCCAATAACGAATTGCACATTTGATCCTGCAAAATCCTCACACATCCTCATTATGGTAAAGCTGCTCAACTTCGTCACAGGAGGATGTCTGATAACAAACTGTGCAGATCCTTTTTATCCAATCCAATGCTTTCCCCAGCCCACTACCCACCTTTCCACCAAATCAACCACCTCATTCTTTGCAACATAATAGAAACCCTTTCTTGAAATCTTCCTTGTGTAAACCCTTGCTAGAAAAGCCGGTCATCATTGGTCTTTGCAGGCAGCCCACAAATTGGGCTCCCATTTTATAGTGTTCAGAGTATCTTAAGTGATCAAAGATCACCTTTGTTTTAAAAATTCCAAAAAAGTAGACATCCTCTGTAAGTGGGGGTGTGGAAGGTGCATCCTATCTATGGCAGAACTGAGCAGACACATGATTGACAATGCAAAACAAATCTGCAGATCTATGTAGACCTTACTGTAATAAATACATATATGAATCAAATACTATGGTAAATAATTGCAACGGAAAATAGAAAGAAAAAAAAAAACAAAAGCTTGGCGTGAGGGCTAGAAAGGACACCTGGTGCACACCATCCATTGCCCATTCATCCAAGCCACGGAAGCCTGCGGATCCATCAACGGCCTCGTTCATGGCCCATAACAGGGACCCGTCCAAAGAGATGATTACTGAAAATCATAGTTATATAAAGCTGAGATAAGAATCTAAAAATTCTAATCTAATCCATCAAAAGGCCGCAAAAAGCCGCAAATGCACGCATCTCACCTGCTTGAGACTTGGCCCTTGTACGCAGTCAGCACTGCAGTTGCTCGTCGGTCTTCTCCAAAGCGTCCCTGGACGCCAATCGATCAACACTCCTTGTTATCATAAATAATATAAATAAATATAAATAGAGTACTCTTCCTTTTAGACAAATAATTGTTATGCTTGTACTTGAGTTTGGTAAAATTGAAACAACACAAAATATATACCCTGTCACTAAATTTTTGCTTTTTGGTATGAGACAGGTATAGAAAATACACAAGAGGCCTACTATCTATTTGCTCCTTGTGTGCTAGCACATTCATCACCACAAGCATTTGTGTGAAACACAAAATATTATGCGAAACTAAAATTGGTTACGTTAAAATGAAACAAGTACAGGAAACAACAGGTGTAGCTCAGAGTACCCTCATCCAATATATAGCCGTGTCATTCTCCACCAAATGAGTTGACCGCAAGGAAGAGACTTGCCACAATAGTAGCCCTTTTATACGACCTATGTGAGCTATAATACCAACTTTTGCATCAAATATGAAGGCATTCCTAGTTAACCAGATATGCCACAAACCTGTCCACCTGAAAAAATGAAAGAAAACTGAATGTTCTAGGTTATCCGGCCCATTCAGAATCTTGCCAATAATCCAATCTTTAACTATTTACAGGCCTATCTGCTGTCAACGGAATCCATACACAAGAAAGGAAATCCCACCACTTGACATGAAATGAAAAGATGCGGGCATGTTTCCAAGCATGTAGTACAAAACACACCATTACCAGAAGCAATCTGCCGCTTTCGCGTGACTGGTCCCCCAATGGCGGGCCTCCAACTAGCATGCACCATAGGAACACCTTCCCTTGATATGAAATCTTAGACTACCAGCCCTGTAAGATTACTTCCTTCCACTAGGCCCTACTTTTCCTCATGTTCCATACCCTATTAGCCTTCTCAGTGGTCCAGCACTTATCTTCCACCATCATATGGTACACTTGATTTGTTGTACGCTGGACAATGTCCTGAGGCTTTCGAAATGCCCAATCTAACCAAGGTTTGTTGATCCTCCAACTAAGGAATATCACCAACCAGTGTAAGTCCTGCCCTCACCTTCTCCCATAACTATACATATCCATGTGGAGCCCGAAAATATTGACGGATTTTTCGAAAATAAAATAAGTGGCCTCTATGTTGGCAACAAAGCATCCATAATTCTCACTAGTCCCAATCGAGCCATTCTATTGAATTTTGGCCGCTCAACAAGTTTGTCAAGCCACTCGAGAAGTTGTGAAGTAGCCAACACCTCAACTGCCATAGAATTCAACTGGCCCCGCTGATCTGAAGGCTTCCATTTAGTGTGTACCAACACCTCCTTCCATGAGATCATCAAATAAGAAAGGAGAGGTAAAGCCACCACTTGAACCTATTGGGAACCATTCACTACATCCCACCATGTATCATCAATCCTGGTATTACCATGCACAAGTGTGACCTCCTCTATGAGGGCTTTAGCCATTACCACCCATGGCTCTTGATATACATATCTTGCAATAAAGGCTATCTCCTAACGACCATATGTAATCTGACATCTAATAGGGCTGCCCCTCCACTCCTCTTTAGAGTAGTAACATGTTTCTAAGAAACCCACATATGCCCTAGATTATTTTTTGCTCTTTTCCATGACATAAATCTAATTGGCTATTGTATCTGATGCAAAGCTTTGCCCGTCCATGGCAATAAAGGCAAGAAAAAAGATATCATGCCAAACATGCAAGGCCAACCTGAGATTTCCAATACACAAACTTATCATTTATCCTTGTAGAAATCCATGCCAACAAAGCATGTAAATCAACATCAAGTCCAATTGGATAACCCAAGTGGAGTGTGATGCATCCCCTTTGTATGACCTGTCCATTCCATCCCAAACCAAGCAAATCGCTCTCGATACAGCTTATCAGAGCAGATTTCTACATATTAATGTATAACCCTGAAGCAAGACCAAAAGTATCCCAAACATCCATAGCCTTTGGAACATTATCTCTTTAAGCCTTAAGGAACATGAAAGAATCATCTACCAATGCTTGGTCGACTGGCTGATCTCCGCTTAGAAGAGTAAGCCCTACAACTTCACTGTCCTCCACTAGCTTATCCAGTCAAGATAAGAGTGGATGTGTAATAATTGCAAACAAGAGAGGGCTAAGTGGGCATCCCTGCCTAACCGATCTCATCAAATGAATGGGCTCAGTCACCCCACCATTAATCATAAGCCTAGCCGCTGCATGTTGGCTAATAGTATAAATCAAAGAAGACATGCGAGGGCAAATCCCATAGCCTACATAAGCTGTGAAAGAAAAGACCAACTAACATGATCATAAGCCTTTTCAATATCCAGTTGAATCATAACCACCTCTTGCCTCAAAGCCCTTGTATAATCAATTCCAATTTGTACATTCAGTATCAAAACATCCCGACCTTTAATAAATCCATATTGCCTTGGATGAATCAAAGTAGGAAGAAATCGTTGTAACCTATTGGCCAAGACCTTTGTAAATATCTATACATGGCCCCCATCAATGTGATTGGTCTCCATTGGCGTAGATTAACTTGGGATGGAACATCCATTTGAGCCATAAGCTTATATCTCACATATTGATTCTCAATGTTGCAAACCTGATGGGACAACCAATTAATAGCTATCTCAATGTCAGGGCAAGAACCGTCCTCTTGAACCACCTGTTTCAAATCAACCAACAACGATTCTAGGTTTCGTAACTTCTCCCTAAAATATGATGCATTATGAATCCCATACTGTGGGCAAGCAAGCTTTTGAATATTGCATATACAACACTTCCAAGCTGACACCCCAACAGAGATTACATGGCCTTGGAAGTTTTGTAACACCTACAACATAAACTGATGGAAAACAGTATGCTCCAAGAAATTCTAGTTAACCTTAAGAGGAGCCTTTCCCAATGATGGCCTATAAGCATCCATAGAATGGCTATACATCTCTAATACCAAAGAGAAATGATCTGACAAAATATGATTATATTCCACTTCCATGGACAATATCTCTGGCAGAAACAAATCATGCTAGCAAATATACATTCGATCCAAGCGAGCTCTTGTACCCATGTACTGTTGAGAGGCATACATAAATCATCTCTCATGCGGGTGTAGCCATGACCACATATCTTGTTTCAAAACTTGATTGGTAAACACATTCCAACTAAGCCTCTCTCTCTCTCTCTCTCTCTCTCTCTCTCTCTCTCTCTCTCTCTCTCTCTCTCTCTCTCTCTCTCTCTCTAGTGCTATCATTCAAGATTTTTGCAATCCTAAGCCAACAAGCTCTCCTTCTTATGTTGACTAGTAGTTTTTTTAATTTTTGTTTACCTACTTTTTAGCCCTCTGTGTTTGGACTTGTAATGCCCAGCCATAGCTCTATCTGTAGCACTCTGGAGCTTGAGGCTAGACACTTCCATAACCCGACCAATCACAAAGAATCATCGAAACTGAAGTTTCTTGTACCATCGTGGACCATCATCATCTAGATGTTAGGCTAGCTCTTGATCCAAGGGCATGTCCAAGGGAGTATAGTGTACTAAAAAATAATTTCAAATCATAGATTAAGCTCAGGAAAGTTGGAGATTACATATTATGAAGCATAATGTTTGCAATGTTATAAGAAATTTATACAACATAAAATGGTAAAATCCCAAGCCTAAAGGAATTTAATCAACCCAAAACTTCAATAATCTATTCTCTCTTAAATTATTTTACACGATCATTGTGCTTATAATTGCTCTCTAATTTCTTACAATTTAGACTCTTGGAAATCATGCCATTTCATGAATAAGGAAGATCCTAGTGATCAAAATTTTCTCCACTAGCTTTTCACAATTGTCTTGAAGACACCATCTACATCAAATGGTGGAATTGTCTAGAGTAAGCATATGAGACGTGAAGATGATCACACGTCAAATGGTGGAATTGTCTAGAGTAAGCAAATGAGAGGTGAAGATTATCATGCATCAAAACCTAGAAATATGTCTAAAAAGGTAGGAATGCATATATAAGAGGTGAAGATTGTCATGCATGGAAACCTAGAATGTTGTAACGGGTGGGAATGCATATATGAGAGGTGAAGATCATCATGTATGGAAACCTAGAAATATGTCTTAAAAGGTAGGAATGAATATATAAGAGGTGAAGATTGTCTAGAGTAGGCATATGAGAAGACTACCATGCATGGAAACCTAGAAATATGTCTTAATAGGTAGAAATGAATATATCTAGATATCTAGACTTGATACCATAAAATCCAATGATGAGAATGTAGAACACATTATGATGTACATCTCATCTTTTCATCTCATTCAGATCCAATGATTCGATATAAGATAAATGTATCTATGATGAGGATATGGTTGTAATACACAGTTTATAATCAAAATACAAACCATGTTTACTATCTGATCTAACCATGTGATTAGACATGTGATTTGATGATCATGAACCTAATACACATCCAAACATAATACCAAGCATCAAGATCGGCTAGGGTTGAAATTTGCATCCTCAGTATTCCCCTTCAAACAACCAAAGATAATCCCCAACATCATGATGCTTCAAAGATAAGGGAAGGGTTTTATGAAAGTCTATGATAGTGCTATGAATTAGAGCTTTAAAGCATAGATATCTAAAGCATATAGCTCCTTGATTAAAGGCCAAGAGACATTTTCAAAGATGAGGGAAGGGTTTGCACTTATTGTGCTTAATCATTTTTATGAAAGTCTATGCATAGTGCTATGCATTAGAGCTTTAAAGCATACATATCTAAAGCATATAGCTCCTCGATTGAAGGCCAAGAGACATCCTTTGTTTTTCAAAGATGAGGAAAGGGTTTGCACTTATTGTGCTTAATCATTTTTATGAAAGTCTATGCATAGTGCTATGCATCAGCATTTCAAAGCATACATATCTAAAGCATATAGCTCCTCAATTTAAGGCCAAGATGTTTTTAATATATAAAAGGTTCCTTTGTGTCAATGTTTTTTTTCTTTGTACTCAGCTTTTGCAAATAAGTCTTTGTACTCTGCTTTTATGAATAATTCTTTGTACTTAGCTTTTATAAATAAGTCTTTGTACTCAGCTTTTGCTGCTGCAAATAATTCTTTGTACTCAGCTTTTATAAATAAGGCTTTGTACATAGCTTTTGTAAATAATAAAGAGATAGTAGGTTGTTCCTTATTAGGAAGCAAAGAGATGGCAACATTGGCTGAGAAAAATGCATTTCCTACTCTTTGAATTTGTAAAACCACTATACTATTTCTTGTTAATTGGTAGAGGACTTAAATTGTTCCATTTTTTTCGTAAAACCACTTGTATCTTAACTTCTTGTTAATTGGCAGAGGACTTAAATTGTTCCATTTTTTTTTCTCGTAAAACCACTGGTATCTTTCTTCTCCATTGGCAAAGGACGTTAATTGTTCCATTTCTTCTCAACATATTGGTTTCTTGTTAACTAGGAAAGTAGTTAACAATGTTCCTTCTCTTTGTAGAGATGCCATCCCATCATTCATGATTGCTTGCTGGCAACACGAGTACTACATGCATCATCATAAAATATCGCTCATGTACCTACAACATACTAGTTATCAATGCATAGTTAATTTCCTCATGTTGTTATTTCATGCATACTAACTCTAACATGTCAACCTAGTAGGTAGGCGGGTTAATATTTCAAATCTTCTAGGATGAAATGATCATTGATTTTGACCAAAGAATCATGGGAAGTGCCCTGATTTGGACATGTGTAGGTTGGGACTCAGATATTCCAAATAACTTATTTATCAAACACTACATCTCTAACCATGAAATGTTTATGGAAAGGGTCATACAACCCATAAGCCTTATTTGTCAAACACTACATCTCTACTAACCATAAAATGTTTATGGATAGAGTCATATAACCCATAAGCCTTGCTTTGCTCCAAGTCTCCGACCATGAGAACCTTCCTTGTCTTTACATCAAGCTTTAATCTATCATCAATTGCTTTGTATATATAAACTAAGCATCCAAATATCCTCAAATGTAAAGTAATAGACTTCCTTCCATGCAAAGCTTCATAAGATGTCTTATCATGAATGGCTTGTGCAAGCATCTTTGTTCATGAGGTAATAAGCAATTTTGATTTCTTCTACCTAGTATTGATGAGAAAACTTCTTCTTGTGTTTAGCATACATCTTGCTTATTTTTATCGAGATTGTGATTTTTCTTTTTACCACCCCATTTTTTTGAGTGGGCATGTCTACCTAATATTGATGCCATAATGTTTTCTCATTTAGCATACATCTTGCTTCGTTTGTTACATAGACTCAAATTTTGTTTCTACCACCCCATTTTATTGAGTGCGCATGTCTCTTGTCTATGAATGCCATGTTTTCTACAAACTCATAGAAGGAATTTAAGATGTAATCACCTCCTTGATTAAGCCTTAAGACTTTTGTAAGGACCCAAGTGAGGAGAAAACCCTAAACCTAGAAAAACATCCTAAATATGAAGAAGGCATTTAAGATGTAATCACCTCCTTGATTAGTCCTTAACACTTTTGTAAGGACCTAAGTGAGGACAAAACCCTAAACCTAGAAAAACATCCTAAGATGATGAAGAAGATGAGAGATCTTCTAAAGATAGATAAAACCCTAGCATGCCATACTTTGTTTAACCACCCACTCATATAAATATATATGTACAAGTGACCCCAAGCATCCAAAGTGTAACTTTTATCAACCACACACTATATGATCAGCTATAACATTTTCTTTCCTCGTTGATATTGAACAAGAGGGTGAAAACTTTGAATAAATGATGTCCATTTAATGTGATGATCAAATATCAAAGGCTCGAAAAGTAGATGTTGTATACTTTATTGATCTTTTTTAATGAGAAACTTAAATAATATTTCCACAAACGAAGTGCATCGACAACAGTGAGAAGTCCTTTATCATAACTGCTGTATGGGGGTAACCATTTCATGAGCGAGAGACTAAAACCGAGCAATTGCAAAAATCTTGATCAACTTAACACTATTCATCTCGCAATATAAGTAGACTATTAAAAATAGAAGTACAAGTTATCTAACGACAACTATAGACACCACATTATCCGAAGTAGCTACATCGATCCACAATAATATCAAAACCCCACCAAAATATTTGAACTAGCTACATGAAAATATCAAAAGATGTTTGCCACATAGGCAGAACTGAGAGGACCAAAGTTATCATAGAGCTGCTCCTACCAAAAAGTTAAAGGCATGTAGCATTGATGGGGAAGTAGTTAGGCAGTTTTAGTAGTTGTGGGATACCGATGCCCTGATAGGTAGTTTCATTTCTGCTTATGTTTGCCACACAGGCAGAACTGAGAGGACCAAAATTATCACAAAGATGCTCCTACCAAAAAGTTAAAGGCCTATAGCATTGACGGGGAAGTAGCTAGACAATTTCATTAGCTGTGGGATACCGACGCCTTGATAAAGCCTGAAACAATTCAACTTTTGTGACTGCTTGTTGATGCATGAAATCATGAATAGTAGCATCCACGTTCAGCACTTGTAAGAATACATAATAGAGGTGCTTGCAAGGCAAGTAAACCAAGTGCTTAGCCCCTTTCTTCTAGACGTCTGCACATGAACATCTTGGGAATTCAAAAATTGTGACTGAGTAATTCACACCGTTTGCCTTTGAAACCTCTGTGCTGACACAGAAAATGTGTGTCTAATTACAAAGGATAATCACCTCCCTTAGGATCTCAGCTATAGTTGACCGACCTTTCTCAATGTTCTTATAGAACTCTTTAGTTAGCTTGCTTCTCCAGCACACCATCTTGCCATCCCTATACTTTGCTCGAATAGAGCTCAGGACTCTTGGTGCGATAGTAGTGGCCCCCCTAGCTGTCAGAGCCATTGGTACAACTGGACTTGCCTCTAATATAAATCCTGCAATCTGCAAACTTGCTATTTCATCAATACTTAGGTTAGTTCCCTATGCCCCATAGGCCAAACCCCATAAGCAGGCCCTGGTGGCCCAATAACATTTATAGTATCTACTTTCCAAGAGTGTGTGCTACTAGAACTACAGAACCAAACAAAACCCTCTCTAATACCACCAGGGTAAGTGCGACATCCCCAAAAACAAGGGGCTGGCACATCCACATGGTCGGACCCACTCCTGGGTTAATTAAAGCACCACATCTCCCATCAATCTCTTTCAAAAACCCAAAACATTGAACTTTGTTCCGCGGCTCAGTTCTCGGCGAATGGCCTAGAAGCTCCGATTCAATTTCTTTCTCTGGCCACTAATTGAGAGTCCTATGTAGGCATGCTCAGTGTTGCCTTCCTTTGATTCATAGTCACTGTCACATATTTTGGTCTGTGACTATCATTTTCGTGTGTAGCACTTGGGCTGGCCCATATATTTTGCTTTCGTCAAACACTTCTCTATTCACGATGAACATGCTGCATTTCTGGACTATTAAAACCTGCCTCCTCCATGGTTGAGCGTGTCAGGTCTGCCAATTTCTTACTAGAGGAGACACCACCCTTCTTAGAGTAAAAACATTCCATGGTTTCTTCTAATCCTGAGCATGTTCTCGTGTATCCACCAGTGAGATGGGCATTGCAATATGCACTTTGAAGGACCACCATAGAGAGGTCAACAGGTGTGGCCTCAAATAATGTCAAGTGCTTCCTATACCCAACAGCCGCTCTCTCATACTAGAGTGTTTTCTCTCTACCAAATTAGTGGTAGGGACAAAAGGCCCGTCATCTTCTTGCTTCAAAAACTAGGCACTCCAATGGAACGCACACACTTTCCACCATGCAATCCATGTCTCTAAGGATGGCAACTCACTCTTAAAGGCGTGTCCCTTTCTCCACCATTGTTGCAACTCTTGTTTTCAATTTTTTGCAGTTATCTCTGTGGTTGCATTTTTTCATTTTCTACAAAGCACCTTGTGTTCTTCATGAGAAGATGACCCAATACATTTTTTTGTGTGTTGTATCATACTCTGATCCCAATGAAATGAACATGATTGCTCTTTGTCAGGCATTTCTTTTCCTCTGAAGTATACTTTACATACTACAATCCAATTTGCACTCGTCTCATCTGCCACCATAAATCCTCTGAATTGAGGGACTTCATATCCACACTTCTTCACAGTAGCATTTAACATCTTCCAAAACTCTATCTGGGCATATCTATCCTCAACTTTGAACTCACAATTAGCAATTGTTAACAATTCACGAAGGTATGGGTCATAGACATGGGCACCCATTGTGGACCAGCCTTGTACTCTATGGACATGGTCAAAGTGTACCCACATTTCCTACAAATTTCCTCCTGGTCTCATCCTATTCACCAAATCCAAGTCACTTCCCGATTTGAGTGTTGACATCTTGAAAACATGAGATTGAAGCTTTGTATCCAGTTGACCTGGGAAAAGAATGCTGTGAATGTATGGGTAACTGATTCTGTTCTTGAGATCTAGAATTGCCTCCAATCCCTTGGCCCCATAATTCGAGGCTTTTTGGCCTCTTCCAAACATCTTTGGATTCTTTTCTTGTTATAAAACGGAGTAACCACTTTTAACAGTTCAATCATCTCCACGTCACTGAACTCACTACATGCATTCTGTGATTCTTTAAGCAACAAGTCCAATATCATGTCTTGGGCCACATAAATCTCTACTTGCTTCAGTGTGGCATAAGGAGAGGCTCTTGCATGGGACATTACCTTCTCTTCAACAAGCCTTTTCTGCACTCTTGATGAACCATATGTAAATGGATGATCATGGTGACCCAAGTGAATAGCACATTTGTTGCAATTCACATGATCTCTAGGGATGTAGTAATACATAACTGTATGGTAGCCGACAATAGGAACACACCAAAGATCCGAATTCATCCATCACCTCCCCCACCGGCGGGGGCACCTTTCTTGCCTTACCTAACCAGTGTGTTTCATTCACAACAGAACATCATGACAATTAGGGATGTAGTAATACATAACTGTATGGTAGCCGACAATAGGAACACACCAAAGATCCGAATTCATCCATCACCTCCCCCATCGGGGGGCACCTTTCTTGCCTTACCTAACCAGTGTGGCAATCCAAATTGTAGCACCGTAAATGACCAGTGTATCTACTCAAGTGCACAATATCTGGAAAGTAGTTAGAGCTACATGTTACATAATCTGCCCAAACATGATCATCATTTCTGTGTTCCATCCCCACCATTGAGGAGTCCCCCAAGCATGGTGGAAGCTCAAATGCAATGTAACCATCATATGTAGATGGGAGCTCTTGCACTGCCCGTTTGTCTTGAACATTAGCAAATGCAGTCATGTCAAATACACTTGTAATTTTTCTCTTCTCCTCATTTCTCATTGGTTTTTGTTCTTCCATATCCTCCACCATGATAGGCAAGACATCACGACAATGAGCAAGGTGGAGTTTGTAAAAAGAATACATATCTGCATCAAGAACATATCCTTCTTCTGAGGACTTAGAGTTTGCACCTCCATCTTTACTTTCTCGCCACCTAGTATTAATTGATGCATTGAGAATGTATGAACATCTCTCAGTTCAAAATGCTCTTGTAGGTCTGAAATGGACACCTCACAATATCGATGATCCGGGCAAAGGACAAGTTTTGTTCCTCTGGTAGGCCCATATATGGTGACATAGCGAGGCATTGCTTATCGTTTGATATAGACATAGACAGAAAAGTAAAAGCATTAAAAAGATCTCAACATTGAATCGTTCAACTCCTGAATGCCACAATGCCACAACAACAAGGAGATATTGAGGATATAAACACAGTCAAAAGAAATCCCTGAATGAACAACACACAGTATTTCAAAAGACAAGTATAATTGAGGATGTATTCAAGAAAACAGATCTCGTACCGCCCAAATTTTTTATTAGATGATCCAATTTATTATTTGAGTGATGGAATTTGAGTACTATTTTTTAAAATCACCATGACGGCCCAATTTAATTCTTAGAGTGATGGCCTTTGAATCATTACGATGACGAACCAATTTATACTTTAAGTGATGGCCTTTTAATCATCATGATGGCTTAATTTATACTTACAGTGATGGTCGTGTTGATATAAAAAATAAATAATAGAAATTTAAAAAGCTTCTCTCATAACAAAAACCACGAAATAATTTAATTTTATGAAATTTGTAACATATCTCACAACAAAAATTAAGATGCTCACATGACAAATTTTAAATGCTCACAGCAGGTAGAGAAGGAGAGATACGGAAATAGAGAGAGAGAATAGAGTTTTTTTACTTATTATAATTTTAGTGGACGCCCGGTCCTTTTTTAGGTTGTCCGCCCTTCTCTTGCCATTGGTTTGAACACTTGTAATTTTTCTCTTCATCACAAACCCTAGCTCCCCATCTCTCCATCTCTTGCTCTTGCTCTTAACTTCAAGCTCTCCATGCCGCCCAGAAGGAGTAGGTTAGCACAATTTCTTTTCACAAAATTAGCATTTAAAAATGAAAATTTGAAAGAATTCATTGGTTTTTTTTGGTTTCTTTGTTGTTGGTTTAGGGTTAATTTTACTGTAAATTCTAAATTTCATTAAGTCTGTGTAGCCTGCGCCGTCGGCGCGCGCTACAAAGAGGGCATGCATTTGAATCCCTTTCGCTGCCCATGTAGCCCGGGCACGAGAACATTTATTAGGCCCATATGTTGTAAATTTTATGTTTCAATTACTGAATTTCATGAGGCCCAAGTAGCCCGCGCCGTACGGGCTACATAGAGAAATGTTCTTGATGGACATCGTTGAATTTGCATATTTATTGGTCTGCAAACTTTGAGGTGGCCAACGTTTGATAATCTACTCCATAAGTTTGCGATTGAATCTCCATTACATGAATGCACATATAAGTTTGAGATTGAATCTCCATTACATGCATGCACATATATGTGTCTAATAGGCACATCAAAATGGTGGGCCAAAATTGTATAATGAAACCGTTCTATAACTGATCATAATCCTCAAAATCTCCAGTTAAATCCTTTTTCCCAATCATTCCTTCATCGGTGTACCTATGGCATCATTGGCAACCAAAAAGCTCACCACGTGTTCCACACAGGGGCCTTTTCGATAGTTCCTAGCTCATAGGTAGTAACCGGCAATATATTCACATATCAAAATGGAATCTCCGTTGAAGATCAGCAAGATCAACCAACGGATCCATATAAAAGAGTCATGGACTCATTGTTGATTGTGCCATGACCACCATCATATCATTGGCTTGTGACACATTATTAGCCCAAGTAGCTCGTGTTGGTGCAGGATACATTATTAGCCCAAGTAGCCCGTGACACATTATTAGCCCAAGTAGCCCGTGTTGGTGCAGGATACATGGAGAAATGTTCTTCATGGACATCTTGGAATTGACCTCCATTGCTGCACTAACTAGCGCAACCATGTGGAATGCCATCAGCATTTTTCACACATTGAAAGATGACTCTTTTATCAAACTTTTTCTAGAGGCAGTAGAGGGGTTTGCCATTATAAACCCATCACCCATCATCTGTAGTGCTCTCGAGATGGCTGTAGTGGGATGTTGCTTTAAAGAAATGAGAGTTTAGTAGGCCCGTGTAGCACGCACCAACGTGGGCTACAGGCTGGTCTTTTTATTTTGATAAGGCCAGGCTTTTGCTATGCTAAAGCCATGTTTATGGCCATTGCAGAGGCCATGTTGGTTGTTGCTAGGGCCATGGCTATGGCAATTTTGGAGGGCATCTCAATGAATATTCTATGTGGCTAAGGCCAGTGTGCATGTCATTGAAAAACATTGTATAAAATTGACAACTTGAGGTAGAGGTGCTTTGAGAGAACCCCTTTTTTTCTGACCATTTGATAGTTTTGGGTCCCCAATTATGCTTCTTTGTTACCTTCTTTTTATGTCTTCCGTTTGTAGAAAAGGCAAGGCTTCTAGCTTTGACCAATACAAGGCTAGCCATGGCCAATAGAAAACTAGGGCCAATAGGCAATGCCTTGCTAAAACATAGCCTTTCCTGGTAGAATAAAACTCTTTGTTTTATATTTAATGGAATTATGTTGTGTGTTTTGGTGAATTAAAGGTACCAAGGCGAAAAGAAAGGACCATTCAATGTAAAGACATTACAAGGAAGCAAGTTTTCATGGTGCAAACGACCATCACATAGAGATAAATGGAGACAAATGGATTTTTAACAGCATATAGTTACATCAATCATGACAACATTTTGTATTTCTTAGAGCAATAGAAACTAGGATAAATATTCTAGATTTTCTTATTGGATGTTTAAAACATTGATAGCATGTTCTCATTTTTTCTTACGAAGCGTGCTATTGTGTGTGGGATGATTCTTGTTGTTGGGGCGGTGAGGCTTGTCATTGAGGGGTGCTTGCTCTTCGGGATGCTCTTGGGTTGGTTGCTCTTCGGGACGCTCTTGGGCTAGTTGCTCTTCCGGACGCTCTTGGGGTAGTTGCTCTTCCGGATGCTCTTGGGGTGGCTGCTCTTCTGGAACTAAAGCTTGCTGTCGTTTTTGCGAGGTTGAAGCTTCCAAATTGACGTCTTCAGATTCATCAGATTCTGGAAGCTCGACAACAAACCTGTCGACTTGTGTTCGGGGGTACTGCCATGGTGGTGGTCTTGGTTGCGGCCGTGGTGGAGGGGGCACAAACGCAACAGGGATATTAGGCGGCCTACTATGGATGTTGACAATAATATGCTCAATGGCCTCTTCCCTAAATAGCCCTAAATCCACATCAGAGTATTTTGATAAATCGTGGATTCTACAAAAAGCCAAAAAAATAGACATGTGCCGTCAAAGAATGAGGAAGGAAAGTAAGATATCATTCAAAAAAAGGAGCATGCGTACATTTTCTGCGGGTAATGAGAGAACTAAGTGTAGCAGCAACTTTGTGTTGTAGCACACCCTCCAACCGCAACTATGGCCATCCCGTTGTTGCTGCGAGACTCTGCATCTCACAATCCTTGTGTGTTCTAGTAGTGTGTCGTGGATTATGGCCTCCAGAGCAGTTATTAGCTTTCTAATCGATCTGCACGAAACAATATTGTTGTCAATACTGAAAGTTCTCTAACTACTTCTCCTTCTCTCTCTCTCTCTCTCTCTCTCTCTCTCTCTCTCTCTCTCTCTCTCTCTCTCTCTCCAACTCGTTACGATATATAAATACTGAATGTATGAACTTACTGTCTCACAGTGCCATGGAATTCTTGACCTGATTTGGCCAAGTAACAAGTCTTGGATTCCATATCGTAAAGGATCAAACTCCAGTGTGAACTACAATATGCAATTAGGAGTATCAGAAGTAACATAAAAAATATATAGTAAATATAGGTCACAATACTAAGACTATAAATGAGATTGCATGTCACTCACTCTTCATTATATGCCATTAGAATTATTTGAGCTACATCGAAATTTATCAAACTAAACCACGGACATACATCAACCAATGAAGTATGTTGTGCAGTAAGAACTGAGGAAAGAAGGGAATCTACAATATATACACGATTTTGAACATCGAATGGGAGATTTGACATAACCAAGCTGCACAATAAAACTACATTATATTAGTTACTTTGGACAAGCAACCCACTTTACAATCACGATGATGAAAAGGACGTAGCAAACCTTAGAACTCTTATGATAATTCTATCGTTGACCTCCCTTAAAACATTGGATAAAACATCAATCTCCTTCGCATCGAAAGGGAAAAATTGCGCGGTGCCTCGCACCGGAAGTCTAACGTGAAATGAGGGGACAAAATAACTCAAAGCTCTCACATTCGACTTATGCATTTCCCGAATAGCCGATTTCTTTAACCGCAATTCTTGGAGCTCCTGCATCCTGGCTTGGTCGCCAATCCTTTGTGCATTGACCCTTACGTTGAGCCTTGTGTCACGTGAATGACTAGCCTCTGTCACTTCTATGATCTTAACTTTCTTCGTCAAAGGCGGGATTTCCAAAATTCCCTTCATTCTCTTGTTACTAAAGTAGGGCGGGCTCAAGCGTACGGTCATATCTGAACCTGAGCGAACGAAACGAGTTCATGTCTTTCGGCATCACAGTGATTCTCTGTGCATGTGCGGCAAGGATATAGCTATCCTGAAAAAACTCGACAAGCCAGTCTTCTGTAGCCTCTTGCAAATATCCTAGGGAAGAGGCGTGCCAACGCATATTAATGCCAAAATTCTCACATGTAGACCGGACATGCTGGAATGGCAACTTTGGAACCGCGCAATACATACGTTTCTCCACCTTCCTTAGTTCAAGAAGGACGGATCTATGTTGGTTGTATCTGCGTCTCCTCATTGAGCGCAGTGCAGACATTTTCTTTCCCGAACTAGCTTCTCTACCTAATTGAGGATCATCTGTAGATGAGAGCCTGGCGGTCTTCTTCATACGCGCCATCTGAAAATAGTCATAATGTTACATGATAAGCTTCTCAATAAATATATAGGACAATAATACAAAAACTACTGAAAAAGTTAACTTGGATAACGAATTAGCTTCAAATCACTACAACGCGATATGGGTACTTCAGACAAATCTACATCAACTCCTCGCGTTGTATTGATTTCTCAAAGAGACCCTTTCATTTGACAAAATAACACAAGAACAATACACCTAACAACACCTATGACGATAAAATAGGTCCAAATCACTACAACGCGATAGAGGCACATCATACCTAATCGTCATACCCTTAGCGTGCTGTAGTGATTTCTTGCACAGAGTGTTTCATTTCACAAAGTAGGTCATGGAAATAAGTAGTAGATAACATACACGACATAGAACAATGTATAGGACAAGAAAGTATGTCCAAAACACTATAACACGATATGGCTACATCAGAAAAAATCGTAATTCATTCTTCGCGTCGTGGTGACTTGTCAGACATTGCCTTTCGTTTGACCCAATATCTAATGAACGTAGGTAAAACATGATATATATGATTGAATATAACATTTAAGACCAGGAGTGATTGCTTGATAACTTACCAAAGAATTACGCAGGGAAAATGTTGAAGTGACGCTTGCTTGATAAATCGCAGAGATGGTGTAGATGAGGCACGGTGGAGGAATACACATAGCTGAAGGAGGCAGAATGAAACGGCCCCGTGAAAGACAAGGACACTTGACATTTATCGAGGACGAGTACCACATTTACTGAGGACAAGCACGACACACGTGCAAAGAGCACGTCCACACGTGCCAAGGAGGACGTGGGGCCATACTCATGATGATTACGATCAATCAATTTTTAACACGTGTCATCATATGTGCGCAGAGCACGTGGTGTGCCATCATGCATATCTGCCACATGTACAGGCCGTTAGTTTCCATGGATAAAGATGACCAACATTCATTATTCGTTGCTTCTTGCTCTCGTGCAATTTTTCTCGTAGTCATTCACCTTCACCCTACTTCTTACTCTCCTACAGTCAACTTTGTTGGTTGCTTCTTGCGCTCTCCTAGTGAATTTTGCAGTATGTTTTCAAATATTTTCGTGTTTCAATTTGGCCGAAGTTGTATAATTGTTTTATAAATATTCCATCAAAGATTGCAGCTTTTAGATTTTTAAGAATTTAATTTATTTCTGCCAAATATTTTATCAAATCACTAACGCGAAGAGGGATCTCGGTGAGAACTAACGTACCCATATCGCGTTGTAGTGATTTTGCCCACAATAGTAATTTGCTTGCATAAATTTCTTGAAAGCACTACAACACGAGAAGAGGTCTTGGTAGGTCTTTCTCTCAAGCATATCGTGTTATAGTAATTTGTCTTACTGTCGTTCTTTTTTTACTTTTTCAAAGAGTTCATCGTTTAGATTTTTAAGAAACTAATATTTTCCTTACAAATAATTGATCAAATTACTCGAGCGCGAAGAGGGGAGTTGGTGAGAACTCTCCCACCCATATCACGTTATAGTGACTTGTCCTACTGTCGTTCTTGTAGTGATTTTTCTTACAATTGTCATTGCCTTTGAAATATTGCATCAAATCACTATAATGTGAAGAGAGGGCTCCTTGGGAATTCTCCCACACGTATCGTATTATAGTGATTTTGGCACATTTTTCCTTGCAATTTCATTTTCTCACTAATATTTCATTAAATTACTACAATGCGACTAGAGATGTCGGTGAGATTTCTCCAACGCTTATCGCATTATACTGATCTTGGCTAATCCTTTATTATCTTACACAGAACTTTCGTCGTCCTGACATATTTCCTGGCTTGTAGATGGAACCTTTCGGGATTGAGGTTGAGTCTGATGCTGGCCTTCAAGAAACCCCATATGAAAAGTTGTTCGACTTCCTGTATAAAGATTGACAGCATCATCGCCATCCTGAAATCTCACGCATGTTTAATTTCAATTTCTCCATCGAAGACATGATCGTTTCTGCTCGTTCGTATCTTGAGGAGAAAGGGCAACAATTTCAGCAGACCACTTTGAGTGGTACAGTCATGTTTAACGGCGTCCAATATGTGCACATGAATGATATCGTGCCTTCAACAACCCTGAGACAAAAGTTAAACAAGGATGTTTTAAAGGTGCCAGATGATAAGAAGAAGACACATAGTAAGTTCCCCATTCACAATCGCAAGTGTCGTCTCGTTGCTTACCACTATGGATTTATCTGCTACTTGCATGTGCTGCTTGAGGATGAAGAAGTTGCAAATGGAAAAATTGAGGAGAAGCCAGAGGAACCTCTAAGAGCAGAAGATGAAGTTCAAGAGATTGCGGAGGAGATAAACTTGGCTATGGAGAGGGACTTAAGTGAGCAGTTGGATATTGATGCGCTCAGAAGAGAAGACACCTTAGTGGTTACAGCGAGCAGAGGAAGCAGGGGACATTCCAACCCCACTACTCTCCACATTTCCCATTGGTGACAAAGAATATTTGTTACAGATATTCAAGCTGTCTTTGACATAAGGGAAGACTACTGTCTGGACATCATTGCACGGAATCTTGAGGAAGATGAAGATTTTGTGAATCCAGATTTGGATAAGTATCTCTTATTGGATTCAAATGTCAAGGACAATGAGTTCCATTCTGCTGCCGACACATTATCCATGATGTACAAGGATGCAAAAAGCTATGAATCCAGCCTTCCACTGAAGGGGAATTTAAGGCTATTCTGCAAAGACTTAATATTTCACACATGGGAAGGGAAGGGGCGTCCTCATCGACGGTCCAAGACACTAACTCAACAATCAATATATGGACAAATGATTTACTTGTTAATGACGAAAATCAGAAGGTGTGTTTATGTTTTTCTTCCCTTGCAACCTCAACATTTCTTTAGAAGCAGTACACAAAGTATTAGGTTTATTTCTCTTAGAGGTTCATATTCATGTTCAAGCTTAATGTGAAGGTTGTAAATGTCTCTTTTCTCTCTATTCCTCCTTGCTCTTGATCCCTCAGCCATCCTCTTGATTCTCTCTGTGTTCCTCCTTGCTCTTGATTAGTAGAAAAATCTGAATGGAAAGAGAAAGGTGCCAAAATAGTAAAAAGAAGTAAAGAGTCCAACTAATTTACAAGAAAAACCTTGATTTTAAAGATACCAATACCTGCAAACTTTGATATGTAATAACTTCGAAATTTGACGTAAAGTTTCTTGCAAGGAGGAAAGTCGAAAACCTTCGAAATTCGAGGTGAAATTTCTTGCAGGGAGGAAACTCGAACTATTTTTGGACAATCCTTGGTTCAAATTTCAAGAAATATTCTATTTTTGCTTGTACGTAGAGATTTTGAGATATAAGCCATTAAACTTGGAGAATTGACCAATTCATTGTTCATGTAATACATATATAGTACATGAACAAATTGAAGACTTCGAGAACTGGCAATATTCTATCATTTTTATGTACATTTAAGAATAGAAATATATCTTCTATATCTCAAGAAAATGCCAAGAGAAAATATGCCAAAATCAATTTCACCTTATTTTTTTTAGGCTTTTTGGATTCTCTCTCTCTCTAAGCTTAGTTGGCACTTCTTAGAGGGCCCAAAGTTGAGTCCAAAATTCCCCTAATGTTTTTTTTTTGTATCTGGTATTGAAATTGCTTGCTAGATTTGAACTCACAACCTCCACATTTACCAACCAAGTATGTCTTTACATAGATGGTACTCTCAGTTGGACTGTTTTACAAAAACCATTTACAACCAAGTATGTCTTTATCTCCTCATACCATGCTCTGGGAGCGTGCTTACATAGATGGTACTCTTGGTTGGAGTGTTGTAAAGAACATTTACAACCAAGTATGTCTTTACATACATGGTACTCCTCTTTACATAGATGGTACTCTCGGTTGACTGTTGCAAAAACCATTTACAACCAAGTATGTCTTTATCTTCTCATACCATGCTTTGGGAGCTTGTTTAAGACATACTTGGTTGCAAAAACCATTTTAGAACCAAGTATGTCTTTATCTTCTTGTACCATGCTTTGGGAGCTTGCTTAAGGCTATATAAAGCTTTTCTTAACCTACTCCTTTAGACTATTATCCCTTTTGGATAGAGCCACATGGTTGAAATATGTAGACCTCCTCATACAATTAACATTCAAAAAGGTAGTCTTGATAGTCAATTGATGTACATTCCAACTATACGTTTCAACCTTGAGATGTGGCTAATGCAATAATATACCTGATTATAGTCATACGAGACGTGGGTACAAAGGTATCATCATAATCTATGCCCTTCTCTTGAGCATAACCCTTTGCAACAAGCCTTAACACTTAAGCTTAAAAACCCACTTCGTACCAATAGCCTATTTACCATAAGGTAAATCTGCCAAATACCAAGTAATATTTTTGAGGATGGAGTCATACTCATCCTACATGGACTGCATTTCT